>NW_008751724.1:33985-52186 GCF_000715545.1 Opisthorchis viverrini
GCAGTCCCCGAGTTTCCGTCAACCTTATGTTCTACTTGAACACAAATTGGATTGTTTTCGAGAACTACACTCATTTGCAGATCAATTTGGTTTTCACGTCCTTGTTGCTTCAAGTTTGAGAAATGACTGAGAAGTGACTGGTTATCAGTAAGTTGGAGTGCCATATTGGTTTTGGATCATTGATCACTGCCTTACGGTCTCGAATTTGAACTAGAAAAATGTGGTTTTGGTTCTGCTCATATTCACTTCCATGCTGAGATTCTTAGGCTGCACCTTGACCCTCACACAATCAGAGACATGCACCGCATGAGCCATCGATCGATTTGATCACTCGGGTTGCCTTATTCACTGCATACAATAGGGTCAGTGAATGTATCTTGACCTCATAATAGTTTCTCCATTCATTTGCTTACCACGCCTATGTACTTTTGACCTCCAATTGTTTTGCTTATGGGTACCCGCCACTCATCTTGCCGCAATGACCATCCCGTCCGACACCTGTGCATTAGCGTGTGTACATGTGCGCAGCTGACCGACATACCCATGCCGGTTGTGTCCCGCTTGCTGAGGCTGCCTTGACTTGTTTTCTCATGAGTTCTGTGTAATCGCACCGCCAATGAGAAGGGACGACTACAACCCAGTTAGCCAACCAACATTCCGCTCGTCGTTATTTGGTGTGCGGAAGTTCGCAGTGTACTGTACCGGTCAGTGACAGACTTGTGCACTTGTGCTACGAGCACGGTCAGTGACAGACTTGTGCACTTGTTAACGCTACGAGCATCGACAATTGAGGTTTATTGTGTACATTTACTTACCACAGAATCTCAAACCCGATTCTTCCTTTTGATATTCGAGACTGTCGAACTTACGTGTCACTCGATTTTCCGTATCGCGAACCTCAACAAGGGTGAACAAGTTTTTACGTTTCCATCCTATCTCCGTTATACTTTGTCAACTTGTTGATCGGCCTCTCTCAGATTCTAGCCGCAGAAATTCTGATAACGCACCTAGAAAATTGTATACGGCGCGCCACATACAACCCACGCTACGTGTATACCATTCATACTTCAGCCTACATACCCCTGAGCCAATCAGTCAATATGCAGTTCACTTTTAAAATCTGGTCGATGCATATCTACTTCATTTCCGAGACACACATAAAATGCGTAAGAACCACAACACAGATTGCGGCTTCTTCGCTATGTAGGAGCTACATGCTGCGGCATCTGGGTGATTTAACCACAGTCATGTATAGCTATCAGCTGAACCGTAACGAAGCAGTTAGAAAGCGCGTTTTCGGTTGTGTAACGGGTACTTCCATTGAAGAATGTGTCCAGCACCAGAAGCTGCGTTCGTTGGGACATGTGTTACGTATGCCGAACCATCGTTTGCCGAAGAGAATGCTGTTTTCCATGCCCAACTCACAGTGGCGTAAACAGAGAGGTGGCCAACCCTTGACTTGGCAGAGGAGAATGAAGGAGATCACGAAACGCTTGGGTGCTGTCGGTGCTACTCGCCTTCCAGGATGGGGACCGCGTGATCCTCACTGTGCCTGGTTGGAGACACTACAAGATATGGCTGCCAACCGATGTCAGTGGCGTTCTTGTTGTCAGTTTCTGTCCAGATTGCCTGAGTGAATGTCTGGAGGTGTGGGCACCTCGGAATGATTGTGTTAAGCTAGCGCTAAGTCCCTGCCCCATCCACCTTTATTCTTTTCTATACAATAAGGCTTTCAAAGAAATCATGGTTGTACGGCAGTGAAGCATCGGTGTTGAACACTGATGTCATGTTGTTAATGATGCTGATGATGATTCCAGCTGCCCATAGAATTCAGTGTAAACAATCTCGGCCACCCTAGTCCATTAACCTTGACTCGGAGTCACTGATGCATGCTTTGGTAGCAGAGCTAGAATCTCTTATGTCAACTGCAGCAATAGATCAAAGTTTCTGGAGGCTCATTTTGGACGTATTTAGTATGGTACCAGAACGTCTACACCAATTATTCCTGTATTTGGAACGTGCCGTAAACAGGACCTCAGAAGACTGCCCGAACTCATTTAAAAACCCGTTGATTAGTTGACGTGCTACATCACCCATATTACGGGGTTCTTAACGCCACGACTGGGTACTAACAGCGATTTACTGACTGGTGCACATCAGAATTTTTCCTTTTTTTGGAATTGAACAGTATACGCGTAACACAGTGCGTCAATCTAGCCAGGATGCACGACATACAGTTGATCGCACTTCGTGCCGAAGCGACCGCCGAACCACTCGACGCGGCCTTCGCTGTGGTTGATCTTAGCAAGGCCGTTCACCCCAGCTTGGCTGATGGCAGGCTTGGTTTGTGATAACCGCTCTGCTATGGCTTGTGGGATCACCGCAGCAACTCGTGCGGCCGTCACAACATCACGCAAACATAAACGGGACGCACCCCACTGGGATGAGACCCTAAACACAGCGATTGGTTAATTGACCCCTGTGTTAGCGGCAAAGTGGGCTAGGGCAGGGGAGAGAGAAGCCTGCAGTGGATTTGGCGAGTTGATTGGCCACTATAATCCCTCCGCAGCCCACCAGTTTGGACTCTGACGGGCAGAGCACGACTCAACCCAAAGCCCGCACTGTTAACTGTCACAAACTTAATGCCTGACCCCAACTAGGCACATCCGGGTATGGTGGACAGCAGTCTCGTATCGCTACCAACTGGGACTAAAAAGGCGCGTGAGATGATACAGCACCCTACAGAGCAGATATTTAAGTCAGTGTTATTTCAACGAACGGTCGAAAGTGACGTGGGAAATACACTACAGTTAGGGGATTAGAGAGACAATGTATCTGGTCTGGTAGTGCTGTGGAATGCCCTCAGTTAGATTCCATAGGTATGGGACACAACATATACGCCGATTCACATACTGGCAGCAAACGAGGAGTGTCACAATTATGTGTTGAACACGGGATCAATTTTATGGTGTTTGATGACATCCAGGAGATCTTCACACCATCCACTGGAAAATAAAATAGTAACTGGAAAAGTGCAGCGCATTCCAGACAACAGACAGAATACCCAGTGGTCTCATCCGCAGAGTATAACCAGACAAGGCAATGTCACGTGAGGCAAACTGATGAAAGTCTTACGTTCGAACAGTTCGATAGACCGATTTAGACTACCTTTGCTAAGACACAATTTTTAAAAATAAGTTGTCGGGTACGGCTTTTGATCTATC
The DNA here is from genome assembly GCF_000715545.1 of Opisthorchis viverrini. Taxonomy (NCBI): domain Eukaryota; kingdom Metazoa; phylum Platyhelminthes; class Trematoda; order Opisthorchiida; family Opisthorchiidae; genus Opisthorchis; species Opisthorchis viverrini. The sequence goes on from NW_008751724.1 coordinate 37,210, forward strand.
ATTAGGATCCGCTAAGAGTTAGACAAAGACGTCTGTGAGCAATCCGCCTTTTCTCCATTCGCTCAAGTATGGTAGATTCTAAACCTTAGCAAAGTTGGTGCGCATAGTGCCTTGAAAGGCAGGATTATCACTTAGATAAGTCTTTCGATGAAAACAACAAACAATACGTTTTGGGGTTACACGGCAGAAGCCTATCTGTGGATTTTTCCGCTGACTTTGGTGGCCCCCTCCAATACTCATGATTCTGCTCTCAACTCTGCACCCGAAGACGTTCACCTATTTCGGGAAGTAGTAGGCTTTGAAAAATGGAGTTGTTTAAAGTGTGATTGATTAGCGCCCAGTATACTTGGACTCATGTTTTGACTTTCTATTGCTTGATTTTACAATGGTGTTATATTTAGCTGTTTTTTTACTACTCTTGGAATTGAAGCCTGATGTCATGTGATACATTACAGTTCAGATTATGAGTGCAGTCAATCGTGAGATGGTGACCTGCTAAATCAGCAGAAGATGAAAGTGATCTTGCGATAAACTGACTCGCGAAGAAACGAGCGCAATGAGTTTGTAAATAGTTGGAAACCTAAGCAGGCGGAACGAACAAGATCTGATGCTTTGGTTTTTTAAACTTACAGCCCATCAGCATATAAACTGGGTGTGTTCTACGACTGGTACACCCATCCGAATACCAAGTTGCATTGGGGCGAGACTCACTTCATAACCTCGGTTATGATGCTTTTCTTCAGCAGAACGTGCTGTAGCAGGCAACCTTATGTTTCACTTGACACGATATTCGTACTATATGAGTTCAAGTGAAGAAGAACATAAACGAGAGATTCAGCTGGGTTCCAGGTGAATATCCCGCGAAAACCGAATCCGCATGCAGATGAGTATATTAGTAAAATTTCATGCATTCTGTGTTCAATTAGAGCACACGGTTGGCGAAATCTCTGAAACTGTGTCCACCTGATGAGCCCCAACAAGGGCGAAACCGATTGTGAGCTGTTTCAGCAATTCTGAGCAGTTTTCAGCAATCTTATGAGTAGTGCATTACATCCATTAGTGCGTTCTTGTTCCGTCAAAAGCTCAAACGAATGCCAGTGCCGATGAAACGAAAAAAATCACTGGGGGAACTATCCCATTTTCTGTGCAAGGACGTGGTACGAGTAACTTAGACGGTTGTATCTTCTACGTGCCTAAAGAAGTGGAGACCACACTAAAGGGTTACCTAATGGGGGCTACTGGTTGTTGCCTGAAGATTTAGCCTGAATGAGAGGCGGATACACAACAGTGTAACCGGTTTAGTAGGCTTACTCAAGGAGGGGATTAATAAAGAGAGCCCTAAGGGGATCTTTTCCAGATAAGCCCACCACTTTTTGCAAGCTCCAGTTTGATGTACCCACACGACATTGACCTATTTTTGGTGAAAACAATTCCTTATCCGCATCTAGGCTCATTTTGTGCAAAAATTTTCTCCGTTTGGACGTGAAACCTTGAATGAACTTTCTGACGCTTTCAACTATCGTTCATGACAAGGAGACGGCAATAGGCCTTTTGCAAGAATGGTTACCAAATGACAGGTGGAGGTGTAATGCCCGCCAGTGTCGGCAAGAAATCGGTCTTCGAAAGAGAACTTGACTGGAGCGGCCTAGGATGGAGTTTAGGGCAGTAATTCCATTCATTCATTGCTGGCAAAAATCAAATTATGCTCAGAGGAATTATCTGTCAGCCACACCACCACTGTCGACTGGAAGAACTTCCTTCGCGATGTTTGCGCCTGTCGGCTTTTGCAGACTCAACAGTTATCGGCGGCCCAGGTCTACACGTCGAGATCGATGAAACACTAATATCTCGCCGTAAAACCCACACAGGGTGAGTCCTCTCCTAGCAATGGATTTTCGGAGGGATCTGCCGGGAAACTAAAGAGGTGTTCATGTATGCAATGCCAGATCGAACTGCGGCCACTTTGATGGACACAATCCAGACCTGCATCGCTCCCGGCTCAGTAATCATCTCCGATAAGTGGGCACCATACAAAGGAATTGAAACGACGATTGACATGAATTATACTCATGAAACGGTTAATCATACCGAAAACTTTGTGGATCCTACGATGTCTCCCATTTTCACCCCCTTCGATAAAAACTAAAAGTACAATTTCATATCCTCTTTTTCTCATCTTTTTTGGGTGACAGGGGTTAATTTTTTGGTGGGGATTAGCTGGAAAAAATCCCACTGTTGGTGAAAAAATGAGAACCGAGGATATTGAGTCGTCCCCGTACCAACGATCCGTGGGTTCTTACTCAAGATGTCCACATTCTTCTACACCAAAGATCAGTGCGCAGCGATATGGTGCCCTGAATTTAACAGTTGCTAACTCTAATCGCTGAGTCGACTTGGTCAAGTCGAACAGCTTGGTGCACTTTCAAGGTCAGCAGGGCAAACCGAAAGGGTGGTGGCGACGGCGGTTCAGTACAGTCAAATGAAAAAGTTCCCCTTTAGTTCCCAATAATAATGCTAGTGAGCTGACTCATCCTTTTCTGAGAACAATTCGGCGCTAATTGGGATCAGCAGAGCAGGCGTCAAACCAAGTGAGTTTTAGGTGAGGACAAAACACCGTCTTGGAGGAAGCTTCGCATCACGTGAAAGAAAGAGAGACGCACATTGCAAAGTAATTACGTTTATATGATAGTGATAAGATAAGACAAGACTCACAGTAACACTGGGCCACAAAACGGGGTCAGATATCATTTGGTCGCTTCCCCATGTGGTGGAACAATCACAACTGGTACACGAGCGTGATGTAGTACGTAGTCACTGACACTGCCTAGAAAGGTACGACGGACAACACCGATACCTCGATTCCCCATAACCACTAAATTCCCTCCGTGTTCTTGCACTGCCTTTACGATTGCAGGACCAGGACGACTGTCAACGTGTAAAAATGCCTGAGATTCGAGGTTAAGCGATTTCGCTTTCTTCATCTTGTCTTGGCATATTTTCTTTCCTTCTTGAATAGTTTCCTCCATAACGCGATGGACATCCGGTAAGGGTGGTGTTTCCATTGCCATTCCGAATGCTGGGCTTGTGTAAACCGGTTCAATAACGCTGATAAATTTCACATTGTCGTTTGGACGCTTCGCATTATCCACATACCACTGAAAAGCCCGTTCGCAGTGTTCGCTCCCATCGATGGGGAAAATCACCGTGCGTGGCTTGTCCTCCCCTGCAGATGCCATGGCGTGGTCGACGGTCGTTCGCTTTTCGTTTACAGTGGTTAATATTTTTTTTTTTCGACATAGTCTTTTCGTTCTTAGTGGCTTTGTCCCGATTCGTCAGACGGCGAGGTCTACGTCCCGCTGAGCCAATCAGCTTTATGCTGCGCCTTACATACACACCTCATTTGTGTGTATGCTTTCACGTCACGTGCCGTGATGATTATGGTCGATTTGGTCACGTCCTCCGGCTAGCCCGAACAAACATCGATATTTCTGTCATTTAAACATGTACAATGACTGTCAGCTACCATATCTGCTTCACCTTACAAATCGTCTTCAATCAGTCAAGAGAAGGACTGACAAGTACTGACCAGGGTGATCAGACACAGGATAGTGCATAAGTCAAGTGAAGAGTAGCGACATGAGAGATGGGGTTTCGGCATAAAACCAGTGGACATCAAAATCGTGGGAGTTGGTCCAAAGGGGCTAGATAAAGGTCCATTCGCGCTAGGAACGCATCGGTTGACAAATCGAACTCCCGGGTCATGTACGAAATACACACTTTCCGTAAGTGGTGAGCAGAAGTAATTAAAAGTTTCTACCACACAGTATTTCGAAATAACCCCAGGTAAACCAGAGTAAAGACGATAAAATTCAGTAAAGCAGGCGTTGACTATTCGATAAAACTCCTATGATTAGGATTGATATAAATCTCATTGATCCCTGACTAAAACGCTCTTTTATATTACGTCGCACTTAGATATGTTTTGAAATCACAAACCCTGGCGGAAATATCTCTGTCAAAAAGTCCAGGGGATGTGGTGAGGGGGTAAGAAGTTTAGTGGGGGAGGGCACACGAGTGAGAATTGGGGTAGAAGTTTGAGACCATAGTAGGAAAGTTGTGATACTCTTTAAAAATAGTTTGAATGCGAGTTTACAATGCTGCGGTGCGCTCCATAGTACTATATGGATCAGAACCTGGCCGCTTGCGCGCCGAGGACGTCAAAAGACTTTCAGTGTTTTACCATCGATGAATTCGGAGCATTGCACGAGTCTGGTGAGAACACCGGATCAGTAATCCTGAAGTACGTCGAATGGTATTCGGGAGAAATAACTCACCCTCGATAGATGAACTGATCACACTGCATAGGTTGTGTTGGCTTGGCCACGTGCTGCGTATGCCAGTCGACCGACTTCCTCGAAGGGCTCTGTTCGCCCAACCACGTGAAGGGTGAAAGAGAGCCAGAGGCGGCCAAACNTGAAAGCCATTAGCACAAACTCAGCTGCGCTGGTTATTGCTGTCTTCCTGGATGGGGACTCCGAGACGGGCCACATCAATGGCTAGAGAGAGACATTGTCAGACATGGCCTAGTCGCGCCCTCAATGCGGCTCGTGCATCCAAGCTGTTGCCTTCAATGCATAGCTCTTTTTCCAACCTCTCCCCACTGGACAGCCCACTGACAGTGCTGGATTTATACACTAATTTACCAGCTCGCGCGTGCAATGCGCATCTACCTATTCCTCCCAGATCATCGGTGAACGGAACTGCGGCAGCTACAACCACTGTACGACGAGTACGCGGTCCTTGCAGCTGACAATGATGATGATGATGATGATGATGGTGATGATGATGATGATGATGACGCTGATGATGATGATGATGATGATGGTGATGATGATGATGATGATGACGCTGATGATGATGATGATGATGATGGTGATGATGATGATGATGATGACGCTGATGATGATGATGATGATGATGGTGATGATGATGATGATGATGACGCTGATGATGATGATGATGATGATGGTGATGATGATGATGATGATGACGCTGATGATGATGATGATGATGATGGTGATGATGATGATGATGATGACGCTGATGATGATGATGATGATGATGAATGCGATGAGACCAGCTAGGAGTCCACGGATCGTTTCACAACAGCATGTTCCGGAAGACTACATCCTCAAATTTGCAGCGATGACAAACCTTTAATAAGTTCTCGATTACTATTATCTGTTGTAACGGGAGAAATAACCCCATGGTAGTTCTGAAGGGAGGAACGCTGTAGAAACCGGGGATTGTGCTTCTCTGTGGAGTACTGGATTACGGTCTTCACAACCAGTCACAGTCTTGTCAGAACATTTGAACTGGTAGAATGGATGAGGCATATGAGGAAAGGCATTATAGAACACCTGCGTGAAATGGTTATGGTGAAGTCTTTTGTTTTACTAGCTATGTGAACTGGGTTTGGTTCACTGCATGCGTCGGCCAAAGGTCATAGTAACAGGACTCGAGTGCCACACAGGCTTATTTGATCTAGGGATGCTAAGCACGGTTTTAACATTTTTGTCAAGTACTGAGGCAGTCGATCGCCAAAGATATCCAGCTACGCCCAGTGTGGAGCAAGATTGTTGGCTATCAAACGGATAACTAAATTCAACCACCTGACCGACGTCTGACATTATTAGACAACTCTGAAGACACAGATGCACCATCGGTCGGTTGGTATTCCAAGGTCAATTTCGTAATGCTTCTGTGCTCTCTTCACTAATGTACAAGACCTGAGTGCCATATAGAGTGAATGTTGTGGTTATTAACCGATTTCATGTGTACTGTCTGCGTAAATTCTTTCGAATCGAATGGGAGGACCGAGTTCCGAACACAGATTCATTTCAAAATCATAAACGGCTGTACTTGCATGTAGTCCAATGCGAAACCAGTTCTGTTGGTTGGACCATTTGATACGAATGACCGAAAATTGCATCCCGAAACCATCGAAAAAGGATATATCGGAAATTCTGCTACTCATACGACCTTCAGGTAACTTCGAACAACTATAACTTTCCCTTAAGACCATGGTAGGACCAGGTACTCCACAGAATAGCCAGGGAAACGATGACCCAGTAGTTCTTTTAGTGGGTGTGCAGGGGTGTTTGGACCGCGCTATCCTGGATTCGGACGGAGTATCCTGTCAATAGTTACTCTCGGACTATTCCATCGATGGCGTACCACTGTTGCCCAGAACTCCATTACAGTTGGTGATGGTGACTGGTCAGCTGATCTAGTTCATCATGCACGGAAGATAACAGGGTTATCATTGTCCAAGATGGAGACGAATGAGAATGAGTATGGGTCATCAGTAGGAAATCTGCGAAAGAAAATGGAGTAACGGACTAAGGAACGGGCCGCACCGAGGAGGTCATATGAATGTGGTCGTGATCGGCGCGCTCGTCTTTTCCTGGGTAGGCTGCAGGTAATGAAATAACACAGGCCGTGATAATAGTGCTAAATTAGATTGATGGGAAGAGTGAGTTGTCTAATCACTAAATGATCAGGGGTATAACTGAGGCGGGAAAGAAAACCAGGTGTAAGCAAACTGTACAAACTAGCAGCGAGTACACTGGGTGGACGCAAATTGAGAATCGATAGGTTCTTACTGCATGCAATGCGCACAAGCGAAAGAACAGTGCAACACCTGGTTCTCATATGCTGAGACGTAAAACGGACTTTCTCGGCTGGTGGCGACTTGCTCCAAAATGCCACTCAGAAGTGTTTATCTCAATGCTTTTGGAAGGTGTAGGCATCTTGCTTCTGGACGTTTCCTCTGGAAACATGGGACGTTTTGTGGCAGATCAACAACCCCTGTTGAGGTTCCCGATACGGAACTTCGAGTCACGTTTAGGTTTGACGACCTCGAACATCAAAAGAAAGAAGTTCGAAAGTCAATGGTACTATTTAAACGGACCTGAATCGTCCACGTTCTTGGCATCCACAAGTACGCAAGTCTATCACTGACCGAAACAGCGCGCAGACCGAACAACGGTGAACGGAATGTCGGCTCGGTGTGCCGGTCTCGTGACTCTGATTGGCGGAAATCACAGCAGAACAAGTAGGGGCACAGAAAACAGGGCACGAGCACGCATGAGTCAGCAGTCAAGTGACACATACACGTGGATATATGCTGGCATAAGCAGTGTTGGACAAGAGTAGTTTGTACGGCAAGGTGAATGGCGGGTATGGAGTTGTCAATGCTCTACTAGAACCCGAAAACTAGTCGTATGAACGAGAAAACGGAGAGCACTAGCAATGTCTGCTTGTTGAGTAAAATTATTATTATAATAGGTGTATATACGAACAAGGGGACTTATCGTATTGCAGATTCAGGTTGGTAAATCCTGTTGTGAAGCCGGATGCAGGTTTCGTGTTTTCTTCGCTGTTGTAGCAGCCACACGTATTCCTGAAAATCCGTGAGTGAAACGCCGTAAGCCCCAAGCGGCTCCGCTCCGAGCTGGGTGACGTGCGATGCTCCGTTGAGTTGCGTCATGTTGCTGTGCTGGCATCCTATTTGTAGGACGTTTGTGTGTGTGTGTGTATCAGCACATGACTTGTTGCTACCGCATCAGACGGTAGACAGTCGATATCGGATGAGTCATCCTTGTGTATCGTGGTTTGTAGTAGGGAAAAACGGGGTCTTGGGATCTAGGGCTTGACTGTGAGCTGTGATTTGTGAGTGCAAGGTAAAAAGGTAGATCTCGTGATCCAGCGAGTGGCGGTGACCCGTACAATCATGTATGTGGCGAAAGTGTACCTACAGAGTAGCAAAGCAAGTGAACATCAGAGACACACGGAGGGAGTAAGCAATGGGTGAATTATCATGATGGACTCAATGCCAACTCCCTTTCTTTTCACACTTCACTAGGGTGTTCTTCCTCCATTGTTGTGCGATTCTTCATCGAAAGAACCAGAGAATCTCCTGTGAACAGCGTGATGGTCAGCTTGGTTGGTAACTCAGCATTTCCTGCACCAAGGTGCCGTCGACCGTGGTGACTCCATGAACCATATCAAGCGCCATGGGCTTTCTTACCGCGTCCAATGTACCTTGGCAATGGCGTGACTGTTCTCACCAGCACACCTTCGTCTGGTTCCGAGGTTCCCGTAGATGATGCATGAGGAGAACTTACTTCGCGCACCCTAGATGCTGGGCATCTTCATTATGGTATTTACATTGGCTGAATCGGGTCAACGACCACTCTTATGCATAACAAGACTAATATAATGTGTGGAATAAAAAAGAACTCACATTTCCCGAAGGAAACTACTCACAAGGTTGCTGAAAACTCTTCGACAGCCCACGACCGGTTTTGCCCTTTTTGGGGATCCTCAGGTAGACGCAGTCCCCGAGTTCACGCCAACTTTATGTTCTACTTGAACCCAAATTGGACTGTTTTCGAGAATACCATAAACGAGAGATTCAGTTGAGTCTCTCGTGAAAACAAAAATCGATCTGCAAATGGGTGTATTGCTCGAGAACACACTTTTTCATTTTTCAGTCGAAACCCGTGACCATGAATACGCTGGAGGACATCGTCGAGCCTTAGTATCAAGTCTTTTTTTGTTGGTCGCACTGCAGATAAATAGTAGCTCCTTCGATTCCACTAACCAAAATGTCCATTATCTGTTGGAAGAAGAAAAACAAGTACCGCCGTTCATCTTAACAATAGCATCGTACGGTAAGGGAATTGGATATTGATGAATGTCTAAAGCTCACTGAAACCTGTCAAAAAATGAGGGTCAATTCGAATCCCGCCTTTCAGCTTCTTCGCAGCCCAGGAAGAATGACTTACCAGCCCTAGGACTCCGGTGACCTCTAACCGCTTGAGTTCAGCTTCAACGTTTAAAGTACTGTGTGTGGAACAGGTCTTTTCAGTTTAAAATTGGCATGGCATTTGGCAGCAAGTGAAACACTACATTGGCCTTTGAACGTCAACCAAGACTATCATTGAAAAACATCTAATTTATTCCAGGGCTTTAGAATAGCGCCATCAACCGCATCTAGTTGTTTCCTCATAGTCAGCGTTTGCACCGGTTCCGCTGCATATAATTGATCGGCTATTTTAGAGGCTCCAGCTTACTGATTCAGTCGATACCTAACGGACTTAGTTCACATCATCATCCTCGTCATAATCATGAACAGCACGACATCAGTGTTCAACACCGATGCTTCGCTGCCGTACAACCATGAAAGCCTTATTGTGAAGAAAATAATAAAGGTGCGTACATCCCCAGACATTCGTTCGGGAAATCTAAGTAGAGGCTGACAACAAGAACGCCATGGACATTGGTTAGCAGACATATATTGCAGCGTCTCCAACTAGGCGCATTGGGATTCACGCGGTCCTCAGCCTGGAAGGCGAGTAGCCCCGACAGAACCCAAACGTTCCGTAATCACCTTCAGACTCATCTACCAGGTAAACGGTTGGCCACCTCTATCATTCCGGTACTCTGAACTGGGCACGGAAAACATCACTCTCTTCGACAAACGATGGTTCGCCATGCGCAATACATAGCCTAACCAACGAGGCTTCTGGTAATGGACACATCCTTTAGTGGAAGTCCCCATTTCACAACCGGAAACTCACTTTCTAATTAACTCGTCACTAATTCGTCAACACCAACATACATGAGTTATGGTCCTGAGGTAACCATTGCCGTACACCTGAAGACGTCTCAGTTTCACTGCTCACTCTTATTCCGTCGTCTCCTTGGTTACGCCGGCTTTGAGTGAATGTTCTGGTAGGCTTTCCGGTCCGACGTTGATGCTATTTTTGCCCAACTCGGTTACACACAGCGTACTTATGTTTCTTATATGGATGAACCTTTACAAGATGCCACTTATCCTACTATCAGCATACCAGTGGCGGGACCCATTAACAAGATATAGGAGATCACAGCCAAAACAATTGTTGCTCATTCGACGTATAGCTACCATGCCACCGGGAGGAAGCATGAGGGCTCAGATACTGCCAGGTTACCAAATGCTTAGGCAGGAGAAGTCGAGGTTGCGTTTGAACCACAGACCCTTCGGTCTGTAAGTTCACTCCCTAACAACGGGGCTATCTTGCATTAAGTGATCGAGTTGATCTTACCGTCACTTTGTTTACGACAATTCAATATTAACCGTATGAAGTGTGATTTAGTCCCTAGTCTTTGGAGTTTCAGAGCAAGTTTAACGATTGTTCTTGTGGAATGCAGCCTCTGTTCTTCCTGCGGAAAACGAGGTAACAAGGGGCGACTGGGTTTTTCGCTTGCTCCATGATAAGACAGCTACATACACAGACCTATTAGGCATTTTGTATCAATATTTATACGTTCACTGATGAACTTGGTGTAGAGTGGTTACTGAAGCCGTATGTTAATCTTCAGTTGGATAAGCTGGTGATCCGTTCCACGGTCGGTCTGTCGCATCACTCGTGTGAGAGCGGTCCATATGTTCTCATGGAGTTTGTGTTGTCGTTTGGGGTGAAATCGGCTGTGGTGATGGCAAACGAGCGGATAAGGCATCGTCTGCGGAGTACGTCACTGTTGGTATTTACGGTCCCAGTGAGGCGTCCGAGAGCACCTGGCCACAGGAGATGCTATTGACCGATACACGCATTAGAGCGTCTTAGTAAGATAGTATTCTCGCCTTTCAGAATTGGCCGAAAGAGGGTGCCTTTGTCAATTTGGATTTTGCTCCCATCATCTTCCGTTCAGCATAACGTTGGTGTGTAGTCTCAGCTGCATTGGTTTGACTCCAAGGGGCTTGGAACAAGGCATTTGTAGGTGCGGCCACACAGAAGGGATTTATCCGGTAGTTTAACTAGCAAAGGTGTGGGGAATAACTTGTGCCTTATAAACATCTTTTGTTGAATGCGTTGCGGTCCTCCAGGTTGTTTCCAGACTCGTCAATCGAACGTAGTCATTTGACAGTTTGTGAAAAAATGGCCTTTAGTTCTCGAGAAATACACTAGTTTCCAAATCCATTTGGTTTTCACGAGAGATTCAACTGAATCTCTCGTTTATGATATTCTACAACTGAATGTGCTACACACAGGCCGCCTCATGATTCAGTTAGCACGATATCATAAACGAGAGATTCATTTGAGTCTCTCGTGAAAACCAAATGGATTTGCAAATTAGTGTATTTCTCGAAAACAGTCCAATTTGGGTTCAAGTAGAACATAAGATTGACGGAAACTCGGGGACCTCGCCTACTTGATGAGCCCCAAGAAGGGCGAAACCAGTCATGGGCTGTCGAAGAGTTTTCAAAAACCTTGTGAGTAGTTCCCTGTGTGAAAAAATGGCCTTTAGTTTTTTTCAGTCAACTGGAAAAGGCTTTGAACCGATTGAGGGATCGTTGTTTCAGAAAGGGTGAATAAGTTAAGTTGAATATGATAGAAGTCCTAGAACTGGAAAATGTGTGCAAATCGGTAGAGCTGACACGTCGTGATGTGCGGCTATTAACGAAGGGGAGTCATCAACAGAGATAGCATGAACGAAGCCGGTCAAATTTCTACGTAATATCNCCCCCCCCCCCCCCCCAACAAATCACCGTATCATTTACAAACTTACGCAGGCCAACAGAAATGCACCGTTGGATCCCTAGAGCAGTCATCAACCGAAGCCCCCTGAACCGGATTATCCAGGACCCAAATCCGACCAAAGTGATTTTAGACCTCCTAACACACTGATCGTAACCCGTAATAAGCGATGAAACTTGTTACCTGATATTCAACACTGAACCCAACTGGTTCTCAAATTGCTTTAAAACTCGACCATCCGGGTAATACATTCGCTTGATGAAGCTTTTGTGTCAAAAACGAAACGTTACCCAGCTCCAAACTCACCGATTGTTAATCAAGCCCTTCTGACTTCTTAATCGGTTTCAAACCTTTTCCAGTTGAGTCAAGACACCGTTTTTTCTGCGGTCTGTTAGTTGATCCATCAGAATTTGTGTCCGGAACTGACCTGTCGAAGACTCCTTGACCACCCAACCGTGTTTTTCTCAGGGCCACCACATCAGTTCCGTATGTTTTAAGTCGCATGGTCGATCTGGCTATCAGCTTAATCCGACAGTGCCCGGACGCTCTACGGAATCATGGGTATCTGTTACCAGGGGAAACGCGTTCACTTCAAGTGATAGATAAGTGGGATCAGTATGGGACAAGTTGGAGAAGAGGGCGTGATGGCTGGGCTCCAAGACAGCATGCTCTAGACTGACCAAACACAAATTTGAGGTTTTTATCATTAGCATTAATATCATTATTTTTCGACCGTAATTGCCTCATCCAGATGTCGCCAGGATCAGACACGCGCCTGGACAGGATTGAACCTTAGGGATCTCTTTACCAACCCCCTCCTTGAGTAGGCCTACTAAACCGTAGATATAACCTTTTCAAATTAAGGTCATGAATGCGTCGCTGTTGATTCGTATACTCTGACAGAATGATTGGTGTCTCAGCATCTATCTGAACAACCCAGTATGCATGGGATAGTGGTGAAAGTGAAATAATAGGAGAGGCCCATCTGCTGTCTAGCTCCTGAAACGAAATAGATGTCTTCGGCTTTTTCGATGGATCAACAAATGTAAACCAGGTTCTGTAGTGTTCGCCATCAGCTTATTCCGGTCCCATGGTGGGAGCGTGTTATCCGCCCGTACTTGAACCGGTCTGGTGAACGTGTCTACCATCATCCGTACACCATCCATAAGCACCGGAAAGATCAATCAGTCAGTTTGCTCCGCCTGATTATTGCTCACTTTTGGGTTCCGTTGCCTGATCGATCGTAGTTCGATATGATTTGAATGACTGTTGCCTGTTGTGCGGACGTACGACCATAGACTGAGCGCAATCAACGCTGTTATGACAACTAGATTTTTTGGGTGCTCAAATTCTATAGGTGTATCATCTTGCACACAACAAATGGCCGGTGGCTCACGATTTTATATGTAGTTAAATGTATGTCGATCGTAGTTCGTCCACAAGCTTGGTTCCATTCACCAAGCTATCTCCAATGTGAATTATATACTTTCTTCAGCATTGTTCGCACTGTAATATTGATGCATGTCGAGAAACTCACAACTCTGAGGAAATCTGACAAGTGGTCCATTACTGTGAGTCTGATAGAATCATGTGTCTCTCTAGAAAAAAAAACATTTTCCAGTGCATGACCCCCAGGCATTCATCCTGTGCCTTTTATTTCAAAAGACTGGCTGATTGTCCTACTTTCGCATGGAAACACGTTGACAGATAGCCACACTCGTATTTTCACAAATCATTTGCTGATGGTGTGTCCTGAATTAACACGAAGATGGTCCTAGCATTTCCAGGTCACAAATTTGTTCCGGCCATGGCACATGTACCGTTAAGTCTATTTATTGATTAACTCTGTTGGTTCAGTGACCTGAAAGTAACGGAAGCTTGCTTAAACCGCTTTAGTGGCGTGTAGCTTGGCACTGTTAGCCAGCCACACTGTTTTGTTAAGTCTCTCTCTGGTTTATTCGTTACGTCCGGCTGACCAAACATGACACGTCCTTGAGGGGAATCTCAGGGCTAGGCTGAAAGCCTAGATGGAGTAAAAAAAACCTCTCTCCAAAGAGCGGTGCTCCGAGACGCAATCAACTGCAGTCACTGGCTCTGGACAAAACCATTGCCCTAAAGGAGAAACGCTTCTCTGACTCGTAGGTTGAGTTTCTATAAATGCTTCTTTGTTAGAGGGATACCACTCAGTTGCAAGCAAATTTCATTTTGCTTAGAAACATCGTAAACGAGAGATTCAGCTCGGTTCCAGGTGAGTCTCTCGTGAGTCTCTCGCAAAACCAAATTTGTTTACAAACGCATGTATTTCGCTAATTTCATGCAATTTAGAATAAAGTAGGACGTAATGTTGACGGAAACTCGGGGACTGCGCCTACCTGATGAGCCCCAAGAAGGGAGATACCGGTCATGGGCTGTCAACGAATTTTCAGCAATCTAATGAGTAGTGCATTTCTTATATGTTGATTTATTACCGAGATTAGTTTATCATTGAGTAGAGCGTTTGCAATTAATTTGATTTGAGTCACACGTTCAAGAATTCGTTACAACCAATGAGGCCTGTATTAGATATCAGTAGTCGCGTTGTCTATTTTAGGGATTTTCTATAAGGAAGCCTTTATAATGACCTGTCTGTCAGCGGTTTTGGAATCAGTGTACGCTTGCGCATATTTGTGATAACACAAGTAGTATACGCGGAATCAGAATAGCCTACGATTTCGATGTCAAGCTGATCCCTCTGTGGTTAATACACTCACCACGAGCCCCTTTTTTGAAAATGGTCAATATCATCGATTCCGTCCAGCTGTCTACGACGGTCTCCTTTTTACAAATGTGGGTCCACAGAAGTGACGATTGTTGACTGAAAATTTCGTCCCCATCTTTAAACAATACAGGTGAGAGATCACTCAGATCAGAAGCCCAAGGAAGCTTGAAACAACTAATGCAGAGCTTGTTGGTGGTGTGAGGAGATTTTGGAATTTTGTCTAGATCTCATCCTGTTAGTGAAGCCAATCTATGCTGAAAAGCCGAGAAGCACTATACATCTGTTTCATCCGTATTGGGAATCATCAGCAGTGCGCAACTCCGGAGAGTCTGGAGCCCGCGACTTCCTGGCTAGTAGTTTGGCTACTCCTTCCTGTCCAGGGCTCGTGGTGGCCCGTGCATGGTACCAGCAATAGGGAGAGAGAGGGTCACACATACGATAAACACGTGCAAGCAGGTACAGTCCAGTTTCGACTGCGTTACATACGAATGTTTAAATCAAGAACACAGTGACGAACATTAATGTTTTCCGGATCTCTCATCAACTCAGTACATATTTGGCGGTTAAAATAAGAACAGAAAATGAAATGCACGGCGAACATTGGTTAATGAAATGTAAAAAAGTGGAGACA
>NW_008751724.1:52198-97141 GCF_000715545.1 Opisthorchis viverrini
CCCCCCCCCCCAGATCGCACCTAGTTTGATGCTGTGGGACAGTCGAGAGGGCTGTTGAGTGACTTGGCCGGTTGATTCGGGTCACACGACCAAGGCAGATTCAGCGTTCGTACGAAACGTTTTTGACAGTACAATACCGGGTTTCGCAGGAGCATAGCGACTGCCTCGGCTGTAGTCAAGCCACGTTGTTGAGTAGATACGGGCAGTCTGAAAGAAAGTCTGAACTGCAGCACATTGCTAACGTGCTCCCAGCTAATGGTTACCCGGAGAGATTTATAACCAAGAATATGTCCGATCGCCCTATACAACCGCTTATCACGACCGTTGGAGAGAAGCCAATATACTTGAGTTTGCCGTATAAAGGCGATCTGTTGGCGGACATAGTCTATCACCGCTTGTTCCAGTCCCTACAGCGCACATTTCCGACTGGAACTCTGTGGTCTTGACTTACAACAAACTCTTTGATCGACTTAAACCTCAAAGACAAGATGCCAGTCCTCACCGAGAATATGGTTGTGTACTCTTTCTCTTGCTGTTGTTCAGCGGAGTATGTTGGGCGCACGCAGGACAACTGCTGGGAGCACGTTAGCAATGTGCTGCAGTTCAGACTTTCTTTCAGACTGCCCGTATCTACTCAACAACGTGGCTTGACTACAGCCGAGGCAGTCGCTATGCTCCTGCGAAACCCGGTATTGTACTGTCAAAAACGTTTCGTACGAACGCTGAATCTGCCTTGGTCGTGTGACCCGAATCAACCGGCCAAGTCACTCAACAGCCCTCTCGACTGTCCCACAGCATCAAACTAGGTGCGATCTGGGGGGGGGGGCGCAGACAACCAATCGCTGGTGTCTCCACGTTTTGCATTTCACTAACCAATCTTCGCTGCGTATTTCATTTTTCGCTCCTATTTTAACCATTAGATATGTACTGAACTGATGACGAGATCCAGAATACATTAATGTTCGTCACTGTGTTCTTTTTCAAACCATGGACATATTTAAACGAGGGTTTAAATAGTGTGCTCCGACGATGAATTTGAATATTTCCTTAGATAGCGGTACGTCATGCTTAAGTTTTTCAACAACAAAAGTTTTTGAATTTACAGAGTTCAGTTGTTTGGGTGCTTTTACACTAAAAGCTCAGACTCGAGCAAATCTATTCCGAAGAAACAAGTTGAGCTAACAACATCGCGACAAACCGGACAACACGAAGGAATTCTCCATCAATCAGGAGGCATGTGGTCGAGACGGATCATATGGATAACCCGAATAACTTGTTTGTCATTCTGCTACAAGACACAACTCGCTCCGTAGTCAATGCAGTTACTTTTGTGTGTCCAAAAGTCACAAGCGAATAAAAGAACGACCGTTCTACTGGCTGTCTGACTCCAGTCTGAAATTCGTCCTTGAGCCGTCCAACTGCTGTTGCTGTGCACGTACTAGACGGCGGGACTATCTGCTCCATACAAGAGCAGTTGCTCTAGTTATTTTTGTAGAAGATAAACTCGGTTACAAGTCGGTCCCAAGAGAGAAAAGCTCACCAACATCATTATCATCATCGGCATCATAATTATTAGCTTTAAGAACAGCGTGCTTGCCCTATTGTTCCGTTTCGCCCACCGATGATTTGGGGAGGTGCGTAAATACCGCCCTGCAAGACAAGGGTCAGATTATAGAAAGCAATTTTGGATCCCTCAGGGATAACTAATTATCAACATATTCGTGATGACTGGGTTCGATAGCTCGCAATATATCTAACCCAATCTATTTCAAGAACTCGTATAAGTCTTCCAAAAACCGGACTCTGATGATGACAAGAAGTAAGGTTCATACCGGTTCAGAATTATCTGATGTTCGCACAACAAGAATAAGACTCGTAGATCGATGTCGGATAATTAAATCCTAAACCGAGAGCGTTGGTGTGTATTTAGTAAGCGTACACCGGACCTAGCCTACAATGGGCCGATAAGATGTGAGTCGTGTACTTCTGTAGGACCACATTACTGACCAACAACGAGCTTCTCCTTTGGACTCTCGCCCAATCTGTATGCACGAGGACTTCCTGAGTTGGTCGCATCCTAACAGGTAGTAACCTTGAGGTAGAAGGAGGGCTACTAAAGCTAGTAGTGGGGTGTTGCACTTCCCTACTGCGGTAGCTGCCTCGGTGTGTCGGAGAGTTTGCGCGTGTGCGTGTCCGTTCGTCGTCCCACCATCGATCTGGCGTGTGACTTGAGTGGCGGATCGGATACGTGTCCGCTTGATTTGCTCGCGTGGGCGTTGTGGGTTGACTAGATATGTACTCAGTTGTTTGCTGACCCGCGGACCAAGTTGGCCGCGTGTACACAATACACCCATGTCGGTACTTACGTGTTCTTCTGACTTACTGTGAACTACAATACCTACAGGTAAAAGATTCGAAGGCAAAATAATCTCCTATGTACTAGATCCCGTTTGACTGAATGTGTCATTCCACTAAGATCAATCCACCCCTGGATAAGAGTCGCTATGTTGTGATGCGTTTGAACTTTCTGCTCCATTAGGGAAAATCCGGGGGTGTATCAAGCTCGGTACTGTAGGATGAGCCCAATTATATACTCACTGATATCGCAGCTACTGGATGAAAAGTGAAGATCCCGTGAACTTCTGTGTTCACCAGGAACTTTTGATAAACCAGATCACCTATATGTGAGAGCAGCAGGCACACAGGCAGGGTCACACTGGATGCAGCCTTGAACAAGAGACCTCATCGTTCACTTGATGCTTTGACAGCGAGGGAAGCACTGGGTATACCCAAGAGAACTTGTGGGTTGGTTCGCTCTAAGGATGGACTTAACAGCTCGGCAGATACACTAAAGGTAAATGATTGGGCAGTATGAAGTAGAACCGCCCAGATGTTGTGCAACTAATTTAGCACCGCAAATTACGCCTGTAACTTCGATGACTAGCTTTGTGGAAGCCATTAAGATCGCCACAGCAGAAGTCTTTAGGAACTCTTGATGATGGATCCGAACAGCGGCTAGTTAGGCTTGCACATCCAAACATCTGATCAGTCTGAAAACGGAAGGCGTTGCATTGCTATTTAGTCAGTATTTGATTGCTGTCAAACGAATATAAGAAAACACATATGTAGTTTGTTTCGGTTTGGCATCTACTACCATACGGCCCAACACACACTTCAGTCGTAAATGGTAGGGTGAGTTTTTGTAAGTTTTTGGAATTGTCTTACTATGGCCCCGATGAAACCTAGGAAGCTGACTTCCAGAAAGCCATTGAGGTATCTATTTCTTACTGCTAAATGGAATGAAACAAGGGAATGGGACAAGCTACATATGATTGGTTTGGCAAGTGGTTTCTGCGTAAACACACTCTCGGGGAGTATCTTCGACATTTGTATCAACTAGCAGAGTACCAAGGAGGTCCGTTGTCGAGTCACTGTTCTTTTCCTGTTGTGTCCTGCTTGAAATGTGTACCTTTTATATGTTAACGGGTGACATCATGCCTTTTGGAATGCAGTGGAACGGCAGCAAGGTCCCAGAGATAATGTTGTTGAACTACAGGCTTTTGCTCAGATCTGACGTTTGTCCCTGAATGCTCTCAGATGTGGCAGACTCACCGTTGCTGGATAAATCTTTCACTACCCCCCAACAAACGGCCAGGAAGGGCGAAGATAGCACGAGGAAGACATGGTAGTACAGTCACTCCAAACCGACATCCTTCTTAATTTCTCTGACTGTTTCCATTGAGATAGATTGAGCACCCTCTATAAAGACTACTTCCACACAAAAATACTCCATTTGGAAGGTTGGCACTGTTATTCTAGCAAATGATTTACAATTGGTACGCGCATAAATTCCATTTTTCCGTATGAATAATATGTTGTATGCATACCTACCAATTATTTCTGTTTAATCAGTTCCTGAGCTTTTATTATCTCATGTTAAGCTGGTAATTGTCGGCTACCTTTATTATTTTCTGAAGGACAGTGTTTCCGAGAGCCTGTCCGGAATACGCTGGTGTCTCTAGGTAGTGAAACCAGTTTTGACAGCAATACAGTTGACAAACGGATCCGAATATTTAGAAAAACCCAGTGTTTAAGTTGGTTTTGAGAAATATTTGTTCGTCTGTTTCAACAAGTCAGGTTCACTGGTCTTCACATTTTAAAATTTTGGTTTTATCAGCTGATCCATTGCGCCAACGACTAAATAACCATGAAGTTATCTGTTAAAACCGCGCAAATATGCATGCAGTTTCACCAATCCTTTTTTCAAAGTGGCCTAATCGCTACTGTTCCGTCATCGGCACCGAAAAGCTCCCGTAGAGCCGGGTAGAAGCCGGTTCATTCTGTACTCGCCTAATGGGTGCGGAATTTGAGTTATTTTCTTTTCATTTTGGCCATTTGTTAAAAAGCGCCTGTCACACCCATACAGATCAGTTCCTATTTTTTGTTGATATGGTTTGCGATTTTTGCAGAAATGTGTCAAAATAAGGTTTTGACATGGCATTTAAATATAGGGAAGCAATCGCCATCCCGGTTAGAATATCTGCGTGACTAAATCAAAGCTACTTACAACATTTAGATAAATATAAATATAAATAAACATATATAAATATAAATAAATATAATAAGTATATTCGTTACATATCAAGGTCCTGGAAAACTGGACGCTACCGATTTTGTACGACCTTGACATAAACCTTAGACTTTTTGTTACAAACTGTATCTTACTCATAGCTTGCCTGTTAACTGTAGCCTTCAGAAAAGGTCCTATTGGTACATCAGTTGCTCGGTTACAGTAGCTGACTGGACACATGCCATGGACCAAACCGAATATAGGACTGTTAAAGATCCGCGACAGTGATTTGCACTTTTCTAGTAATTTCCAAGTAGTATGAATGCAGTTAAATTGTGCCCCCGAAATGTGATGCAGAACAGGCACGAATGCCAAAGATGTAACAGATTTTGTAAATTAACTCGATTAGGTGACTAAAAAGACTTCTCCCTATTTCTGGCAGCAAGCTTCCTCTAAACTCGCTCAAAAGGTGCCAATCGGTTGGAGTTAATATGCTAGAAAATACGCTTTACTTCTTTATCGGAAATCATATAGAGACGATCATGATAACGCGCTGCCGACCCCCCGGAATATCAGTCGTAGGGAACAATCAGTAGCACCAATGAGCAAACACTCTGGACAAATACTGAACACCGACTTAGAGTGATCATCAAAAGTGATCTTTTTGGTTGTTTTCGTCTCAAAACTCGGCCGACCCGGCTGAAGAAACCTCTGTCCCAGAGTAGAAGCAATGCCAAGCAACAAATCCACAGACTATCG
This sequence comes from Opisthorchis viverrini, assembly GCF_000715545.1. Classification (NCBI taxonomy): domain Eukaryota; kingdom Metazoa; phylum Platyhelminthes; class Trematoda; order Opisthorchiida; family Opisthorchiidae; genus Opisthorchis; species Opisthorchis viverrini. Next base: position 57,528 of record NW_008751724.1, read on the forward strand.
ACCAAACCGTTAGAAGCGATGATGCCTCGAACGGTTCCAAGCTGTGCCTTACTGATAACGCGTTCTACGTTTCATGACATTCGCTTTTCGGGAGCGACATCTAAACGTCTTAGGAGATTGGAAAATACTCAGTAAAAGAAACATCTATGATAAGCCAGTTACACTCTGTGTGGTCGTGTCCGAATAAGCTTGCGGAATGGCTGAACAGTGCCCCATTCAAATCTCGCCATCCATCATCACCCTCGTCACTGGACGCACGCTGTAATAATCTAAACTATATTGTATGTGTAAGATCCTGGCAGCTAGGGAGCTTACAGGACGATTGAGGCTATCGATCTACACGCAGTTCGTATCCAGTAGGCAATAGGAATAGACGGACGAGGGCAGTTGATGATCTGGTTAATCAATGGTAGCGCAATTCGTGGAAGCAGAAAATGGTCAGTGAGGCGTTAGGACTTTCTGGAAGCAACAGCAAGTAAGTATCACACGGCGTGCAAACGTACGGATGCGGGCAGTCAGTGTGAATTGGTAGTATACAGAGATAACGGCACAGAAAACGGGAGGTAAGGAATTGTCTTCGGCTGACGACGCGATGCAGTCGCTCGTGTCACGTGCCAAATCGGATTGCGCGCTTCAGTCCGTTTAAAACAAATCTCAACAACGGCTATCTGGGAGATGCGGTATAAAACTAATACAAAAAATAGGGTCTCCCGAATCGTCCAGTTGGCGTATTATCTAGCACGATCGACCCCCATCCGAGGAGATCTGGGTTCGATCCCCTCCCGGTCCGTTTATCCGTCAGAGCGGATACTCGAAAATGGGTAGAGCTGAAACGAGCTTGCAAGCGAAAACGGATAGGTAACAAGTTTTGACATCTTTTTAATAAGGGAAACTACTCACAAGGTTGCTGAAAACTCTTCGACCTTTTTGGGGCTCATCAGGTAGGCGAGGTCCCCAAGTTTCCGTCAACTTTATGATCCACTTGAACCCAAATTGGACTGTTTTCGAGAACTACACTCATTTGCAAATCAATTTAGTTTTCACGGGAGACTCAATTGAATCTCGTTTATGATGTCCATGTGAAAACTGAATCATGAGGCGGCCTGTGTGCAGCACATTCAGTTGGAGGACATCATAAACGAGAGATTCAATTGAGTCTCCTGTGAGAACCAAATTGATTTGCAAATGAGTGTATTTCTCGAAGTTTTGACATCAGTTATGCAGGAGCAAAAACCGGGGGAACGAGCAGCAATGCGTTATAATGAACGGGGTGAAAAGCACGCTACTCATGAGTAGCCAGAAAGAAAAGAAAAATAACAGCTGATCACAGCTGATTCTCGGGAGGAATCAACGGTATGTATAGGGTGATTGTTGTCCCACAATTATGGTGAGAAACTAGTACGGAGGTCTTGTAACATGTAACTAGTCCCACCAGCCGCCGTAGTTGCCTAGCTTATCCGTCTGACAGCATATAGCGACTCCCAAGCCCGGGGCTACACAATAGAGTCCGTCCAAATGATCCCCATAGCATGTATCTACCTCTTCAAGCTTTGGACCGAAATTCGGTGACATTAGGTTCGCCAGTATGCACCGCATTTACGTGAGATAAATCATATTTATCCATCACTCAGCATGTGGAATACCAATCACCTTTATGAAGTAAGGTGTGTTTACATGGAGTGTGCTTAATTTAAATGGGATCGCACATAGCAAGCTGAGTTGTTCAGCACAATGGGTGTTTGCAGGATTCCTGTAGTGATTAGGAACACTTTGACAACGATCAAATCAGTAGTAGTGCCGTGAGTTCTCGTACAGAGTTGTGGTGGTTAGCGGCCCTAAGAAGTCTCCAATGAACAGAACAAACTGTCAACGTAAGTCCGACTTACTGTCACAAGGAGAACAATCCAAGTAAACCTCAACTCACATTTCACAAGAGGCGATTCCGCATATCCGTATTCCATTGAACCAACACACCAAGAAGAGGAGGTTCTACTTTCCTGGAATTCCAGACCTCTGGTAATCGCAATATTGATTCAATGGTTCACGTTGAGAATTAGTAACAATGATATTCAGCCGACAGTGAGCAAAAATTGCAAGGTCATGCTGAACCCAAGAAGTGACTGGCTTTGTTGTGTTTCATTAAAACAAACTTTTATACAGTAACGTGACTGATGCTGATTGAATGAGCATGGAAAATAGCAGTTTACAAGTGTTACAATGTCAGTCGTCACAAAAGTTACGCTTGCCATTCTGTTACGTTTCAATATCTGAACACTACCAATAAAGGGGTTAGCTAGTTCAACCGATCAAATGGTATGGACATGAAGAGCCTTGTTTCAGGGGCGTTTTTTATATTCCAGAAAATAGTTTTAAGAAGTACAGGAAATATTAGACAACGCGAAACCGATTATACCATCAATCAGTGAGTTCAACTCTGATGCACATTTAGTTGAGTGCTTCAGGAGAATGTTTGCATTGTACTAAGATGAGGGGTACTGGGGAAGCGTTTCGGGAGTTGCTTTTCACTTCAAGTCAACGGGTTTCCAAACATAGCAGTTAACCCCACGTGCCAAGATGGCACATGGGACAGCACCAGTGCACTTTAGCTCGTTTCCAGTAGGACGGGTAGCAAAAGAGGGCAGTTCAACAGTCAGCGGCATTCATTACCGACACTATATGACTACCAAATAAGGTGGGGAGGACCAAAAGCCTGGGTCCCATAGTAAATGTAACGGACAGACTTTTGGCCAAAACCACTAACTGTCCACGTCAAGGTCATGATTTAGTTAGCTAATTGGGGTGAATCATGAAGCATCGTGGTCCGAATTATTTGACAGTCGCAGAATATCAACTCTGTCGCCATCCCACTAACCGCTTTGCGTCAGGTGTGTGCTGTGTGTGCAGGACATTGGTTTTCCACGCTTAACTTTCTTCTTCACCAGTCTTGTATCCTCATAAACCTGGCAGTATATTCAGTCGAAAAAAATATCATAAACAAAAGGTTTAAAGGTTTAAAGAGCAATTTGATTTGTAAATGGGTGTATTTAGTCGGCCGCGTACATTTTAATGTTCAAGCGGAACAAAGCTTTTGGAAACTCGGGGACTACCCCTGGGTGGTGAGCCACAGGAAGGGTGTAACACACGGTGGACTGACGAAAATTTTTGCACAGCCTTATAAGTAATGTGTTATGTCAAACCCCAGTGTTATTTTGCTCACTTAACGACAGGTAGAACTGATGTTGTTGGACAGAACACCATATGCGAAAATCTCCTAGTAAGAACATGATCAGTGATGGAAAATATTTTCCTGGGCTGGCTATTCCAGACGTCCACGCGACTCTTCGACTAGTGCAAAACTCAAGAGTTGGAAAGGCTTGAATTTAGTTTTCAATATCTCATCACTTATTGTTGCGATGTATGGCAGTCTAGGCTTCGGCAAGAAAATCAGCTACTTCTCCCATTATGATACAAAAAACTCATGAGAAGTGTATACCAGGCTACAGCGCGGCCTGTTCTGTTGAATGGTTGTGAGACTTCGCCTGTTCGAGCAGCAGAACTGAGACGTTTTCAGGGGTTTAACAGGCGTTGTCTCAGGACCATACCTCGTGTAGATTGGTGTCGGCGAATCAGTAACGAAGCAATTAGGAGGCGAGTTTTCGGTTGTGAAACGGTGTTTTCCATTAAAGAATGTGTCCAGCATTAAACGCTGCGTTGGTTAGGCCATGTATTGAGCATGGCAGACCATCGCTGGCCGCAGAGATTGCAATTTTCTGTACCAAATTCAGAGTGGGTAAAGTAGAGAGGTGGCCAACTTTTGAGCTGACAGAAGAGCGTGAAATAGATCACGAAAAGTTTCGGCGCTGTCGGTGCTTCTCAACTACCACGACGGGAACCACGTGATCCTCAGTGCAACTGGTTAGGATGCTTCGAGATAAGGCTGCTAATCGATGTCCTTGGAGGTGAAGTCAGTTTCTGTCCAGATTGCTTGAATGAGTGTCTGGAGGTGTATGCACCTCGTAATGATTGTAGTAAGCTAGCAATAAGTCCACTCCCTGGCCAGCTTTATTATTTCCTTTACCACAAGGCTTTCAAGTAAATCATGGTTATACGAGACCGAAGCATCGCTGTTGAATACTGATGCGACGCTGCCCAACTTGATGATGATGATGATGGTGATATAAGAAACAGATAGTAGTTAACATCACCATGTAGGTTATCAAGATACGGCGAAAACGTTAGCGAAAACTAAGGTTAGATTTTCGAAGTGGAGACCCAGTTCATCGAAAACGGACGTGCCCGATGAAACCACCCGAACCTCCCATTTTGTGTGTATTCAACCTCTGAGTTGCTCCAACTCTATCGAAGGTTTCCAGACGCTTTATTTGTTCGCAGAACTTTTCCCACCAGCCAAAAAACATTTTCTTGTTTCAGCCACTTATTGTAGATGGTTGTCGCAAAAATCTCGCCGTAGTCATTGGTTTTCCTTAGCAAGAGACTGAGACTGACGTAACACGAAGAAGTTGACAGTTGGCATGCCGTATTAGCTGAAAGTTTGGCGCATTTGATTTCCGGTGGTTTCCGGTTTCGAAACGCACGCGATGCCAGCCAGTGTTGTCATAATGAGTCAGCGGCACATAAAACGCAACCAGGCAACTATATATGACCAGACAGTCGCACGAGAGGTATTCAGTGTGCGCGTACAATTCGTATGAGAGGCAACAACAGGAAAATGTTTTCCGCCTAACACCGCTTACACTACCGTACCAAGAAGTGGAGGGTTTGGTTTGATGTGGTGGACCTATGAAATTTCGATTTGGCAGAGAGACATCTGTCCCCCAGTGTTCTATGTTACCAACTACATTCAATCGCACGCAAAATCCCTTATTCGCTTTACTGTAGTGTGTGATTTACACCCCATATTTTCTAACCAGTTATCGAGGTGTGGTGCAGTAAACAAGTAGCCTGTAGTATCTGTAATCCGTTGTCACATTTACCATTCTTCCTGAACTTGAACCACACTTTGTAACTGTCGTTCAAATTGTATCATGTCGCTTGTTTTAATGTTACGAATACACAATTTTCCGGTGCGACCTGCTGACTTCTTGCTGAACGAGCGTATTTACGCTCAGTTGAACTGTTGCTGAACCAGTGGGACCAAATGTCTGTGTTTGTGTCAACTGTTGAACGTCACAATAAATCCCTGTGACATTTTTAGCCGTGAATAATTTTCCTACGGTGGAATATATCACGCACGCGGAACCATCTGTGGGAAATTCCGACAAGTGAATATTTCCTTTCACAGCCAGTCACTGCATTTGGATCGGTGTAATGGACTATTGGATCTACACATTAGTGATTCGCCATTTGACTACTCATTCCTTTACTATTGTGATTTTGTGATTTTGTATTGGTTACTTTGCTCGTTAATTTATCCGAACATGCTGATAAGGTCCTAGTCCGCTACAAGCCCATGCATTCTAGACATCCTCATTTTCTCGCTTGACTTACTGATTAGACTTGGACCACCTGTTCTGTTCCGCCCCTGCTTCCTCGAGCGTCATTTACTAGACTGTCATTAGCAACCCCTACCTAGACGACGCGTCCGAGAGGGGTTTCACTGGAGGCTCTTACATCGGGTTGGTCAGCCACATTGACCTCATTGTGCGGAATATGATGAACTCACTACTCACAATTTCACTAGTAGTGTCAAAGTATTTGAATTCCGATTTTCACATTTTCTGAGGTTGTGAGAATCGCTTCTGATATGAGCTCCACATGAAAATGGTTTGCCGCATTTCGCTGAATAATCTCATCTCATACCTCTTCACTCCTACAGCTGAGGAGTATAAAAGTAACAAACACCGGTGGCCGTTTTGGTGTATATATTTTGCATTGGATATTCTGTAGATGTTATCTCATTTTGAAAGGATACGGAAGCCCACATATGAGGTTGTGAGAATCGCTTCTGATATGAGCTCCACATGAAAATGGTTTGCCGCATTTCGCTGAATAATCTCATCTCATACCTCTTCACTCCTACAGCTGAGGAGTATAAAAGTAACAAACACCGGTGGCCGTTTTGGTGTATATATTTTGCATTGGATATTCTGTAGATGTTATCTCATTTTGAAAGGATACGGAAGAACGCCCACATATCCTAAATTGCGATTTCATGATTTAGCGGAAGTCGATTCAAGCACAAGCCAAACTGAAACAGATGACTGGCTGGTACAAGTCAGGTGACTCATACCGAAACATGCACCCACTGTATACGAGACGTTTGCACCGATGGCTGCTCGTGGCTCGGTGGCCGAGCGGGGTAAGCTTGGGAGCTGACCCTGTGGTTCACGTGTTACGTCCGGGCGGCGTCACCCGATTTCTTTACGAATGTAGCACTTGTAAACTGCTGTTTATGCTCAGTATAATCTTCCTTTTCTCCATCAATACCAGTCACATCACTGTACAAAAGTTTGTTTTACTGAAATAGAACCGCAACCACCCGCTTTTTGGATCCAACGTGACTTTGAGACTTTTGCTGAGTGACTGTTGGTGTGACCGCCTGTTGGTTATAATTGACTACTACTAACTCTAAACGTGAACATACATTTTAGCTACAAACACTGGACTAATATATTCAGACATGTGGAATAATATTGTGATCGCTGGAGATTTGGGATACCAGGAAGATAGAACTTTTCTTGGTGTGGTGGTTCAACGGAATACGGAACTAGGGAATCTTTTATTTTGAACTGTGAGTCAAGATTTACTTGGATTTTCTCCTTGTGACTTTTTATCTGGCTTACATTAGTAATTTGTTCTGTTCACTAGAGACTCTATAGGGTCGTTAACCACTACACGACTTTCCGGATAATATGTTAATTCATAGGATGCTACTGCTTTTGCTAATTGATATATAGCATAAAAATATGATTAAATAGGTTTAAAGCAACTTAATGTTCCGAGTAGGAGGTCTTAAATGTATACACATATCCATGACTATGGGTAAGTTTGAATCGAGATTTCCGGAAACACAAATGTCGAGTTCCTCCCTGGCTTTTATTGGAAGAACTTATGTAGGGAGTCAGAAAAAGTTTGTGTGAAGAAAGGCAGGTCGATGGATGCGTTAAGGTATGTGGATACGTTCTGTGATGTTAATATTTCTAATTTTTTAAACGTCCTATTCCACACATTTCACGTGGAGAAAGAGAAGTCTCCTGCAATAAATTATCAAAATGGTTTCATGCTATTTTCTTGCGTGCACTGACAGTCGATCTTTCCTTGGTTTATGCGCTTCAACCGTTTAACTCGGTTGTTTTTTGTGGTTCGAAGGAGGAAAACTTTAACATAACGTTTTAACATTTGATGGTAATTTTTCGGGTGTATGGGATCTTGCCAAACGGCCGCAGTTTTGCTGATTGTTGTTTAAACCTACTCAATCCTCACGATATTCAAGGCCCGCAATATTCGTATTTTAATGGCTGCCATGACTGAGCACGTGAATGCGGAGGATGATTTTGCGGAGAATTTTGCTCGTTAAAGTTTTTTCTCATTCACTACATTTCAAGTCGCTTTGAAAGGGTACCAGGCGAAACATTTCGCCGTTTTCGTCTGCATGATTGTCCAGCAAGGTTCCACGTTCGCCGGTACCATGACTGCTTGAGAGTTACTTCCTATTACCTGGAGCGCAACCATCCACGCAGCAAGTTTATTTTTGACAGGCCCCCCATCAACCGGTGACTGACAAATGATGAATTAAAGGAGTGTTGTACCCTTTTGAAATATAGTGCTCCGTCATCGGTGATTCAGCAGCACGGCGCCGACCACTTTGGAAAGGTACTCGCTATCAAGGATGTGCGTAACTATCGCGTTAAATGTCGACCCCCATTGTTAAGTAGTTCGTTGGTTACCCTTTAGTCGGTTTTTTAGATGACATGTCATCCATCATAGCCAAGTTTCGAGAGTGCGGGAGCGTTCTAACAGTGGAATCGGTGGGTGGCAGATATAGTCACCTGTGCGTTTCTCAAACGCAGCCGATGGCACTCTTTAGACGTTTCCCGGACGTTGTAAACGTTGATGCTACACACAGTACTAACCGTCTTGGGTAAATAAATTCGGAGCCCCTGACGTGTCCAAAGCCAGCTGATGTTGCGTTAAAATTCAGTTAGTGCACAGGACAGTCAGCCTCTGGTGTTGGATGGCAACAGCAACCAACCACGGTGGCGTTCAACGTCAAACGACGCTGTTCCCTGTGGTATCTGTGGCCAGCCAACTGACCCTGCTGATTGGTGGTGTCAACGTGATCGACTTCCATATCACCGTTATTGCTGCGGCAATGAGCCCTGCCCGCTGTGTGGAGAAAATGTTCAGGAGCATCCGTCAGGTGAGTGCACATGTATCAATTAAACTATTCCCATTAGTCTACCTACCGGTCAGCTAAAAGAGCTTGCTTTGATGTTGATCTTGATCGGTCCATGGCGGACAAGCCGACTCTGCCCCGTAAGACTGTCGCAATAAAACTGTTTTGTCCGATTTCCGGTAATTTGAGGCCTAATTTCTTAGCATACGCTTTGTAGACCTTGCTTTCGAATCCCATGATGACGAGGAATTCGTGCGATTGTAACTCGAAGGCCTCAAATGCCGAATCAGTGAACCCATGGCAATCTGCAACGACTATACATTTATTCATCATCCCGGTAATGAGCATTATGAACCACTAGGTAAGCAACCAAATAAAATTCCATTACATCTAGATGCTTAAATGCTGTTATCGAAGATTAATTGCTTGCCCATTTTCCGTTTCAGAATTTTTGCCCCGTGAATTGGATCTTAAGAAAATGAAAAATGAAGCGACTACCAATTAAGCTTGTATCAGTGATGCCAATGAATAAAATGCAATTCGGCAATGGTGTTTTCGTAAATTCATGGCGGACGCATTATCAACGCCTGGAGTTATGAGTATGGAGCGCAGTCGTTGGCCATTGTATTACGTTGCCGTGCATAGCTGAGGCCTCATAATCTGCGTCGCGAATAGCAGTCACGCTAAGTAGTCGAGGTGAGCGACAGCTCATTTTTTCGGGTAATGGAGGGAGTGTTCGAGGGGGTACAATCAAGAGTAGGAGTTGGGAGCGCGCTATCAAATTGGGTGGTGATTGTGGTTCGACATTTGATGACCATCGTTGATCGTTGGGTGCTGCCGGGGCACTATGGTTGGCTACGAGCATGTGTACGGGCCTGGCACTTACTATAGGTAGCCACCGTACGTTATGTCGACTACAGTTGTGATGTTTACTGAAGGTAGCAAACTTAAACGGCATCGAGAAAGTATGAGTATGACGATAAATAGCCAATTTAGATGACTTCGAGTACAGTTGTGAGTATAACAGGCTGTCAGATGGGGCTATCACGCATAGCTGAGGCTTTATTTTAACCGGTCAGCATATATATTACACTGACGTTCCCCATAGCTAGCGAAGGCAAGCAGCATCTCGTATGGTTAAGGGTATAAAAGTCCGTCATTGACCATCAGATTATGTTACTGTGTAAAGGTGTAGTCTCATTATCAACGTTGCACATAAACGCGGGACTAGCAGTTACAACAGGCATTCGAGATGAGTGAAAACTAGCGCGCATATGTGGGGAACCGTAATCAGCGTCGCACATAGACACGGATCCAGCAGCTACAACAGGTAGTCGAGGTGAGTGACAACGGCTACCATCAACGTGATGACCGCTCTATGGTGGTCACCACCTATAGAACGTCATAGTTATAATAGGAAAGACGCCCACAGCTATCTCGTAACATTCTATTATCTACAAGCTAGTTATGCATGTCTGGGAAAGGGGATATGATGAACATGACTGATGCTCTATTCATTGCTCTATTCATTATTCTCTTGTTTTGATACATACATACTGTACATACATGCTGTACATATTCGCCAATTCGAATACAGACGTGCTGGTTGCCACTCTTCGCTGAATTCTGGATTTCTAGTTTGTCGGGTTATACCGATATACGTACGAAAATTAATTCCCACAGGGGATCATCCACAGATAACCCTCGCACTGCCACTGCAAGTTTTTGCTGTTATCTAACTTTATTGCACTTATTGGAATGTGAGATCTATGAGGAAAATGTGTTGTGTGCACGTTCTCGAACAAAAATACCCATCTGTTAAATCTGAGTTGTCTAGAGTAAACAAACGCCTGCGACTGATCCTATAGGGTGGCATTTGCATTAAATACTCTAAATATATTATTTTATTCTTCAGGAACACCGAGGAACGCCAAAATATGCTAAAGTGCGATTTCGTGTTTTGTGTCGCGTAAACCGGCAAAATATGCAAATCGGCGGTAGCCAATGACCTTGACATTTCGCTCACTTAAACAAAATGCTACGTGCAACATGTCACGGGAAGGTGCAAATTGATTAGGCTAACTCCCGATTAAAGTAGCAACTTCGTAAACCCTATAGTTTCGGCGAACTCAATTTAGGTGTGTCAATAGCCTGCGGCCGTTTCTTTGGCCGCTAGCTATTCGCACAATGAGATTGATTTCTCGAAATTTACGGCATTTTCGGACTTGCCACTTCATAGTGTAGAATGTCTACGTATAATGTATGTGCTCCTGTATTATTGAAAATCCTTTACTGTGGTAATTTGTTTAAGTGAACTAAATCCCCAGGTGAATAAACCCCGCCGACTTTGAATACATCACCGGATGATAAAAAATCGCGAATTGTGGAAAAGGTTGACTCACATACAATGAACGTAACTTTCAGGTATTTTTCCACCGGAACAGATTTCCTCAACATTCTAGAATCTAAATGGCCTTTGGAGATGCAACATATGCGTAGGCGCATTCGTGCAAACAAATTTCGGCCGATGATTCTTTGTCACCAGTGGTGCAGGCTAATTATTCGCTAAACATCGTCGTCTCTTTCATCTAGCCGGCGCTCCACAGAGTTAGTCGTAGTTGTCAGGCATAGACTCACGGCTGTCGAGTAGTTCCTCTGTGGACCCGAAAACACGGACGCATACGGATTTACGGGACACACTGTGCTGGGAATCTGTGCTTCGATCCAGGTCAACATCATAAGACGCCCTCTTTGCGGACCGGATAGCAAGCACACCTATGCGTTTTCTGGATGGGCCCGGAGCTAAGAGCCCAAAGTGATTTATTTGTAATCTGACAGCCATCGTTGGTGGACTGGAAAGCAAGCTAAGAAAAGTCAATGATGAATAGTTCTTACTGCTCGGAACGGACTGATCTCGAATTACAGAGAACAGGTGTACGCAGGGGAGCCACATCGCTTGGTAGAAAGGGCATGTGCATTCTCCAGCACAGGTGTCGACAGTCTGGGAGCATCTGGGTGTTTGCACCACAAACTATAAGTTAGTTTACGCAGCTCGACCTCACCTTGTTTGTTTCGACACTTTCATACGGCAGCCGCGGCGGTCGCGGACCCAAGTGTCTCAAAACGAGAGAGCATGCATATGTCGTCATTCGACAGACTACGTTTAGAACGTAGGCGTCACCCTCCAGGATTTGCCGCCTGTCGCAGTGGTACGACGTATGCATCTCAAACTCCCGCATGAGCCACTCGGCGTGCCGGGACACCTTTTGAATGGCATGCTCCAACGTGTCGGAGTGGTGCACCTGATCTTTAAGGCGCCCGTTCGCATTCTCCAGTCGGTTGTTGGTCACATTACCGAAATGAACCATTCCGGACTGTGCGTGTATGGCCCATTTTCGGGTGATGTACAACCAGCGAGCCGTAAGATAGGAGAGAAAACGGGGGTCGGTTCGACGCAGAAGCTGTAGATCTTGTCGGAATCTGTGTGCTTGTAATATGATGAACATAAAACCTACTGTACAGCATTGTCCAGGCGAGCCATGCGGTGAAATATGTGCCGGCTGTTCGCAGAATGTGTCTGTGACCATAAATACATGGATATTAAATGATACATACGTGCTTCCTGATGGCTTTGCGGACGTGAAAGTAGCAAAGCATAATGTCACAGCCGAACACTACTCTTGCCGCACGCATTTGCGCCGCCAACTTGTCCATTACGAAGGTCCTGACCGGATACGCTTCGCCCATCATTTCTTTGAACAAGCCGAACAGTTTACGCATGGGAGCAAACTGCTCGCTCTCTACGAACGCATACATAACCGGACGCCCGGTTCCCATGCCGTCCGTTATCAAGAATGTGTATAGTTTATATCTAAATACCGAATATTAGATGCTTTAAAAAAACTTACCCAAGGCGGTTTGTTGCATGTGTCCCGTCCACATTCACTACGTCGGGAAAGCGTCGGAATAACGCTATCTGCTGCCATCGGGAGAAACATATGTGGCTATAGTGACCTTCCTCTCCCTGACACACAAGAACGCGTCCGGTCTCCCGAAGTTTTGCCAGGACCGAAGGCATATCATCTGCTACATTAAAACCCAACCATTAGGCACCTACTCAACATAGCCGGTCGACACTTCCGGCGGTAGTTGTGTATATCCTTAGTTGTAAGAATCTTTCCGAATTCATCCGCCACAAACTGCCGCACCTCAGATGACGGCGTTCCATATCTCAGCAGGGCCTGGCATGTGCCCAACTCGTCTTCGGTTAAGCGTCGATTGACTGGAAGCCGATCGTAAAGAAACTTTGACAGTTTGTGGTTGTGTTCCAGAAAATAAGAGGTCACTGCCAGTTGGTTCCTTTGCCTCCGTAGACAAAACCGTACTGGACAGCTGGTGCTTCGCGTATTTTTTTATTAGAAAATGCGCTAGGCTTACTAGCTTCTTCGGATTCCACGGTTTTCCGTTGGTCTTGGAGGGCGCCTGCTGCATTTGTAGTACGCCCATCCGTAACGCAAAATAGTGTCGGTGCTTCGATTACTGGATGAACGACCAAATATCACAAAGTTATCCTTCATGTATTCATTTAAGGTCTTCTCAAATGCTGTGAAGGATGAAAACGATACGCCCACAAATTTCTCAGCCAAAGCCACTTCCGAAGCCACAGCAGACGAAGTTCAAAGCCGAATGTGCGCCACTAATTTTCAAATGACATCGATTAAAACAAATCGCAAAAATGGCGGCAGATGAGGGGGTTTTCAGTCCACGCATATATGCAAAGAAGTGGAACATTTTGACGTTGAAGTTTTTATTTCGGCTGCAGGGGTTTTGCAGAAGAATACATTGTGCGTCTAGCCACTGGCGTTTCTTTGCTTGTGCACAAATGCAATTTGAACGCGCGCGATTCTTGCCTGTGCAAAACTAATCAATCAGAATGCTGGTGTGTGCATGAAACGCATGCCTGATTTAGCTCCCACAAAACGGTAACAAAATGCGAACGGTTGATGCGCCATGAGCTAGAAAATTCGCTTACTTGAACAAAATGCTATGAGCAGAATACCACAAAAATTTGCAAATGGATGAGACTAACTTCCAATAAAAGTTTCAACTTCAAGCCCCTATAGTGCCCGTGAAATTAATTTGGGGTTTTTTCTTTTGAGTGACGCTTATGCTTAGACGCACACTGCAAATTTATCCGAAACCATAGTTCAAACAGAAAGAGTTTTCACGTAAAGTTTTAGCATTTGATGATATTTATTTGAACACTTGAAATCTCCTCAAACAGTAGTGGTTTCACTAAAATTTGGTTAAACGCACTTATGGTTTTTGTTTGATGGGCCATTCATGTTTTCAAGTAGTACGGTGGCTCAGCGCGTTATCTCCGTTAATTTTTGGAATTTTTGTGGAATAGCTGGTTCTTTTAAGTGATTTCTCTTGAGCTGAATTGGGTACTACTTTGAAGGTGGACTCGGGCAATTAAGGTTGGTGGATCTTTTTATCTAGTCAGTACATGTTGTATTGGGTGTACTGCACGGTTTTATCTTCCTTTTTATAGCGTCTTTGGCGGATTTATTCGGTTTATAGGCAGTGTAATGTGTAATGTAAAGTAGATGGCGTTTCGGTTGGCTTTTATTTGTAAGCATTGGTGATGCGCAACCTCCCTTGCTGGGCTTCAGTTCATGAACTTCTTTACGTCCTCCATCCGCAGAAATTTCTGTGAACACATGCCTTTGGGGAATCACTGTCCCTGGTGCTTCCATAGCATGCTTAATCGACTGCGTCGGAGGCATCCGTCGCGTGCATTTCGTAAGTCTCTGTTAACTTACGCATGAGATAGCATTTTTACTCTGCCATAATTGAGGTTTTGGATTTTGTGGTGCATGCTTCAACACGGGGTAAGCTTAAGCCAGCGAGATAGGCTTTTGACAACCAAAAAAACTAGGACAATAGGCACTATGTTCGAGTAGTTCGGAGATGAAGCCGGCTGACATGAAATAGAAGTGAGAGCAGTTACTCGTAATGGGTGACCTAGGGCGGTTTAGTAAATGGCCAGAGTCACAACAAGCAGAAATGGAGACGGAAATGGAATAATTCGAAGTAGAAGCAAGTAGCAAGCTTTGTCTCGAAAATATGGTTTAACCTAAAACTAAGCAGAATCACTAGTACCACTGTTGTAAAGAAGTCTGTAGGGATAAGTTCGACGGGGAGAGAGTGCTAACGCATAAGGCTAAGCGGACACCGTGTATGGCATCGAACTTTTAGAAGAGGCAAACCGAATTTGCAGCAGAAAACTGGGCTGGTCAAATTCGAACGAAGGTTTCATCGGGTTAGAATAAACTCGTCCCAGAGGCGGTCACGGCCAGGCGCAAAATTTGCTCGTAGTTGCAAGTATTGACTCGTGTGGGCGAGAGGTTGCGGCCGGGATTCTCAAGAAAATAGTTGCAGGGGTGCCACCACACTGGGTATGGAAGTGACATGCTAAGTACTGTCGCGCTTAAGCCAGCGAGATAGGCTTTTGACAACCAAAAAAACTAGGACAATAGGCACTATGTTCGAGTAGTTCGGAGATGAAGCCGGCTGACATGAAATAGAAGTGAGAGCAGTTACTCGTAATGGGTGACCTAGGGCGGTTTAGTAAATGGCCAGAGTCACAACAAGCAGAAATGGAGACGGAAATGGAATAATTCGAAGTAGAAGCAAGTAGCAAGCTTTGTCTCGAAAATATGGTTTAACCTAAAACTAAGCAGAATCACTAGTACCACTGTTGTAAAGAAGTCTGTAGGGATAAGTTCGACGGGGAGAGAGTGCTAACGCATAAGGCTAAGCGGACACCGTGTATGGCATCGAACTTTTAGAAGAGGCAAACCGAATTTGCAGCAGAAAACTGGGCTGGTCAAATTCGAACGAAGGTTTCATCGGGTTAGAATAAACTCGTCCCAGAGGCGGTCACGGCCAGGCGCAAAATTTGCTCGTAGTTGCAAGTATTGACTCGTGTGGGCGAGAGGTTGCGGCCGGGATTCTCAAGAAAATAGTTGCAGGGGTGCCACCACACTGGGTATGGAAGTGACATGCTATCATAGTACTGTCGCAGTATAGAAAGATTTGGCGGGTAGTCAGGAATGGGTAGCCGACATGAAATGTGACAAGGTGGGGCAAGTGTGAATGAGGAGGCAAAGTGCATCGGGTGAATTTCTGATGGAAAGTCGGGTTTCCTCAACTGTCTGGAGGACAGAGAGGGTGGAATACGCTAGCCGGATGTGGATTGAAGGATATTTATTTCCAGGGCGACAAGTTAGAGTAAATCTTGCAGTCCCCAGTATGATTGCATAGGGAGTGACTGTCTTAGTCGCCCATTTCAAACATATATTAGAGTAAAGATGGGTGGGTATACGGTGGCATGAAGGGAGTTAGATGGGGACCAAACTCAAATGACAGACAGAAATGAGTGAATCAGTGTAGCCTGAAACAGCGAAAGGCTTTCAGTGAGTGTATATTTCGGGGTGTAGGTGCTTTCCCAGCATTAACCTGATGCTGAATGTCACAAAAGTCTGTTTGCAACCGCAAGGAGCGGAGCTATGGGGTCCAAGAATGGAGCTTCGAGTCTTTGAGAAGGCTACTGTGGTTGAGCATGGAACGCCTGAAACTTAAGTTTGTAGACGACAGGGATGTTGTTTTTATTAGTCCATAAGATAACAATAACAATAATGCTAACTTCCCAACTTGTGGGTGGCATACCGTCAGGTATGCTAATAATGTTGTAGTCAGGCTGCAAGCACGACTGGTGGAGGCTGTGGGCACAGGGGGGTAGGAAAAGGGACAGCATTATTAGGGGGGAGCATTATACGAATTAAACACGATCACCATTAAACCAGCACGAGGGGGAAGCACAGTTAACATGCGTTATTGGAGAGAATATTGAGCAAGATCAGATCGCTAGGATTTGAAGGTGGCGGGCAAAAAACAGGGCGGGGAGGGCTGAACAAGAGGCTTCCTGTCTGACACATGACAGTTAAGTGTAACGGTGAAAAATGAGGAACAAGAACATCAACGCAGATGGAGCGGCAAAGTTGGCGTCGTCCAGCCGGTCATGTTGAAGTAAAACCGCAAAACACCGTTAAGGACTCGTGGCCTTGAACTGTCGGACACACGGCTGGGGTCACAAAAACGTAAGTGGGGATGACGAGGTGGAGGGGTTAGCAAAGCGGATGGGCGTTAACGGGAATCACAGAAACACGGTGTATAGCAAAACTGTAGGGACTTATGGTGTCGCTGTTTTGAAATCGGGCATAATAGGCCTTTGGAAGAGTGAGATGATGGCAAGACGCAAACCGGAACATGAACTATATATTGAATTTTGTGGGAAGACAGAAACCCAGATGATTACGAACTAGTAGTTGAACAAATTGGAATGAATATGTCATGGAGGCAGTTGTGGTCAGTTGGGGAATTTGTCGTACTTACAGTTAGTGGAACGGGTGGGCGAGAGGGCACGGTAGAGAGAAGGAATGGAATAGTTGTGGGTGTGCTATCAAACTGGGTATGGCAGTGCCGTGCCATCGTTGGCCCGACATGCTTCCGTTTTTGGACAGTACTGGACGTCATATTCAAGGCGATTATGCTGGGGTGTGCAGTTCTTTGGGCAGCGGGATTCATTTCAGGCAGGCCGAGGAGACAAGGCGGAACGAAGCCGATATGGGATCGCCGGGTTTTTTGGTCCGTTTGGGGACCCTGTGATTGTAGTTCATAGGCCAGGTGGAGTGGATAACAGCCAACCAGGTCGGGCACCGCCGAAGTTCAAAGCTTGGGAAGATGAGGGGATGGGATGAGATCAGTAGAGCATGGTGAGTTTGCGGAGTCATCAAATGGGATAATGTGCGTTAATATACACAGAAAGAAAAACTTGACGTCTGCCGTGCTTAGGGTGATGACAAGTGATTATATGGAATAGGGTATAGATGGATTTGTGCCTGACAGACTAGCGACCAGGGGTTGGGTTTGGTAACATGCGAATTACATTACAAGGGATCTAGTAAAAGCCGATATATGCGCGCAGAATGGTCGTGTGGAAATCAGATGTGTAAGGGCTGACGGGAGTGAACTTCCAATATACCTGGTTATTCTGGTATTTATTACATGAGTTGGACAGTACCAGAAGAGAAAGTATGCGCAAGACAAATAGTCACCAGTTCCCGGGGCACCGCTATCAGATTTAATCTGTAAGTGGTGCATAGCGATGAAGACATTCGTGTCTACAAACGGGAGTGGCAGGTAGATGTGTTCTCTGTTTGGTTGACGACATGGGCTCTGGTGCGGTGTAGTCTCTGTTCTGACGAAAGCAGATACAGCTATGCTCGTCTGTGTAGGCCATGGGCAACGCAGTGTAACTTCAGGCTATCCCAGGTATGTTATTCATTGTTTGTTGTTTTTTGACAGATGAGAGGCCAGTTTTTTTCATATGTGGTTTATGGCGTTGCCAGATACATAACTCAACCGAGGCGAGCACAACGTCAGCAGCATCAAACATAAGTCAACAGTACATTTTTGATTTCCTGAATTTAAAAGCAAGGCTCAGAACCACCGAGGTGGGCGATGCACCCGTGCTGCTGGAGAAGTGGCGGGTATATGAACGCAACGCAGTGCAATCCTCCGTCCAGGGCGTACCCGTCTATCACATGAGATTTTCATCCCTCGTGCACGCTACCAGATGTGAAAGGTAGAAGAACCATCCAAGCAGTCACAGACGCGGTTTGTGCATTTATAAATATTCCAGCTACCAATTTTTCTGGCTGGGGAAAAGCATGGCCAGTAAAGACAGCTCAGTCGACTCGAACAGGAAAACAGCATATAGACGCTGGTAAAGGCAAGTCGCGGATAAGAAGTGAGATGACAGCTGCCATTGACACAATGGGAATGGAATGGTGGAGCGCGGGTTTGAGCTACCATGTCGAGCAGAAGCGTACCGCGATGTTGTGTGTGTGTTTAGTGGGGCAAATTATCAGACGGATACATAAGCGTAGAATGCGCTCTGGTAATGAAGAGAAAGCTGACCTTGCCTTAGCCTGTATCAGTTAAAGTTAGGCTGAGAGCACCAGTCACTAGACAGAGCTGATAGCGTAATCCGGAATAGGAATTCGACTATGACGAGGTATAAGATGGCTGGGGAAAAACAAAAACAACCAGGCCAGTGACGAGCCTATTAAGATTTAGTAGGCGCTCAAGTCACACAGTGGCTTGAAGAAAAAAGAGGTAACTTTGGTTTGGTTTTTGTCAGTGGAGTTTGGCCAAGGGCAATGGCGCTAGACAGAGTTAATAGAGCAATCCGGGGTAGGAACCAGACTAGTGAGAGATGTACGTTGGCTGGGGGAAAAAGGAAGGAAAAGAAAACAGCATATTTGGATCAAGTAGGCATCTAAGTCGTACGTTAGCTGAAAGTGAGTCAAGAGGCTAAGAAGAAATGATAACAGGATCTTTTACTTGCCTACTAACCGTATCGTCACTAAACTCTAATGTGCACTGGACACGATTCGTAGAGGAGGTCAGGGGTAGGCTGACGACATGGGCTCTGGTGCGGTGTAGTCTCTGTTCTGACGAAAGCAGATACAGCTATGCTCGTCTGTGTAGGCCATGGGCAACGCAGTGTAACTTCAGGCTATCCCAGGTATGTTATTCATTGTTTGTTGTTTTTTGACAGATGAGAGGCCAGTTTTTTTCATATGTGGTTTATGGCGTTGTCAGATACATAACTCAACCGAGGCGAGCACAACGTCAGCAGCATCAAACATAAGTCAACAGTACATTTTTGATTTCCTGAATTTAAAAGCAAGGCTCAGAACCACCGAGGTGGGCGATGCACCCGTGCTGCTGGAGAAGTGGCGGGTATATGAACGCAACGCAGTGCAATCCTCCGTCCAGGGCGTACCCGTCTATCACATGAGATTTTCATCCCTCGTGCACGCTACCAGATGTGAAAGGTAGAAGAACCATCCAAGCAGTCACAGACGCGGTTTGTGCATTTATAAATATTCCAGCTACCAATTTTTCTGGCTGGGGAAAAGCATGGCCAGTAAAGACAGCTCAGTCGACTCGAACAGGAAAACAGCATATAGACGCTGGTAAAGGCAAGTCGCGGATAAGAAGTGAGATGACAGCTGCCATTGACACAATGGGAATGGAATGGTGGAGCGCGGGTTTGAGCTACCATGTCGAGCAGAAGCGTACCGCGATGTTGTGTGTGTGTTTAGTGGGGCAAATTATCAGACGGATACATAAGCGTAGAATGCGCTCTGGTAATGAAGAGAAAGCTGACCTTGCCTTAGCCTGTATCAGTTAAAGTTAGGCTGAGAGCACCAGTCACTAGACAGAGCTGATAGCGTAATCCGGAATAGGAATTCGACTATGACGAGGTATAAGATGGCTGGGGAAAAACAAAAACAACCAGGCCAGTGACGAGCCTATTAAGATTTAGTAGGCGCTCAAGTCACACAGTGGCTTGAAGAAAAAAGAGGTAACTTTGGTTTGGTTTTTGTCAGTGGAGTTTGGCCAAGGGCAATGGCGCTAGACAGAGTTAATAGAGCAATCCGGGGTAGGAACCAGACTAGTGAGAGATGTACGTTGGCTGGGGGAAAAAGGAAGGAAAAGAAAACAGCATATTTGGATCAAGTAGGCATCTAAGTCGTACGTTAGCTGAAAGTGAGTCAAGAGGCTAAGAAGAAATGATAACAGGATCTTTTACTTGCCTACTAACCGTATCGTCACTAAACTCTAATGTGCACTGGACACGATTCGTAGAGGAGGTCAGGGGTAGGCTGGTATAAAGTAAGGCGGCAGCATTTACATAGGTGAGGAATTTGTCAACGGACTATGAAGAAGTATGATGATGCGCTCAGGAAGGCTGTTCCAGATGCGAGCGTAATAAACCAGAAAGAAGTGGTGGCGTAGGTGTGTACAAGCTGGGGGACACACCAAGAGGTTGTACGAATTGCGGAGTCTGTAGTGGGGTTGTGAGTTTATATTTGACCTAGCCTTCGCTATGAAAGCGTTTACTTGCAGCAGAGAGAGTGAGATTTAATTTCAAGTCACGAAAAGGAAAAAGTGGAGTGAATTTAAAAGAAAGTACCTCAGTGGAGCACAATCGACACCAACTAACCACCTACTCAATAGCTCTCTGATATGACTGCTTCCATTAGTGAACGTCTGAAGACGCATAAGGTCCTTGAATTCTAAGGATCAACTCCATACCACATGATTTCACGACTGCTTTGTATATAACACTCTTTAGCTTTGACTTCGCCGCGTCCAATAACACGCATCTTTATATCCACTCCTGTCAAAACGTAATTACGAAGGCCTCTAACCAAAGTAGTCTTCGCGGAGGGGGGGGGTATTCGTTGACTCTTTCACAAGACAAAACCTTCGGCGCGTTGGGGCCAATGGGGGTCCTTCAGAGGCTTTTGAAGGAAACGTTACTCCTATCAATTAAGCGTCTCTACCTAGTGTGTTGTCAATCGCCCGACAAGGCAATCTTCCTCCGCTTGGAAAGTGCAGATTGCTACGCCATTCTACAAACATGGTAGCCGCTTATTGCCCGGCATTTACAGGCATATTAGTGACACTAGGTACCGTTCAAGGCGACTGAAAGCATTTTGGAACGTGACAGCTTAAATCATTTCACTAACAGCAGCTTGATATCCTCAGTGCAACGTGAATTATTCCCATACCGTTCTTACTTCAAGGTCATGCTTGAATTTATGGACAGCTTGGCGCGGGATGAGGACGAAGGACTCATACGGGTGCCATATTTCACGACTTCTCAAAGGCATTCGATCGAGTCTTACAGGACTTCCTGGTCAGCAAACTCCAACCTTACGGGATTCCAGAGGGAATTCTACGCTGAATTAAGACGTCTTTATCAGGCAGAACGTTCCGAGTTAAAGTAGGCACGGCCTAATGTTCTTCGGCACTTGCCTGCATCGGAGTCCCTCAAGGATCTGTTTTGGGACCACTTCCGTTTCTGATCTACGTCAACGACCCCATACCCGTTCTCTCAGGTCCATGTCCGCTTTTTGCGGAAGATTTGAAATCCTAGAGTTCAAGTGCCAGTGCCCTCTAAATGGGTGTTAACGCTGCAAAGTAGTAGTCGTTGAGGGACGCGTCCATATGTCATTCGGCGCCGACTCAGCGAACGCCTTTGCCGTGGAATGGAAGACATCATGAGGGAGGATGCCAAGAAGTATTTGGGGATCTGGCTCTCTTCAAACAAGTCTATCCCACCACAACAAATCTACTTCATCAGCTAGACGTAACGTAAAAGTTCTTTCCGCTGGTGCCAAGAGTTGAGCATATAGGTAAAAAAATATAAATACCATATTCCTTGAATGTCGACTAGCGCTTGTTGGCTGTTTCTCAATGCATCATCTGTTGGGTGGAGCTGACAATTCAACCCAGTGTTTAGTGAACCATACTCTTGCCATTCTGTTCAGTTCATGTAATAACTTTCAATTGCACTACACTTCCTGCCCATCACCTCGCAGGCTGTAGCTCAACCGATCAATGTCTGTCTGCTGACCGTCATCACATTAACCCCCGCACAAGTTGCACAATGGAGACCACTAAAAACTTCTTTAGCCCCCTGTCTAACTCACACTGTGCCCGTACCAACTAGTCCAACGGCTAGCCTCCTTGCTCGATAGCTCGACGGGTAAAGCTTCACCTTTTCATAATAACGCAACTACCCTTGCGCTTTCTGATCAACTGACACTCATTGTTAACAAGAGATACAACATTTGCCACCAGCCATAGTCTCTTGAATCGGTATATGAATGTGCCACGTACGCGTTGATTAGACGCTCAGTAACCATGGGTTCTCGTACTACATCCATCAACTAAGTCAATGTTTGGCTTACGCCAACGAAAATCCCCTCCCATTAGATTATTTAACTTGCTGTCATCTCCTTTAAGTCATTTTTCTCTGATGCCTCCTGACACTCACCAAGCGCTACTACCCTCATCCTGTTCCTTTCTCATTCTCCCCACTTCCCAAGATTCTAACTACTGCCTTTCGAATGACCGTTTTTTATTTAAACTGACTCATTTCTGCTTTATACTCACATGGCCCTCCAAATGGATCCAAGTTACATGTAACTATTCATTGGACTGGTTCCACCTGCGTCAATCTTCTCGTCCAACCCGTACCCAGTGGTCATGGGAGTGCGCATCTCCTATGCGAGTGCCGCAACCTTGATATCCGTCACGGGGATGTCCAGAAACCGATGTATATCAGTGCAATGACGGTACAACACTACCGTACCCAGTCTGATAGCGATCCAGAGACTACTTTCTTCATACTCTAGACCTTCACCTCTCGCTTGCTTAAGTCTGCAGTTGCAACTACGAACAAATTTTTCAGCCGGCTAAAACGGCCTCTGTGACGAGTTTGATCCAAAGCGTTTGCCATTTCGTTTGGCTTTACCCGACCTATTTTTTTGCCGTGATTTCGGATTGTATCTTCTACAAGCTCACTTGCTTTATCTGACCGTCAAAAACATCTTTTACATCCAACTTTCCCACAACATCGTCAACAATGAGTCTATTTAGTTTCTATTCTAACCATATTTTTTTAGACAAAACTTGCTTTTTGTCCACCCTTTGAATCATTCCACCTTTATCCCCTTTTTATTTTTTCGCGACCTCGGCCACTTACGAAACCGCGATAAGTAACTAATACCCAGCGAGATTCTTCAGTTTTAGTTTCAAGGCAAGACTTTCAAATACTTTGCGTAAGAACACTTTTTGGATATACCGACCAAGTTGTCCACATAGGACACAAGAAAGATCTAACCCTCGTAGAACGTGTCCAACAAGCGGCTGAATAATGGTCGGCGGCCTCAACTCCGTCTGCTATGAAACGCATCTCGCGGTGCTTGACCTCTTCTGGTGTATTTAGTCTATTTAGTTTCTATTCTAACCATATTTTTTTAGACAAAACTTGCTTTTTGTCCACCCTTTGAATCATTCCACCTTTATCCCCTTTTTATTTTTTCGCGACCTCGGCCACTTACGAAACCGCGATAAGTAACTAATACCCAGCGAGATTCTTCAGTTTTAGTTTCAAGGCAAGACTTTCAAATACTTTGCGTAAGAACACTTTTTGGATATACCGACCAAGTTGTCCACATAGGACACAAGAAAGATCTAACCCTCGTAGAACGTGTCCAACAAGCGGCTGAATAATGGTCGGCGGCCTCAACTCCGTCTGCTATGAAACGCATCTCGCGGTGCTTGACCTCTTTCTACTGGTGTATTTTCGCCTCCCAGGAGACCTAATACTTCCTTCTGCCTAGTTTGAACAAGGTTTAATCAACAGAAATTTTACCCGTGACCCAACTAACCCAAGGCGGGGAAATGATAGAAAAATTTTCAAATTCGAGGCGCACATTTTTATTAGCCAACAATTTTTCTCATTTGGGGTGCTTGGTGTTTAGGATGGCCTTCATGCGGCGGTTATTCACACTACATCTAGCGCCCGGGTCGAAACACATTAAGATGCCTTTCATGTGAGTCTTCTCGTTGGTGACTTTTTGTTCCGTTCTGCGGACTGAAGAATGGCAGTGCACTCTTTTTCCGCTTGTGTCTTTCAGGCAAACCAAAGCCGCTGGAGGGCAAGACGAAACATTATCCGGAAAGCTTGGGTGAAGGCTTGATTTTTTGTATCAGGTCGTGAATCCCTTGATCTGTGAATACTCCCCTTAATTTTTCATTTTCCTGCGTCCAAAAATATGCATGAGCACTGAATCTTGACGTTAGAACATCTGTATACAAAAGAATATTTCGTTATCGAAAATGTAGCTGATTTGGCGAGTGGCAAGTTTGTCTTTTTGACAGTAAGAAGTCTGGAAAATTCTACTTGAGATATGTAATTGATTATACTTTTTTCATTCCAGAATCCCTGTTGAGTGAAAATTATTTTCGCAAATCAAGAACCAGTGTGACAGCCAGATACGTTTGTACGAATGTGACCTATTAATTTAACTATGTAGTTCTTAAGAGATGGTTGTGTATTTTTAAGGCGTAGAGATCGTAGGCGGACATGTAGGAGTCTGGAGGGTCGCCATCGGCCGTTATGTTAGGCTGTCCTGCGTATTGAAACCTCACAAACATAGTCAGGCATGTGTTAGCCTAGCAGTTGGGATAAGTTGCCAAGGTTGGCAACAGAACGCGCAATTAACGTGATAACCGTCGGTGGCCTTATTCTCCGCCAGTGTAGCTGTGCTGTATGACGTACTCCAACTAAGGAGTGCGATTGTTCCCAACGAAAAGATGTCGTTGTGTTGATGAACAACGTGCAGATATCTCGTAGCACTGCGTGACTTACTGGCCAGTTGTGCATATCTGGAGATAAGGCCCATTCACGGAGATCACAATAGCATCAATACTGTACAATGCATCAAGATATCATCCTTTCTCATGGCAAATGAAAGGCGAGCTTCCCAGAAAACCGTGTTGTGCTTAAGTTTGCTGAACAAACTTATCTCACTTGTTACTTCTGAAGAGTATGAAACATACAAACGTTATTCACATATTTACCTGGATGAAATTTACATGATACATTCTGCAGGTGTTAATTCATTTATAAACAAAACCGCGGAAAGCTTAAATATGCCGAAATTTGATTGCGTGTTTAGTCTCGTAAACCCGCGGTAAAATGCGAGTCGGTGATGGTCTGTGACCTCAAAATTTTGCTCTTCAAACAAAATGTCACCAGCAAGATATCGTCAAAGCGTGCAAACGAATTAAACCAATTCCCAGTAAAATTCATAACTTTTAAAAACCCGTAGCTCAAGCGGAAATAGTGTCGGTTTACTACTAGTGGGTAGCCTACTTCATTGCACCGTCAGATAGACTGCCGGTATATTCAACTTCCGCCAAGATTCACCCTATACCGGGTTTTCGGACCTGTTTCGCTGCCGCCCAAACATCTGGTTGTCTTCTCCGCTGTCATCTCTGTACATGACTGACTGTGCATGTCTGACCGCACGTAGCATGTAGCTGCTGCCCCAATCACTCTTATACTCACTGTTCTTTGTTGATCGTGCTCTGCATAATTTAGGCTCTTTGTCAATTGATTTTTTCGTGGAACCAGCTGTCTAAACATCAAGACTGCGGTTCACAGTAAGTCAGAAGAACTCGTAGGTATGGACACGGGTGTATCGTGTACACGCGGCCAAAGGTCCGCTTTCGTGGCGGGTAAGCAAACAACTGAGTACATATCCAGTCAACCCACAGCGCTCATGCGAGTCAATCAAACGGACAAGCACTTAGTCAGCCACTCAAGTCCTACGCCAGATCGATGGTGGAACGACGAACGGACACGCGCATTTGCAAACTCCGACACACCGAACAGCTACTGCAATCATCTTCTCCATTTTACGAATAGGAACCGCACTTGGTCCGTTAAATCCAACCGTTCCCTAGGAGCTTTTGCTGCGCAGATCTTGTGGGTACCAAATCAAGGCCCTCACGATTGCTAATAAATTATGCCGATAAATGCATGCAGCCAGTTTTCAGGCAGCATATTAATACATGTTTTCTACCTATACGTGTGGCAACCCGGGAATCTTTACTCGCCATATATTGTCCATATCGTTATGCAGAATGCCCTCATTGCAGCATCTACACTTTTTGCCGAAGGGATGCAGCTTAGCCGATTCTGTTTTTCATCACTTTAGATTTTAATTTCCTCATTACGCGGGCTCACTCGTTGACACCACACCGCGCCTCGTTATCAAAGTGGCGGCTGATTTGTTCTGTGTTTGAGGCACGATTTAAGGGTGTTAACCCATCTGAACTGCCTCCAAGAAGACGCGTGTAAAAGCTTAAAGGTTATACTGAATCGCTTTGACGTTCTTGAGCGTGCCATAATAAAGTTATGCAACCATACCGCGTGGCTCTAGAGAAGACATGATGTTTATGCGTAGTAACACTGTAACCACGGGCAGATAGCAAATGAAGACGGTCACGCCCAGAATGTCAAGGAGCGCACCTTTATCCGCTCCAAAGCACTTAGTTTGCCACCTCCGGAGCGCATCCAGAGTCAAACATTTTTTTCAACTGAAATGTAGCTTCTGGTGCAGACCTCCAGGTGTCCAACTGCGGTCGACAACCATGCTGCAGAATGCGTTTGCGTTCCGCATTTTTAAGATGTTCTGCTTATTGCCCTTAGTTCAAGGTATCGACATTATCTTCAGTATTTACCCCCTAGTTGCCTGTGCAACCATGCTTAGTCTCGCAATTTGGTCATGGATGTTAACCAGACTCGAGTTCCTTGAGAGCTTATGCAACGCATGCTCTAAACTAGATATGTGCATGCATACCTAGCAGCTGGAAGCTTAAACCTGGTTCGGAGTCGTTTGTTATGCTTGAGTCCATGCCCAGTTTATTACCTTATATATCGGTGACAAATGCAGTTGGCATTCCTCCTATGCCAGCTTCATAGTGCCCGTAACCACCGCCCGCTGGAAACTGTGAAGTCTCTGCGACCAACCGGGACTTGCTTTCTTTAGGGCGACACAGGTAGATTTCAGTAGGAAGCCTGACAAAAGCGCGTGAAACATAGTAGAAGAAGCTGAACACATGATTTGAGCTAATAACCCATTGATATTACGTTCAGAGAACTATGTACGGACCAGTAAAAACTACACATTGCTCCGTAATTGGTCTGATTTCCGAGCTTGACCACCAATTATTGTCAAATCCTCAATCCGGGGTTCAGTGGGTGAATTTGCCCCCTCTACCCGTGCTCACATAGTTTTTACATGTTATCTAATAGCCCCGAAGTGGTCTGTTTGTCCTAATGTGGTCCTTGCGCCATTCGACCGGCCACCTGAGGGTCTGAGCCGCCATCTCATTCGTTTTATCTGGTTTGTTTGTCGGACACCTTAAATTTCACCGTTTTGTCCCCCTTTTTAATTGTGGGGAGGATGTTTAAAATCACACTGTCCAACAGTTTATTTTCTCTTGACATTTCACTTTTCTCTACAATGGTAAATTTGTCGCACCCATATTTTGATGTTTGATGTCACAATCTTATCCAGTTTCTTCATCGTAATTGCCATGATGAATCCACAGATTAGTGATCCAATTTATCTTTCTTTGAATTGTTCATTGTATTTTTAACTGACCTCAAAGTACGCCATCAAGTACATATATAGCAGTTCACACATCTTCCCTCTTCCAATAACTCAAAGGAATAACGGCCACGTTCAAGCCTGTAAACACATTGGGGAGAGCCTCCCAGATTTTTCTGTCTCTGGTAATATAGGAGAGTATATTTACAAGCTTAGGTAGTCCGATCGCTAGGCTACCAAGTACGAATCTCACCCTATCTTATCTCATTTAATCACAAGTTGTCACCATTCTAATCGTGTGGACTTTATCCTAACTTATGTCTCCTAAAATTCGTCGGACCTTACGAATCTCATCCTACTCCCTCTTCGTCCCAAGCTTCAACCTTCGGCAGCATCTAGTTCAAACGCCTTGTTTGGTTGTTATTTGATCCGCCTGATCCGTGTACCACACCCGAAGTGATCCCCGCCTTGACCAGAAAATACCTGAAATCTTGCAATGGCTTTGTTTCACCTCTGAGGATTCCCCTAGCAAACCCAAAAATTCCGCTTCCCACACACCCCAGATGATCACCTCAAAAATGGCGTCCGTTGCGGGGCTATCCAGAAACCAAATTATGTCTGTGCAATGATGGCGCGACACTGCCTTACCCAGTTTGATAGCATACACACAACTACCCGCTTCATAATTTTACCGATGCCCTCTTACTCACTAATGGCCTTACCCGCAACTGCGATGGCCCCAGGCTTCCCCAAAACGTTGTGGTTCGTTTAGATGTGAAGACCCCGTTGACTCACGTTCTTTCATCCTCACAAAATGCTTTTTTATTTTGTTCAGTTCGCGTTTGGTCTTGTGCGTTAGAACCAACACCCTTCCCTAAGGAGATTTTATACGGGCTACATTCACAGCGACACCTGTGAGTCACCGCAGTTTCCATGTACACCGTAATTCTGAGATTCTCGCTGCCATTTCCTCATATTGCTGATTCCTCTACTTCATCATTCTTACGCTCTCTGTGACCCGGACCGTAAGCCAAACAGTTCATTGCCGCAAGGCATTGTCGTCGGTGCCATATTTAAGTTCAAATGGACAGGCCAGACCCTGGCAATTTGGCTGCCTCAACAGACCCGCTGTTCTGATTCACAATTCGAATTTTTATGTGCAATGTAGAATGCTTTTTGTTTTGCCCTACCTTGTTTTGCTTTTGCCTGCCACCTTCGAGTCCTAACCATCTCGTTGGGTATCACTTCGACATGTCCCCGAAGAGAATAAAAATATCCCTGTGCCTATTTTCCCTGCTGGTGCTGGTTTAGATGCAACCAAGTCCACATCGGGTAGTGCCCACTGCTCATGCCAATGTCCGTTTTCCGCGCAATCCCCGGTTACAGCAAATGCGGCAAATCGTGCTTTTATTCTGACTAACAATACGATCATGCCTGACGTTATGCCACCCACTAGTTAGTAGTTAACATCATAATTATTATTAGTTGGGTGTGTAATTCCTCCTTGCTTGCCGAATTTTATATAACTGAAATCTACTGCGATTACTGGCTAAGTCGACGTCTTCCAGAATCATGCTGGTCGGTCTAAAATTGTCCCTATTTGGTCTGTATTACTTGCATTCGGCTGGTTTACTGAGTATCCCATGTTCAAAAGCTTTCTGTTCACGTTCCAACCTGTCGGCTGTCCGCTTTTGGTGCGCCATGGTCTGCTTTTCCCTGATTAAATGACTTCATACGGCAGTTTTTACTGGATGATTGATTAGTTCGATCATTCTGACATCCTACTGCACAGTGGTCTGGTTTTTGGGATTTCTTGAAAGGTTGTGCTCTTGCTTGCTTTTTCCACCGTTCAAATATTTGTTTTTTTCTAAAATAGGTTTTCCAGCGATCCTGATTATATTTCTGATGTATGATTGTTATGATTGTTCTGTAAATTCCTTCCCTAGTTTCTGCGCGATTTCAAACCATAGTGACAATTTTATGTCCTTAGTATTTGGTAGGTGGGACCGATATCAGTATGCATGTTGATGACTGTATTGATTAAATACCAGGCTTGTATTGAGTTATTTTTGTTCTGTCACCTAGTACACGGTCGAAATCATGCTCATTCCGATCGTCATGCAGAGAACTGAGTGAAAACAGACTGTTTCTTGAGAGCAAGCTGGTGTTAGTGCAGCCTGGGAGAAACCTTCCTTACACTCTGCTCCACCTTATGAAACCTGTAGATCACCGCCATATCGCGCTGTTGCAGCGCTCTTGCAGTCTTTTTACAAGACGATTCCAACGAACAAAATCTATGTTCCCTTGCTCTCTCCTCATGCTGTTGGAAGTTGGTCTTCTAAAGTCACTCAGCGCAAATTTAGAGGAATGAGGGAGGGCATGCACGAAAACGGCTCGAGTCAGCAATAGATGAAATGGAGAAGAATAACGGTAGACATACGCGGCCTACTAGTCTAGGGTAGCCGGTATGTTCTACGGAGATCCATACTGCCCTGGATTCGACCTGAATGTAGAATTTCTAATGGGGGTTGCGCGAGTTTCCAGTTTGGAACAGACGCCACACACCTCATCCCTGGAGTTTCTTCTGTCAGTGCGGTGAGTGTTGTAACCAGGACTTGAAATAGCGGTAACTGTAGGGTTCAGGTGAGAGTCATTATTTAGTCACAAAAATCACACTTGGTCGTGAAATGACACTCATGGTTCGTATGTTATGACGTTTGTGGAGGGGGAGGTGTGGGTTGGAGTGAGGCTGCACGAAGTAGGGTTGAATGAGCATGCGCTCGGCGTCAGTCAGGATTTAATCAGCAATTGTAGTTGATGGTTGGACAGTGGTAGAATGGTGAGTAAAGTGGGTCTGAACGGACTGCAGAAAGTCAAGTATACGCTTGAGTATGTGTAATGGTCGAAAGGTATCTTCGAGTGACGCGTAATACCAGAACCTCCGGGTAGGCAACACAAAGTCGGAGCTGGGTTTCTATACAGTACTATTAGGGTAAGAGAAATTCCCAATTTATACAAACCTCGACAGCAGATACGCGTCCAAAACAAACGGTCCGCTTGGACTACATATGTACAAAGCAAGGGAGCAAACAGGCTCCCACGTGCGACAGTCACACGTGCAAAGTCAGATACAAATGGCCGGATGACCTCAAGGCCAAATGGGTGGAGTGGTAAGGACAAACGAACGTCAGTTCATCTATACACACTAAACACAAAGGTGGGACGGGGGTTACAAACGGGGACAGAATAAACGTGTGGAATTTTATTGCCAACATAACGGATGATACAGTATGGGTGGGGCATATCTTTGGAGGTGAGTGTGCACCCGGAGGGAGAGCGTTTACACGTGCAATCTGTTTTGTCATCAGGAGGTGTGGAGGGGGATACGGTGCAGAGATGCGGTGGGTGTGGATGGATAGGTGGTAGCCGAAAATGGTTTTCAGTTGAGACAAAAAGGGCCAGAAGGGTTGTGGAAGCAGATGTGGGTATTGGCCAGCCACCTATCGCTGCAAATACGAAATTTCACCAAGCACGCTGTGAGTGTGGTTTGCTATTCATTTCACTTAATTACATGACGCCCGGAGCAAAGTCGGGTTATCTTATGAATGGCGGGTGACGGATTATTTGGAGGGACCGTGGGCCAGAATATCTGCAAGAAGAGCAAGTGACAGGGTTTGGAGATGTATCGCATCAATAACTTCAGGACCCGAAGAGAGTTCTACCGGGTTGTCGTAAATATTCTCAGCTTTTACGGGTGGTAGATTAGGAAGCCCCTTTAAAAGCATCGTAGTCTTGGAAAGCTGTGAGACTAGAAGCTATTCACGGATTTACAGAGTGATACACAGGATCGAGGCTATTGCCCAAGTTTCCCGGGTCTATGTGGGTCTGGTGCTGGAAGCAATCATAGAGCACCGGGAGAATTAAAGTACCGTTGGAGCCTCGAAGTAAATACTGGAGGTTGAAAGCACAACAAGCTTAGATGCAGAAGTGTTCGGAACAAGGTTAAAAGGGAGTCGGGTTGAATGATGGTTTGAAAGGTAACGTCCGTGAGTCTCGCCCACAGATGCAACAGTAGTGGCTGATCATTTTGCCGACCAATGGAAGGCCTGGATATTCAGAGGGACGGTGAGGTCGATTTGGTTTACTCGAGGTAGAACAGGTTTACCTGATAATTCGTGGGATTCGGAGCCAAGAGATGCTTATGTGTGGCCTCAGAACAAATTACAGACTAATGGTATAAATTAAGCGAAGATACAGATACACAGCTTCAGCGTCCTCGGGAACAGCCGGTATGGGTGGGGCATATCTTTGGAGGTGAGTGTGCACCCGGAGGGAGAGCGTTTACACGTGCAATCTGTTTTGTCATCAGGAGGTGTGGAGGGGGATACGGTGCAGAGATGCGGTGGGTGTGGATGGATAGGTGGTAGCCGAAAATGGTTTTCAGTTGAGACAAAAAGGGCCAGAAGGGTTGTGGAAGCAGATGTGGGTATTGGCCAGCCACCTATCGCTGCAAATACGAAATTTCACCAAGCACGCTGTGAGTGTGGTTTGCTATTCATTTCACTTAATTACATGACGCCCGGAGCAAAGTCGGGTTATCTTATGAATGGCGGGTGACGGATTATTTGGAGGGACCGTGGGCCAGAATATCTGCAAGAAGAGCAAGTGACAGGGTTTGGAGATGTATCGCATCAATAACTTCAGGACCCGAAGAGAGTTCTACCGGGTTGTCGTAAATATTCTCAGCTTTTACGGGTGGTAGATTAGGAAGCCCCTTTAAAAGCATCGTAGTCTTGGAAAGCTGTGAGACTAGAAGCTATTCACGGATTTACAGAGTGATACACAGGATCGAGGCTATTGCCCAAGTTTCCCGGGTCTATGTGGGTCTGGTGCTGGAAGCAATCATAGAGCACCGGGAGAATTAAAGTACCGTTGGAGCCTCGAAGTAAATACTGGAGGTTGAAAGCACAACAAGCTTAGATGCAGAAGTGTTCGGAACAAGGTTAAAAGGGAGTCGGGTTGAATGATGGTTTGAAAGGTAACGTCCGTGAGTCTCGCCCACAGATGCAACAGTAGTGGCTGATCATTTTGCCGACCAATGGAAGGCCTGGATATTCAGAGGGACGGTGAGGTCGATTTGGTTTACTCGAGGTAGAACAGGTTTACCTGATAATTCGTGGGATTCGGAGCCAAGAGATGCTTATGTGTGGCCTCAGAACAAATTACAGACTAATGGTATAAATTAAGCGAAGATACAGATACACAGCTTCAGCGTCCTCGGGAACAGCCGGAGGCGACTGCATAGAAAGCCGGGTTATTTGACAACCACAACAAGCTACAGTCTGATGCGGGGATTTCTCGGTTGCAATGATTACATGTATTAATAGTGAACTGACTTGTGTAGTTTTCCGGGGACCAAAGATTACGAGAAATGTTTGGCTGAGTCAACTTGAGTGCACTATCTTGTGTGGATTAGTAAAAAGAAGACAGTTCCGTCTGATGGCTTCCAGTGACTAAAGTTTGCTATCTTGGTACTAAAAGTTTGGTTTGCTGCCCTTGCAGTCGAGCAGGAGCAGCTGTGATTTTATGGTCTGGAATTTTTAGGCAGGGGTGAGAATGGCCCGGGATATCAGCAGATGTACTGCATCACTTTCAACACTGAATCGTACTATTATTAGGCAATGCATGGCCGGTTTCAACTTTTGGAGCCTTTCATCTGTGTAGGAGTTTTGAAGGATGTCACGTGAAGTTAAGATGAGAGTTTTCGTGTGTTCAAAGGGAAGTTGGTCAGGCGTGGTGAACGTTTGAACTAACGACGGCATTTCTTACGCTAAAAAATCTCTGAGACTATCGAGCCGATGGCGCTTGTGCCTTTCTTACAAGATTTGTCGAGTTGCCTGTTGCAGCAAAAGTTAAGAGACGTGCGAAATGCCGCATGGTTCGGAAGAAGGGACAATCGTTTTCCACCTATGCGCATTTTCTTGAAATTTCAGAGGCCTTTCTGAACCCGAGCTCCGTCTTGTAGCTGTAGGGGAGCAGTAAGAGCAGTCATGGAGGCAACGCTGAAGACTACTGAGTTACCCAAGATTGCTTGGAGTGCTCTGTTGACCGGCCTCAAAAGAAGAGGGGCTGCAGCTGGGTCCTCTTTCTGTGGGTCACATTTTAGACACACGACTATGATTCAGGGTGTGGTAAACGTTTGGTGGAGGACGACGGAAGTAGTGGCTTCATGTAACACTTGGTTTTACGTTGAAGAACATTTGTTCGAGGTAGTAAGGACGAGAAATCCTTAGATCTCGGATGGCGTAGCGAGCACCTCAATCAGCCTTGGTCAGATATGTGAGCCGATAGTTTAGGTTGGATGGTTAGAGTGGAGGTCAGTGGCGGTACGTCGACGTTATCGGTTAGGTAAATAAGATCCAAGCCTGTACGACGTGTTAGGAAAGAGAGAAGTGCCTGTTTTTTCTTAATTTTGGACTTACCATCAAATGGAATACTTAAGATTTTCACAATTATACAGCGTACATCTTCATTGGAAGGCCTCCCGTAGCCTTATGTGTGCTCTGCGTGTATTCCACGTGGGTATTTCAAAGTATTGAGCCCGGAAACATTGGTTTCCACGGCGCTTGTGATATTATAAAGCGCGAAGTAGGCGGACATTATTCATAACATCTCGAATAAAAATTCAGGGATTTTGAACCTGAATCTGTTATTTGGACACAAAGATCAAAGACGGTGCAACAACAAAAAAAAGTACATCAAAAATAAAAAACAGCGCCCTCTACCTGGATTACTCAACACCGCATCAAGCTTGGGAAGGAATGATTTAACTACCGGAAAGCCCACCAAACGCCCGAGCGTTGGATGGAGATAAGAATAAAATAAGAACGCAAACATGAGGCAGAACTTAAGTGCTTTTCTACTGGTTCATTTTATTCAAGCGGAGGCGCCGAATGACCATTTGTGGGGCTCGCACACGTAAGTTGGGGAATCTCCTCCTGCCATCATGACGCAACCATACGTTAGAAAAGTCATAGTATACATACACTTCCTGTAATCACTCGCGGTTTTCTTCGAACGAACTGTATATAGTGTTAAAAGTGGCGGTAATTTGTAGCATCAACGCCGCCGTTCGCAAATAAATAAATAAAAGGTTTATTTCCCCATCTGTGGCGTCACGTTCTAGACGCGCACTCTAAATTTCTCTGGAACTGTAGTTCGTAAAAGAGAAGCTCTTACATAAAGCTTTGGCATTTGGTGGTAATTATCCGGGCCCTAACTATCTCCTTACGTGGCCGCACTTTTTCACTGGAAGTTGTCCAAACGAACTGGGAGTCGACTGTGCGCGCGCAATTCTTTTTCAATGGCTGCTGGTAGCTTGGGGCATGCGTCCATGCGTCTTGTGGCGTCATCCCCATTCTGTTTGGCTGATATATTTATGGCGGGTACATTCAGAAATTGGCAGCGTGGCGGATTTGCGGTTCACGATTGACCCTCTTGAAAGAAGCATAGAATTATAATGCGGTTGTATCTGTTAAAAGTTTATATTGTTAACAGATTTCCACATGTAATGAGGGGAGATAGTATGCGATTCCCGGTGGTTTAACATGGCTCACCTGTGGCAAGTGTAATCATCCATGTTATCCCTAAAGCTACCCGTATATCCAAAGAACGATGATATTTGTGATTACTGACGGTAACAAAAAGCGAATAATCAGAATGGCCCACATTTAGCGATAACGCTGGCGTATTGAATGCTTGCATTCAGCGTCGTTCACTCGTTATGAAGCCGTTAGTCGTTCGATTGAAACGAATGGCCTACGTGTAATTGTCTGTTACCCTAAAGAAACAGTTTGGAGGCCATGTATCATGCGAATTGTGTTTGGTAGCCACAAGAACCTGTATCTTGATTGACCGCCCTTGGTTCAAGAACTATTATGTTCGTGGACAGCCCTAACTCTGGTTCATAATAACGAGACTATCGGTGCATACTTCGCGACCAGCGGACCAACGATAGTGCCTGCAGTTATGCCAGAGATGGTAACCGATTTTCCATTTTTGGTATTCCACGTTTAACGCTAAGTATTTTGCAAACATAAAGAAAGGTCCCCATCATTTGAAAACCCTGAAGAATGAGAGGAATTGTTGAGGGATGTATTGATCATTGCCTGCTACCCTCGATTATTTATGCAACCATTGCTGACGTGAAACTTTGCTGACTTGGTTTAGGCTGGAAAGCATTCTTTCCAGTTGTCGTCTACGTAGATTGACGTGAACACTTACCTTCAGAGAATCACAGACCCTCCCGCCTCCAGGGCGTGCCTTTCACGTGTTCGACGAGGATGGCTTGCACGCGTTGGCGATTCTGCATGCCACACGAGTAACAACCAACGAGCCGCCGTCTGTGGCGCACCTGTATCCCCAATTCTTCGGCTGAAATAGCACTTGTGTAACAAATTTTGTGTTCGAGTTGTACTTTCAAAGTAAAGCCTACTTTTCTCACCTACGCAGGCTTGTCTTCAGCGCAAGGCCTGGATGCACTGGTTGCCGAGACGCTTGCGTTGTCAAAAAATATGACGCCGGTTGTTGGGAAACATAATTTTATTATGATCGATTGAAAGTAGATTACGGAATCATCAAAAATGTGTTCCACAGCTGTATCTGAAAAATGAATGGGAAGAGTATTAGTAAAAAGCAAACTAATGAAAATGGACAGAGCTCTCTTTACCCAGTGTGATGGTCGAACGGTATCTTCGAGTGACGCGTAATACCAGAACCTCCGGGTAGGCAACACAAAGTCGGAGCTGGGTTTCTATACAGTACTATTAGGGTAAGAGAAATTCCCAATTTATACAAACCTCGACAGCAGATACGCGTCCAAAACAAACGGTCCGCTTGGACTACATATGTACAAAGCAAGGGAGCAAACAGGCTCCCACGTGCGACAGTCACACGTGCAAAGTCAGATACAAATGGCCGGATGACCTCAAGGCCAAATGGGTGGAGTGGTAAGGACAAACGAACGTCAGTTCATCTATACACACTAAACACAAAGGTGGGACGGGGGTTACAAACGGGGACAGAATAAACGTGTGGAATTTTATTGCCAACATAACGTATGATACACCGCCTGCCAAATTCTCCACGTTGATTCAGCGGTGCCTCGGTTTTTGCCTTCTACCTACGCTCAGCTGCATTCTAAGTTACCTCATCAGCCACCGACACGAATGGTCCGAGTCCACTCCTGCCACAATTGCCGACTTCGATGGAGTACAAGTCTAATCGCGTCCCTCCAGTAAACACACCTTTCTGATATCTCTCTTAGGAGCGCTGCCCGCCGTTCCAACATGCACGGTTCTTACTAAGCCATCTGGGCTCGCCTCACAACTATGTACAACACCTAGAGGCCATTTCTCACGAAGCAGGACCGCACCAGAGACCACAACCAAGTCTCCAAGATGATTAAGCGGACGCCCCGGTTTTTGCCTTCTACCTAATCTCAGCTCAATTCTAAGGTACCACATCAGCAAATGACATGTCCATAATCGCACTCATATCAACCGGGCTCACATTAGATTTATCCGACGCGGTGATCTCAGTAGGCAGCTGCTCTGATTTTTGAGCTGACTGAAAGCGTGGGAGGAATGGTGAGGTGGTTTTGTATTTACACGAGGCCCTGCCGATCCTGATTGTCCTCCCTGATGGAACTTCTGCCCCTTTTTGCGATGCACTGTGGATGCGATCCCGCTGTGTTGGTCCGATTCTCTCCTTCTCGTTGTGGTCAACCGTAGCCCCGCGAGTCCAATAGATGATCGGCTCCTCATATGAGCCTTTGAGCAACTCTCCTCCGGCTACCACTTTACTCATCTCCTGCTGATAGGTGACTTCAAATCTCCAAAGGCATCCTGGATGGAGGTAATGCGCGTCGGATCAAGTGGACTTTTTGAAGCAGCGCTGAACAAATTCGCTCAACAGAGCGCTTGGGCTCAGTATGTCGCTGTACCCACCAGATACCGCGCAGGCCAACTACCATTCCTCCTCAATTTGGCCATCGCCAACGGAAAACATTTCGTCGATCAGATGATAGTCAACGCCCTACCGGGACATAGACATTTGATTTCATTTGTTACTAAACCAGAAATCCCTAGCCTCGTGCGTGGATTCGAAACGTCTGTCGTGCAGATCTCCCAGGAATGCGCATCTTCCTTGAACAAGTGGAACTAGGACCAGCTTCAGTGGAAGACTTATGCAGGACCATTGTCCAGAAAGTTCACGAGGCTAACGTGATGTCTATTTCGAAAAACCAGCACGAAGTCGGATTGGCCACAAGCTACCTAGAAGGATTGGGCGACTTATGGAAAGAAGGTCTCAACTATTTTCAAGAAGTTGATTACACGCGACAAAGAAGATGAGTTGGTAGGAACTCCATAGGAGTTCCCCAAGACTCCGCGTTTGGGAAGGGATTTTTCGATATACGTCAACGACCCCTCATATGTTCTTTCAAGTCTAATTCTACTTTCTGCGGACGACTTGAAATCCTGGGCTACCAAGGCCAGTACCCTTCAAATGGATATCGACGCTGTAAAGTAGTGGTCGTTGGACTGGCAACTTCCTCCGAATGGCGGAAAGTGCATTCACCTGTCATTCGGAAAAGACTCAGATAACGTATATGTTGTCATGGTGAGAAGACATCACGAAGATAGGTGCCGAAAGTGATTTGGGTATCTGGCTCTCTTCAAACATGTTCTTCTCAGTGCACCATGGGAAATCGGTCCAAGAGGCATTCGCCGATTTACGGACGATTCGGCGCACCTTCTCCCGTATTATTCACATGGGGCCTACGACAGACCGCTTCGTGAATATGCCAATCAAGTTATCTACTGAGGACGGGCGAGCTGCTGTGAAACGCGTCTCGCAGTGCCTGACCTCCAACTTCCTTGTTTGAACCAGGTTTGGCTAACAGGTTAACCGCTGAACCAGCAAACAGACGGCTGAAATATGATAGGATGATTTCCAAGCTCAGAGCGCAAATTTTCGTCAGGCAAGATTTTCTCATTTCGGGTAGTTGCTGCGTAAATTACCCTTTTACCGACAGTTATTGACAACCACCACCTATATTACACTGATACGTCAAACCTGCTTTAATCGCATCACCACAACTTCGAAAACAAACCACGCGGACGAGCGGAAGTGAAACACAAATCATTCAAACCACTATCCCCCTCAAAGGAACCACACTGACGACCGGGGAAGTACTCGATTATCTGTCTAGTTACGTTGTGTTCGTCCGAGGATGTATTCTGTGAACCTACGGGGCTTTAAGAGGCAAAACCATCTTACTTGACACCGATTCCTTTGACGGCTTCGGCATAATGGTAACCAGCCGTACCGCCGATGATAGCGTACTGGTCGCGTTTGGCATGTCATTGCCATTCGGATAGTAGCTCCTCACTGGCTTTTACACTATCCAAGCATAGGGCTCCTATGGCCTTGACACACTAGCAGCCCGGTGAAAAAGCTGGTTTCTTCGCGTGTTTGCTAAAGTATTAGATTTGAAAATAATCTCAAAACGTCTCAGACAATAATCACGTCAATAAAGTCCGCG
This sequence comes from Opisthorchis viverrini, assembly GCF_000715545.1. NCBI lineage: Eukaryota > Metazoa > Platyhelminthes > Trematoda > Opisthorchiida > Opisthorchiidae > Opisthorchis > Opisthorchis viverrini. Next base: position 96,610 of record NW_008751724.1, read on the forward strand.
CAAATTCAAATTGGAGTGGGCATTCGCGACCTGGATATGAAACATTCTTCCATGGCTGCGGCAAGCGTCCCACCAAAGCCAAGGAATTCGTCACAGCTGGTAAGATTTTGTCTTTTATGATGGTCAGCATACGTGATATCTGACGTAAGGCAAGGTCTGATCCTCGCCGATATACCGAAGTACCAACAGTGCTGCTGGATGAACTACTGGCTTTGTGTGCAGAACAACCAGACGTGAAATGAGATGGCCATTGATTTCAAGTCCTTGCACAAATTAATCGGATTGAGACGGTCTTGTGCGTAACACGCTCATTGGTAAACAATAGAGGTATGGTGAACTACGGCCAAGCCGTCAGACTGGGTATGGTAGTCGCGGTACCGTCATCGCGACGCCGTACTTGTGTTTGTGGACGACCACTACATGAACATCTTGGATAAGCCGTTCGTGTTTGTCATTGCAGTTGGGACATTTTTGGGCCCTTCAAGGGGTCACGGTGGGTCATTGCTGCCATTCAAACGAGGGAACAGGGGAG
>NW_008751724.1:97551-155918 GCF_000715545.1 Opisthorchis viverrini
CAAGCAACCAAAAGCTGTCAAAATTCCTAATTGCTTCCCTGATGCCACACTGCCAGGTTTCAAAAACGATGACCAATATGTAGCTATGCGTTCGATGTGACTGGCGTTGGCATGTCTGATTATGAGGGACGTGCACTGTCTAGATTGTGCGCAATTAAAGTAGCTTAGGACTTGAGGACACATTGGATCAAGGATATCTGGTGTTGTTACGTGTTTTTAGGATGAGCTGTTACAGCCTAAAGAAAAGCGTGGAGCTTTGCGAAACCAGTTGCATCTGGGGCGTTATATCACGTGTATTTGGTGAGTCTCTGTTAGCACCTTCTGCTCTTCTATCTCCGGTGAAGACAACGATGTTGTCTTCCGGTGTGCCCTTTGTACCCACAGTGTCACGTTATCATGTAGGTGGCATACCGTCAGGCATGATCATAAGATTACAGTTACAATAAAGCGTCTGTTTGTTTGTAGTTGAATGTAATGGAATAAGTGGGCGATAGGGTACAGTGAGGAGAAGGAAGGCATAGTTGCGAGTGTAGTATCAAAATGGGTATAACAGTGCTATGCCATCATTGCACTGAAATACTTCGGTTTCTGGACAGCCCCGTAACGGACGCCATTTTTGAAGTGATTGGGCTGGGATGTACATTTTTATGGAGAGGGTAATATATTTGATCGGCCGGTGAAATCCTCAGAGGTAGAACAAACCTTATATAACTTCGAAGGCAGTTTTCCGATCCAGTTGGAGAGATAATGTGGTGCGGCGTTTCATGTACGCTCGGAGCTGTATTAGTTTTGATTGTAGTGTGGCAATTGAGGTTAATGCACGAGCCTGCAATGCTCATATCGTGTTCGCTAATTTGAAATATCTATGGCGTCAAGGCGGCATATCCGTGAACATCATGTAACGCGTGTATCAGGCTGTCTTCCGGTGTGCCCTTTGTACCCACAGTGTCACGTTATCATGTAGGTGGCATACCGTCAGGCATGATCATAAGATTACAGTTACAATAAAGCGTCTGTTTGTTTGTAGTTGAATGTAATGGAATAAGTGGGCGATAGGGTACAGTGAGGAGAAGGAAGGCATAGTTGCGAGTGTAGTATCAAAATGGGTATAACAGTGCTATGCCATCATTGCACTGAAATACTTCGGTTTCTGGACAGCCCCGTAACGGACGCCATTTTTGAAGTGATTGGGCTGGGATGTACATTTTTATGGAGAGGGTAATATATTTGATCGGCCGGTGAAATCCTCAGAGGTAGAACAAACCTTATATAACTTCGAAGGCAGTTTTCCGATCCAGTTGGAGAGATAATGTGGTGCGGCGTTTCATGTACGCTCGGAGCTGTATTAGTTTTGATTGTAGTGTGGCAATTGAGGTTAATGCACGAGCCTGCAATGCTCATATCGTGTTCGCTAATTTGAAATATCTATGGCGTCAAGGCGGCATATCCGTGAACATCATGTAACGTATCAATCAGGCTGCAGTACGGGCTGTTTCGTTGTATGACTGTGTGGCACATCTATTCGAATATAATCGGCATGATTTTGGAAGTGAAGATGGGTTGAAATACTTCGACATGGAAGATGAGTTAGATGAGACACAGAAGGGTGCTCCTTGTTGTTTAGATTGCTACTGTGGTTGAGTATGTGGCGGTTCCGATGAGGAAGACCGAGCTGTCGGCTTTATTAAGCTACATTGTAGCGCTATCAGACAGCGGAAATCGAGTGAAGCTGACATTTATTGCTCTAAACCAGCAAATTTGAGATCAAGCACCCGCCCACTCACCACAGCATCCATTGGTAGACGTTTGAGAATGCATGTGGCTCTGGGACCCCAGGGCTCAAGTCTATGCTAATTGGTCTCACGATTGACAGGTATACACCCCTCTTCAGGTTTAATCTCACTGCGCCCAATAATGCATATGGTTGTCGAATCGCGCTATCGGACCATCAATGTACACACGGCTCCCTCGTTATCGATAACTGAACCAAATTGATTAGTTGATGAGTTTATTCTTATAACAGAGAGTCTCCAGGTTCAGCGCGGACACCGACCAGTAATTGTGCATCAAGGGATTTGTTAAGCTCTTGGAAAGCTAACCACTACAACTTTGTTTAATTGTGTTTTCAATGCTATCGCGAAAAGTCTGTACGAGTCGTAACTGATTACACATTTTTTCAGAAACCACATCGAGTAAAGTTATAAGTATGACGGACCGTCGTTGGCCATTGAACTGGGCATAGTTAAGGCCTCACACTCAGAGCTGCACATACACATAGGCCCAGCAATTACGATGAGTAGTCAAGGTAGGCGATATTGACTGCAGTTACGAGCATGACGGGCCGTCGTTGGCCGTTATGTTAGAACGTAACGCGTAGTTGGGGCCTCATTTTCATCGGTCCGCACAGATACTGACCTTGTGTTTACTATAGGCAGCAGATATAAGCGAGGGCCTGCACAGTTATGGGTATGACGGGTCACCGTTTACAGTTAGACTGGGACACTGTCCATAGTTGAGGCCCAATAATCAGCGTCGCATACAAGTAGTGGCCTATCAGTTAAAAAAGTAACCGAGGTAGGCGGTATCGCGTACAGTTATGAGTAAGAGGTCCGTCGTTCGCCATTGGATGACGTATGTGTACATAGATAAGGCCTCGTATTCATAGGTTCGCATCAATGCTGGCCCGGTGTTCATCATAAGTGGAAAAGATAAGCGACGCCGCGTGCGGTTATGAGTACGACAGACTAGTTTGGGTTTAGGCTACCGGTTACGCCGCGCATGGGCACGGACCTTGTGGGTACAATTAGTGGCCAAGCAAGGCGACATCGAGTACAGCAATGAGTATGACAGGCCGTCAGATTAGGCTGTCGCGTATAGTTGAGGTCTCATTTTCGCTGATCCGCATGGATACTGGACTGGTTTTTATTACAGGTAGCAAAGATAAGCGGTATTGCGTATGGTTATAGGTACGAAAGGCCGTCTTTGGCCACTGAATTATGTTACTGTTCATAGGTGAGGTCTCATAGTCAGCGTCGTACATAGATGCGGGCCTAGCAGTTACAACAAGTATCCGAGATACCTGACAACTCATAGGGTTGCGAGTATAAGGCGCCGTCGTTAATCATTGGATTAGGCTGCCGTGCATAGGTGAGGCCCTATAATCCGCGTCGCACATAGACACGGACCCAAGCTGCAATAATTGGTCGAGGTGAGTAACAACGACTGTCATAATCATGGCGACAGATTTACGGCGGTCACTACCTATAGAGCGTCATATTCATAATAGGAATTATACCTGCCGCTAACTTGTGACGCTATACTATCTGTGGCTAGTTACGCATTTCTGGGAAAAGGGCTCAACCAAAGGGATGATCTTCTCATCGTCGCTGCACAGTTCATGCAGTTGCCTAACAGCGTTGTCCCTGATGGAATTTTGGCTCAATGGGAAAATGTGTCGTGGCCAGATTCGCCGAACTAAATCATCTCATCTGTTAAATCTGAGGGATGTGAAGCAAACGAACGTCAGTGGCCAATCTTCCGGAATCTACTGGCATTAGATATTCTTCACATGATTTTAATGCTCAATAAACACCAAAGAACGCCAGAACATGATAAACTGCGATTTCGTGTTCTATCACGCGTAAACCAGCAACCAAATGCAAATTAGTAGCGGTCCTTGACATTGAAATTTCGCTCACTTAAAAATGCTACAAGCAACCTGTCACCGGCAGGTGAAAATGGGTTAGACTAACTTCACGTTAAATTCACAACTTCGAAAACCCTATAGTTTCGGCGAAAATAATTTGGGTGTGCTTCTAGTCAGCGGCGCGGTCGAGCCTCCCCGGTTACTCAACCCTCGGCTCTTCACTCGCGGAGGCAGCAGCGTTGAAATGCTTGTCCATAAACTGCCCCGGCTTTTTTTAACAAACTTAGCGATATTAAACAGTCAGCGTCCCTTGAACAAACGTCCATAATCGCACTCATATCAACCGGGCTCACGTTAGATTTATCCGACGCGGTGATCTCAGTAGGCAGCTGCTCTGATTTTTGAGCTGACTGAAAGCGTGGGAGGAATGGTGAGGTGGTTTTGTATTTACACGAGGCCCTGCCGATCCTGATTGTCCTCCCTGATGGAACTTCTGCCCCTTTTTGCGATGCACTGTGGATGCGATCCCGCTGTGTTGGTCCGATTCTCTCCTTCTCGTTGTGGTCAACCGTAGCCCCGCGAGTCCAATAGATGATCGGCTCCTCATATGAGCCTTTGAGCAACTCTCCTCCGGCTACCACTTTACTCATCTCCTGCTGATAGGTGACTTCAAATCTCCAAAGGCATCCTGGATGGAGGTAATGCGCGTCGGATCAAGTGGACTTTTTGAAGCAGCGCTGAACAAATTCGCTCAACAGAGCGCTTGGGCTCAGTATGTCGCTGTACCCACCAGATACCGCGCAGGCCAACTACCATTCCTCCTCAATTTGGCCATCGCCAACGGAAAACATTTCGTCGATCAGATGATAGTCAACGCCCTACCGGGACATAGACATTTGATTTCATTTGTTACTAAACCAGAAATCCCTAGCCTCGTGCGTGGATTCGAAACGTCTGTCGTGCAGATCTCCCAGGAATGCGCATCTTCCTTGAACAAGTGGAACTAGGACCAGCTTCAGTGGAAGACTTATGCAGGACCATTGTCCAGAAAGTTCACGAGGCTAACGTGATGTCTATTTCGAAAAACCAGCACGAAGTCGGATTGGCCACAAGCTACCTAGAAGGATTGGGCGACTTATGGAAAGAAGGTCTCAACTATTTTCAAGAAGTTGATTACACGCGACAAAGAAGATGAGTTGGTAGGAACTCCATAGGAGTTCCCCAAGACTCCGCGTTTGGGAAGGGATTTTTCGATATACGTCAACGACCTCTCGTATGTTCTTTCAAGTCTAATTCTACTTTCTGCGGACGACTTGAAATCCTGGGCTACCAAGGCCAGTACCCTTCAAATGGATATCGACGCTGTAAAGTAGTGGTCGTTGGACTGGCAACTTCCTCCGAATGGCGGAAAGTGCATTCACCTGTCATTCGGAAAAGACTCAGATAACGTATATGTTGTCATGGTGAGAAGACATCACGAAGATAGGTGCCGAAAGTGATTTGGGTATCTGGCTCTCTTCAAACATGTTCTTCTCAGTGCACCATGGGAAATCGGTCCAAGAGGCATTCGCCGATTTACGGACGATTCGGCGCACCTTCTCCCGTATTATTCACATGGGGCCTACGACAGACCGCTTCGTGAATATGCCAATCAAGTTATCTACTGAGGACGGGCGAGCTGCTGTGAAACGCGTCTCGCAGTGCCTGACCTCCAACTTCCTTGTTTGAACCAGGTTTGGCTAACAGGTTAACCGCTGAACCAGCAAACAGACGGCTGAAATATGATAGGATGATTTCCAAGCTCAGAGCGCAAATTTTCGTCAGGCAAGATTTTCTCATTTCGAGTAGTTGCTGCGTAAATTACCCTTTTACCGACAGTTATCTGCGCCCCATCTAGGCTCCAGTTTAATGCACTTTTGGTTACTTTTTGTGATTTCTCGCGCTGGCAAGCCTATTGCCCCACGCTAGGTACCTATAGAATAGTGCTATACCTTTTTCTTGCTTGTGCCTTTCATATGAACGACAACCGCTGGACGTCAAGAACAAAACCGACCGGGAAACTTAGACGAAATTTTCGATCCTGTATATCAATCCGTGAGTCTGTGAATGCGACCATCTGAAACGTTAGATAGAATTGGGCGTACTAAGTTGAACGAGGCTGTATGATTGGTGGTAAGACCGAACACCAAGTAGGAGTGTATACAATTGACGCGGATGAATTCAATGGCAGTCCAGGGCAGAGAAATTTCACAATAGAATTTGAAGAATCAGCGGGTCAGTGTATTCCCAACATTCCAAATAGCTCTAGAGGAAGCAGAATTCGCTCTGCTGATGATCATCTAAGGTGTACACAAATAAATATACTGGTAACGCAACGACTGGGGATACGGGTCCTCCGGAACCTCAGTAGAGTGGAAGAATCTAGTCGGGGTTTTACGCCCACTGAACACAGCCATTCAGAAGATCAGTTCTTCCCCGAAACTTTCCTCAAACCTGGACACGCACGTCAACTACGACCAGCCAGAAGTGAAAAACCTTCTGTTTGCGTCTAGTCCCCGCAGTTTATGAACTTTTTTCCCGCGTAGACGAGAAGCTGACCGCGTATTCGGATAGCAGATAACGATTACTTCATCCGCACATTTGGGTTGGTCATTCGTGTCAAACATGGGGAAAGTGTACAAATCTTAAAAAAATCTATCGAAAGCTCGCTTGCCATATACGGTTCCGTTGGATACGTAAACGACACCGGCTGCGCTAGCTACTTGAAGACACAAAAAGCTTTCAAATATGTGGAGGTATGTGCGATCATCTGACCTTGACCGTGGCTTCATTGGATTCGAGGTTGCTTTAGTCTATGTTCTAAGGCGGTCAAAGCTTTGTTTCTGGTCAAGAAAGCTCTATTCACTTAACCGATCCACGTTTAGAATAACTGGTGAATAATAATGATCTATGGGAGAGTATGCTTTTGAGGTTACGTTTTCTTGCAAATTCTTGTTGTCGACGATTTGTTCAAGCGGCCTATTTTGGCATCACCAATCACCTGTAACCAAAATCGGTTCGAAGCTAGTGTTCCATTGAGAGTCATGACATTTGGAAAACAAAGTCTGCAGTGCTGTGGTCAAGCGTATATAGTTGTAGTGCTATCTCCCGGATGTGAAAAAAGAACCGTCCGGACCCACAAAGCCTGGCCAGGGCTGAAGATGTGTCACCTAGCCCACTTAAACCAAACTCTCAGTCTCCAACTAACCGGCGCCGGTCAACACCCCCGGGAGTAGTTGTGAATGTCTGGATATTATGTGCACTGTTGAACCAACCTGCTAAACACTGCAACAGACGGAATTCTGCACCTCAACAGAGCCATGAATGTGGCCAATATGTTGGTTAGTGGTCATATTCAAGGCAGTAAATCTCATGGAAATTTATTAATCTTACACTTCCAAGAAAGATGGCAAGAAGTTACCCAGAGATAGTCCCCATGTCTAAATATAAATAACAGACTAGCCAGACTGCTTCGTGTTCTGGTTTTCATTGGAAGGTGCGCTCAACTCACTGGCTTTTTTTGATTCCTCCATTTTTGCTGAGTTCTGAAGCCCAGCTTCCGCCTGCAAAGCGCACCTACCTCACCCTCCCCCCAAACCATCAGTGAACGAAACTGCGGCAGCTACAACCACTGTACGACGAGTACGCGGTTATTACAGCTGACTGACTGACTGACGATAGGATATCGGTTCATTCTCTATCTTATGCACACGAGCACTGAAATTTGCCAGGTCGGTGTGGAGCTGAGATTCTTTGGGTGAAGAGGAAGGAAAACAGCTACCAGGTGCAGCAGGAAGGAGAGTGTCAGTTAGTACAACTGAGCAGGTCGAATCCAACTGGGGCAATCTATCGATCGGCCTTGAAGGATGATGGGGTTTAGTGTTATGCCTTTTTGCCTGCAAGGCGCTTCTTTGGACATAATGAGGGGAAGGATAACGGGAAATCAGGGTCTAGCAAGCGCTTGAAGGAAGATGGGACTGGTAACATTGTTTGGTTCAAATCAGGTAATAGTAAGCCTCAGTGGGATTATGCTAGCAAGCTCATACTTAGTGGGGCCTAATCAAGCTAGAAAGAGTTGGAGGGGTGGTTGGGTGCGATTGAAAATGAGATGGGTAGCTAGATACTATACTAGATTGCGCAGAACGCCACGGTCGGGATAGGGTCCCAAAAAGCTCTTTATGACACTTGACCTTGAGATTATCATTTCCAGGCATTTTAGTGCCACAAAAGTGTTTCAGTCAGTGGAAGTCGACCCAGATACAGGGGGTACTGGCCAATCCATTATACCAGCCGCTTATTCCGTCCAAAAACCAGTTCTTCCCGAAGGACAAACAAGCGGCCATTATGTCGGCTGAGATAGGACCTCACCGGGTACCAATTGCAACGTGTGCTGATTGTCATAGAAACTAAACCAAATTCGCTATTTACAACAAATATTTTGGCATTGTCTAGCGAAAATAGGAGACCTTTTTATATAAGTCAATAATGGATGCTCCATTTTGAAGTTGCGCGAGCATGGGATAATTATTGTTCATGTATGCTTTCAAAATAATTTCAAATCTACTGCGGGAGAAAACGCGTGAGGAACCGAATACTGAGAAAATGCGAATGTAATATCATGTTGAGCCATGATAGCCGACAAAAAATATGAATTCCGCGATTCAATTTGACCTTGAGTACGCTAAGGTAAACCTATGCAATACTGTGAATGTTTGAACAGTTTTAAAGGATTTGAATGAATATCGTCGAACGCTTAAGCTTCCTACAAATATTATGCCGTTCAAACTGTGTTTTCCATTGACCTTTTGGGTGTATATAAGATTCTGCTCTGAGGATGATGTCCTAAATTTGTAAACTTAGATAATTTTAGTAGAAATAATGGTGCTTTTAAAGCTGCGACATTCACAAGAACTGGTTCAATACGTTCGCGCGCTATGGTCATGAGTGTTTCGTAGCATTTTGTTTAGGTGAGCAAAACTTTAAGGTCATCGACCATGACTGATTCACATTTAATCACTGGTTAACGCGGTAAGCACAAAATAAACTTAGGCACATTGTAACATTCCACGGTGTTCTTTGCAAGTGAGGTAGCACCCACAGTATATCCATGGCAAATTCCACCCAGAAAAATAATGGAATAATTTTTGCATGCGTAAAACTCATAACCATGACAAATTAGATGAATTCGTTCAGCAAGCTTTGACGGTACATACTTTCTTGAGAAGCTTGCCTCCCTCCTAATATATAAACGCAAGAGCATTGGCTAGACTGTGCGACACTGATCATAGTAAGTAACTCTGTGGATGATCCCCACTCTCTGATAAACGGTACGCAGTAACTGCTTGATAATCAACAACACAAAAGTACTTTCCGTTGCAGATAATCATGATCCTTAGATAGAATACGTTCTCAAATCCAAATGCATTATCAGAAAATGGGTCAACCGTTGCTGGCCATGACGATGACTGCATGCGCTGTCGCTTGCCTTGGATATCATAAATGCTAGACTTGTGACTACGGGCGACGTTGGTTAGCAGGCATCAGTTATGCACGGTAACCTAATCAACTGACCAACGATGTCAAATCATTTTCATAGTTGTATGCGTTACCGCTTATATCTTCTTCATATGGCAAACACCAGGCCACTATCTTTGCAGACCGAAAAACACGTGGTCAGTCTACGCGTGATAGCTTTATCTGCCGGCCAAATGCGGTCTGTCATACAAACAACTGTACTCTATATTGGCTACCTTGGCTACTTGTCGTAACTGCTAGGCCTAGGTCTATGTGCAACGCCAATTATGATGTCTTAGCTTTTCGCGGTAACCTAATATGATAGCCAACGACACCCCGCCATACTCATAAGTGCTTTCGCTGTTGCCCACCCTGACTAGTTATATTTGCTGCCAGGCCCATATCTATGCACGAAACTTTATATAATGGCCTAATCCAACGACCAACTACAGTCCTCCACATCCATATGTGTCTTTGCTTGCCAGGCTTATGACTGAAGCATGCACAACCACGCTTGCGAATTATGTGTCCATTCGTTGGGTGCGTCGGTACAAATGTACTGTGTAGTCAACCCAGTTCTCGCTTTCAGGAGGCCGATTTCAATCATCAGCGTTTCTCCAGGAAATAATGTATAATCAATTACAATTCAAGCACATCTCCCGTAATATCATGGAAAACGTATAATTAACCGGGATTACCGTAGGTTACTTACCAAATACTTAATAAATTGCGTTGTTCACACCGCCGGAGCCGAGACCCAACTGGCATAAACTTAACTCAGTAGTAGTCCCATTGACAATAATGAGACAGCCGTGTAAACACCAATGATTCGATAGCGATACGATAGCTGACGAAAATTCACTCGACAGAGCGCTTGGACTCAGCAAGTCGTTGCACCTTTGATTTCATTTGCTACTTAACCAGAAATCCCTAGTCTCATACGTGGATTTGAAACTTTTGCCGTGCGGATCTCCTAAGAATGCGCATTTTTTCTTGAACAAGTGAAACTGGGACCAGCCTCAGTGGAAGACTCATACAGGACCACCGTCCAGAAAGTTCACGAGGCGATCGCGGGGTTCGTCTCAAAAAACCAGCACGTGGTCAGATTGGCCACAAGCTACCTAAAAGTATTTGGCGTCTTATCGAAGGAGGTCTCAACTTTTTCCAAAATGTTGGCTACAGGAGACACAGAAAACGGGCTGCCATTTCGTGAAATGCGGAACCACTGTAAAGCGGAAATCCGCCAGTGGGACATAAGAAAGCAATTCACAATTCTTAACCTCGCCGTGAAAAGCATAAATGTACTGTTCAAATACATGAGACCTCGCCGCATAAACAAGCCATCCGCATTCTCCTTGAGAGAAAGAAACGGAGAATCCACGAGTGACCAAACAGTGGTACCTGAGGTTTGCGGAGAACCATATGCAAGTCTTTATTCAGCTCTAGCGTTCCTGTCACGTTCAGTCTTGCCAAGGCATAACTACGGACAGCCTCTAACCGATTTAGTCTTCATAGTGGGGGACATTTGTCAACTCTTTCACGAGATCAACCCATTCTGCGCTTCGGGGCCGGACGAGGTCCATCCAAATATCATGAAGGAAACGTCGTCTACACTGGCAACTAATCTACGCCTAGTGTTTCGTCAGCCGTTTGACGAGGGCCACCTTCCCTCTGCTGGGAAGGAAGCGATTGTCACGCCAATCTACAAAACTGGTGAACGAGTGTCGCCTGGCTGCTACAGTCCTGTAAGTCTGGACAGCGTGGGTGCAGGGCGATGGGACGAATTATGAATTCAGCTATCCTAGACCAACTTACTTCCAACACATTAATGTCTCCAGCTCAAAACGGATTTCTCCCAGACCGTCCTTGCATGGCAACCGTGCTCGTGTTTATGAGCAGCTTAGCCAAAGGCAAACAGATGGACTCACATCGGATGCCTATTTTTCGGCATGTCAAAGCATTTGGTAGGGTCCCACACGAACTGCTGCTCCACAAACTCGAGTCTTACGGGATTCAAGGAAATATCCTACACTGGATCAAGGCGTCCATGCAAGACAGACCATTCAGAGTGAGAATAGGCTCGACCTAGTCTTCTTCAGTGCCGGTCTCCGTTGAAGTTCCCCAAGGCTTAGTTTTGAGACCACTTCCCTTTCTGATCTACATCAAAGACTTTCCAGATGTCCTTGAAAGTCCATGTCTACTTTCTATGGACGAGTGGTGATCATGGAATTCCAGTGCTAGTGCACTATAAGTGGATTTAGACACTCAAAACAGTGGTCGTTGGACTGGCCGAAAAGGATTTGCGTATCTGGTTCTCCTCAAACTCCCCCTTCTCACACCACCACGAGGATTGGGACCAAAAGGCGTTCACCATTTTGCGGATGATTCGGCGCGCCCTCTCCCGTATCACTCGCATGGACTTCCAAATGCTCTATGGGACCTACGTCAGACTGCTCCGCGAATACGCCAGCCAAGTTGTCTACTCATTACGCACGAAAGACGTCACCCCCATTGAGCCTGTCCAGCGAGCCGCTACGACAGTGGTTACCGGACTTAATCCGTGTATCTTCCGGTGCTTGTCCTCTTTCCCCTGAAGTGTCGTCGCCTCTGAGATGACTTACTTCTTACCCATGCCCCGTTTGAAAGAGGCTTCGCCAACAGATTTTCAACCGTTGACCCAGCAAACATGGCAAGAATATCTTGAAGCACAGAGCGCACACATTCATCAGGCAAAATTTTTCTCATTTCAGGTAGTAGCTACGTGGAATGACCTTCCTCCGACAGTTGTCTACGCTCCTTCTAGAACCCAGGTCAAAGCACCATTAGACAGTTATTTATGCGAGTCACCTCGCTGGCAAGCGTGCTGCCCCGCGCTGAGATAATAAAGAGCGGTAAAACACCCTTTTTTCACTTGTTCCTTTCACGTGAACCACAGCAACTAAACGACAAGAACAGAAGGGACCCAGGAAACCTGGGCAAAAGCCTCGATCCCGTGTATCAACAAATGAGTCGGTGAAACGCTAAGATTCTTATCGCGCGCTCGAAACCCAGCGTCGAGATTGCAACACGTGTTTGTACACAACATGGAAGTCTGCGACTTCTGCGTCTAATTCAATTATGATTCACTCTTTACTGAAACGATTTTGGAAGTAGTGACATCCAGGCGATTCTACGCCTGTTTGTTTTAATCGGTGCTCCAATTTCTGTTTCGGTCTCGTCTCTGCGGTAGTGTGAGTCGTTACCTTGTGAGTTTAAGCTACCTTTTGCTTAGTCCGTTTTGTGTGACAACGCATCAGCAGACTTTGTTATCGAAGAGAGCGTACAGGGAATCTTTGCATTGACTTACGATTGGTTTCACCGCGAATAAAAACGCGGTCACCGCCTTAGGTATGAACGTGCGTAAACAGGTCAAAGCCCTTGATTGGAGCTGATAGCTACACATTCCAAGTGCAACCTGGGATAGCTTGCGTAGTTTCGCTCTGCTTGCTTGTCATCCCTTTTATCCGTCCGTTGACGGTCGTTTTTTTGAGGAACTGAAGAGGGGGCACTGTGAGCTCCTCGGCACAATTAGTCTCGTTTTTACGTTTGCTTGGTTGAAAGGTGCACTAGTGCTGCAGTCTCGACGGTGTTGGTTATTACCTCGCGGGGATAAGTCGCATCTAAAGGCACTATGCAGATAAGCAGTACAAGGAACAGTGTCAAGTAGTCCGGTTGGGCGCCGGTGGTTAGCGTCGAGAGCCACTCGCAGCTACATGAGGTAGCTATTTTTTCGCAGTGCGCGATATGACCTACGGCAGTGTCGAGAAGGGAAAATCAACTGCTAATAGTTTACCCATATGAGGAATATTGATAGTCGAGTGAACTAGTTTCGTAAACAAGTCTTCCAAACTGTCTCGTGGGCTGAATGGCCACTACAGAGCTCATTTGTGTACTATTAAAACCTTATTAGAGATCGCCACATCCGTTTTTCGTTGCAACGTTGCAATTAGTGTTCGTGAGGTTCGTTTCTTTTTCTATCCATGATCTTCAGATGATTCTGTTAACTAGGAAGTTTGCTCCTAAAACCCAGTGAACGGTTTCTGAGTTCAGTGGCATGTATAATCAAGGTTCATCTTATGGTGAAAGACCAAAAACTAACATGGCGGAGGTCGCACAGTGCATATTCTCTAGGTGGCGGTGTTGAGCAAACCGCAAGGGTTCGGTCAAAATGTTTATGCTTATTAGCTGTTGAATCTCGAATCACCTTACGGTACCCTGTGGCATTTTCAGACGCATTTTGTTATCGAACCCTCCATTCTGTACATAAAGCCAGTGAATTCAGTTAGGACGCTTATGGCGTGTGGGAAAATGAATATTGTTTAGATACCAACGAATGACTGGTCTGTGAACTGCCAATGTCCAGTTTGCTAAATAGGCCCGTCCATAAAACATGTCAGTGATTTATTGGTCATGTGGGGTTAGCATGACACCGGTGTCTAACGCCGGTGCTTCTCTGCCGTAGTCCACATGGCAACTATGGGCTGTGATGTGTACCGCATACTACCATGGAAATTAAGGCCTGCTTAGGGCGTCAAAATTAGATTTGAATGTGTGGTTTTGGTGGTATTTTTTCCGCACATTGTTAGGCCGACGTATTTGTGAGTGGCGTAGGGGCTATCGTGGTATGTAAAATGGTCAGCGGCCCTTTGTTCACTAGGTTTTCCTGCTATTAGTTTTCAATAATTGGTGGTATGAAAACGTTTTTGTTTACGCTTGTAGGTTTCCGACATGTTGCGTCGCACTGGACAGAATAATCCGCGTTGGCCTGCTGGGAAGTCTGAGATCAGCGGTAGGCGTCCGCAGCCCCGCTCGCGTTCACCTATCCATCGTCGGGCGGAACACCCAGTCAGACGTCCCTCGCAGTTTTCCAATTATTCTCGGGAAACCCCTCGTCGCGATAGCGCTCAGCGTTTCCCAGACTCGACCCGACGCCCTCGGGTTGCGGAGCATAGGGACCGGGGACGTCCAGGTTCGCGACCGAACACGGATTGGCAACCTTATCGGCCGGCTTCTGAGCGGACGTACCCGGTTTACCCCACCCAGTGAGTTCCCTATATTGTACTGACCACTATTTCCAGACGTAAAAGGGAGCGTAGCCCCTATGATCGTCGACAAATTCGGCGGGATGACAGGAACTTTGGTGATCAAGATAGCTTCAGATCCAGTCGTGTTCCTGGAGGGCGTAGTAGTGAGTTGCTAATTCCCTTTTGCATTATGCTCACTTCTCATGGCACTATCCATTACATTGCTTGAGTTTACTGATGCCTTCGTAAGAAGCAGTTAACTTGGATTTGTATACATGTCCGCTGAGATGCGCATCGCCGATATACTGAGTAGCGAAACAGCCCCGCTTTTCAATTTTGCCAGCTTATATCCAGATTGGGCGTCTCACTGAATCGTCAAATCAGTAGCTTCCAAAGGAGCGTGGACGAAATTTCGGATGAGGTTCAGTGGCGGATGACAGCCCTACTTCGCAGTGCCAGCTTTTTTCCACGGTTGCAAATCTTGACGGAAATATTTAACAGAAAGAGCCACGCTCTCATGTGCCGTCGCATCTTGATTTAGATAACTAGCTGCGCCTGCCCGTTTTTGTAGTTCTGTATCAACTACCGACTGTCGTACCGAACCGATCGCCCGGAAACAAGGCTGCATTGTCGGAACTGGTTTGCGGGGGACAGTAAAATAGCTGATGAGGCAAACAAATACGACTGATAAGTATGTGAACATGCGTCGAGCTAATAGTCGTGAGACTGATTAATAACTCGCGGCGGTGAATTACATGATGAAAGTACGTGTAAGCTCATCAAATTTATTCTTCAGGACTTCTGACCGACAGTGACGAGATTGATTTGGAAGATTGCTTTGAGTTCAAAGTCAGTCATGCCTCTGGCCTCGATGCAAGCCTATTCCCACTCGGGATCACCGTACATCAGTGTGTTGGCAAAATGGTTGTCACGTGAATCACTAATGTATGCTTACTGACCCGGTGCGAAGTAGCAGGTTTACGTACCATTAGGATTTATCGCCACTGGTGTCGTCGGTAAGTTACGGTAACTAATTCAAAATGACTGAAACAGATGGACAAGGCGTTGTTGCGAGCCGTGCTCTTCAAGTCCCGGTTCGAACTCCGAACTTGGAAAGAACCGCGCTCTGCCAGCGGGCCACTTCAATAGTTCCGGCCCTGAGCTGCTTGACCTTGTTCTTACTGAGAACCACAAGGTTTTCTACAGTACTGTAGAAACACTGCATCAACGACTAAAATTGCTTCATTGGAGAAGTGTGTGTAACTAGATTTACCACCGGATTTGCAAAGGGCATTGGGACAGCATAAGAGAAGAAAACGAGGCACAAGCACACGATGACCTCTAATTTCACACCGGATCCTTATTGAAGACCATGTTTAATAATGAAATGCACAATCACTGTTGCGCTTCCATATTCCACCCCGTTCCATAACAGCACTTGTAACTTTGCTTGGTGAGGAAATGCTGGCAATCACAATGCCCAGCTCAGCGAACAGACCAACTACAACATTGGCTCAATTTCTGCGCAGCTACAATAAACAATATTTTTGGTGCAGCTAATCAATGTATCGTACCAGCAAATTTGGCTCCGTCGATCCAATAGTCACGTTCGGTGTCACTCAGCAATAGATCAGCCGAATCAACGATAGTTTTCTTAGGGTTGAAGAAAAGTGCAGTGGAGAAAAGTTGCCATCGAAACAAGTTGGCGAAGGGTCAATGAAGTGGGTCTCCAGTGCAACCAACCTATGAAATAGGAAAGACCCAATTGATCCCCAGGCCTGGACTTCCATTGCAATATTCATAGTAAAAATCCCTTGATTTGGACAGCGTTGAACCGCTGCAATAACTTGTTGAGCGGATGCGCATTGACGACTTGTTACCAGTTGAAGTGGGTTTGTTGCAAAATGTTTGAACTGATTTTGAATAGAGCTTGCTTCGTTTTCATACACGAAAAAATCTCTGGCAAGAGTAATCACACGAACAGTGTACGAAGTTTTACACACTGCTACCAGGCATTCAAGGGACGCTGCATCAAAGGCGAACAGTGGTCTGAGTACATGCGACTGCTGGTAGCGATAACGGTGACAAGGCCGTCACACAAGCAAGCGGTGGCGTGGGTGCACTTTTGGCCGGGTATTTCTGCTCACTGTGTTCAGGTAGAAACTACGAGATGCACGTGTTCCTGACCGTTTTACATGGATGTTCATAAAGGTTGCAGTTGATAGTCAAACGGACAAAATATTGACAGTCCAGAGGACGGATTTCAGCGTAGAGGACGTAGCAGTACGGATCAAAGGCCTGCTTCAGGTGTACTGAAGGGTTACCGGATAAAAGAGCTCGGAATATTCACCACCGACGCACATGAGATTCAACCTCAACGTTGGACTGTATGCATCCTTTGGATTATGTGAGGCTTTTTTTCAGTTGGAAGACCGTTATAGCGGACTCAGTTCGGAAGAAGTGAAGGAGGGATGATAGAGATCTAATGCTCACACTGAAAACGAAGAGTTTGTAGTGACCGTATGAATTCTTTCAGTCGGAGAAGTGTTTTGGAATTTTGGAACAGGATTTTGGTAGATTGGCACTAGAAACAGTCTGTACTACTGAGATGGGCTGTTCAGATTCAATCGCTGATAAGAATATTCTGTTCGGCTTTGCCGTGGCGTTTGTTATGGCAAGATGTGTTCGCGGTTTCTCACTGCTGCTGTAATTCGCCTCGACACTGCGGTGTGATGGTTTGGGAATGGCTGGAACCATATTTTTGTCACATGACTGTGTCAATTTTATTTTATCAGGTGCGTGTACAGCGCTGAAGAACCGCAGAACTCTGACAGTTTCCATGGATGCTTTACAACGGAATCTGAACCCCAACCGCGAACTCAGACGTGAGCTGCAGGAGCATTACGCGAGTTTTTGTCATACGAAAGCTATTCGCTCGGAGTTGCGATTTAATCCGTAAATTTGCTGAATGTACGAGTGTTGGTATCACTTTCGGATGCTTTAAAAAACCAATCCATCAACCCAGTTTCCAGAGAGCGTCCAAAAATTACTGGGTAATGTGGCTCCAAAACCTCTTATGATCAGTGCATGAAGATAGAAGTTCTGGGACGCTGGCAATGTTGGTGCAGGATGAAAAAAGGAGGATTTCCTGAGGGGATATGTTTTTGGGAAGAAATTCCGCCTTGGAGCAAACCCGCGCCTGACCGTTGATTATCATGCACCATTTTTCTGTGCTCTGTTCAGTTGTTTCTGGCATCTATGAAGATTAACTGAATAATTCTAATGCTTTTACTGATGTGGCAGTTGGGAATATACATACGACCAACATGTGGCATTTGCATTGAATCAGTCGGCACGTGTTCTGCTCGTTTACCGTTTCATCCAGGCCCTAAACTAAAATGAATCGAGTGCGAAAATTGACGTGGTAACCTTATTCACTACATGTTGACTTTTTCGGCCACCAAGGAACGACACTGATGTTAGTGAAAGGAATACGCCAGTGGCAGGTATCGGTGTTCACATTTACAACCTTTGTTTCGTCGTTCCAGCTGATTCCCGGCGGCCGCGCACACCCATCTATCACGTACCATAGTGTGTGAAAAAATAAACGAGCGATATTTATATGGGTTTCAGAAGAGTGTTCTTGGTGTCAGCAAATGCATTGTTTGGTTCCCTACTGAACTTGTTTACTTCTGTAAATCAGTTGTCTAGGAGGTCTACACTTGCGGAAACAAGGACGTTCATAAACTTTCCTTATTCGTCTGTCTGCCATAGTGCATTCAGTGTAAATTAACATTGTGTACTAAGCTAGTTTGCTTCATGGGGCGTGTACAACTAATTTTTTCACCAGGTGACCCCCGTGATCGAATGAATGATCGGTTTGTGAAAGGAGGTGCTTCACGGTTCCCAAGACCACGCGAATATCCGCCGGCAAAGCCCAATCGTCTATCCAATGGTCGTTCTTTCCAGTCCAGTGGATCCAGAGTGACCTATCCTAGGGGTGGTCGAAACTCCCTTCGGAAGTAGTCATCATTGATGCATTTTGTTCCCCCCCGATGTCCTTATCAGCTTCATCGACAAACGTGTTCGCGAACGAAATTCTTACGCCTTGTATCTTGTGCCCCACGTTCTGTTTGTGGAGTACCTGTGAATATAATGTTATTGTTTCACTCGTTTTCCTGTTCGGAACGATCGAGCGCTTCAGTCCGTTCTGATCACCTGCCGATTATACCTCGTGATCGAGTTTGTCCAGCTTGATCTTAACTTAGTGACTGACACGGTCAGTTTGCGATACATGCTACTCCTAGGTTAGACGTGTGGAGGTGGATGAGGTTCCATTTTCTGTACTGTGGCCGACTATCTTCGCGGTGAATTGTTAGATACTACTGGATATCTCGTGCGTCTTCAGGAGTTAAGCTGCTGTCGCTCATTGAAATAAACTTCCAGCACTTCCGTATCCTCGTCCAACCAGCGTTTTTAAGTCCCAGTGGTTTCTCTGTCCGAAGTTTTTTGGTTATTTTCGGGAGCATTCTTTGCGGGGGCCTATCCATTGTAAGCGTGTGATAGCACCGAAATCCATTCGAGTCGATCTGCTCTTGGACCGGCAAACTGCATTTCAAGTCTGTTAACTCGTCATCCACTATATGAACACGGCGGCGTAAACATTCAGTATCCTTTCGAGTACAGTGAGACAGCCTGTTGTGTATCCGGAGAGCAATATGTCTGAAGTCCAGCAGCATCCACAATTGACTCGGACTTGCTAACTTTCGGGAACCGATTTGGCCTACCTTGGACTTGGGAACTGGCGTTCATTCGGGAGGTAGGCCGAATAACTGCTGCTCATTATTGCCGAAATCCAGTGCACTTGCATAGCCTGAATCAGAAGATCGAACTTCTTGGGTCGGGCATTGTAAGAACCTGTGATATCTACGCTAGGCCTTTTTCCCGTTCTTCGTGAAATGTGAACTTCCTGGCATCAGCAATATCAGGGACACAATGGAATGATTCTCAGGAACCGGCCGAAAGATTTCAAGCCCTTGATTAGTCGCGGACGGACTAGAGTCACGTAATTTATTCAACGCCACATGGATTTGTACTTTCCCTAAAGGACTGTTCTGGTGGTAGTGAAGTAACGCATTGAAATGTTCAGGATTCGATCCTCTATGCTATACTCATGTCTTGCAAAAGCTGAATTACACCGGTCTCCGCTTCTGATCACGCGTGAATTCAATGAAACCAGCAGCTGGAAGGGATGTCATAGGCCTACCATATCTTCAATGCCCGAGCATTTCGCTCAGTTTTTTGAGCACACATCGCTATGCATTTTCGTAACCGCGAACGCTTCATGCGAAACTACCGATTATAGCCTTCTTGGTTGGTGACATGTGCAAACCAGGATCTCAGCTTCCTCGGGTACGGTAACATCCCGGTGCAGACGAGATTGGCGATGAAGACGGCACCATGCATCTCATCGAATGTGGTGGATGGACTAGAAAAGGTTCTATGCTGATTCATCGGTACGTGCTTAAGAGCGAGTGTCGCTCGGTAACTAGACCATCAATTCTATCCACTTCCCCGCGTGTGCAGTCATGAAGCAGCAACGGACTACTAGCTGACCTCGACACAGGAGACTTCGAACTGCAAGTGTCTGCGAGCGGCACGAATCAAGCAACTTGGTGTACCACAACTCTGGGAGGATCGCCGGTTGCCAAATTGGGTTCATTAGGAAGAACAGATTGTAATTCTCAGGACAGTTTAGATTCCTTCAGAAAACTTCAAATGCTAACCCCGAGGAACAGTCAGCAGTCGCTGGCGTCAATCAACCCGTATTTGAACGAAATCTATCGAACTTTAGTCTCGCTGACATAGGTAAGGAACACCGTAATTTGATTTGCCGAATAGACCAACGTGAAGCACCTTGCAGCACACCCTGTCGTTAGCTTCTGCGTTAACATTCGTGGCGCAACGGGACCCTGAATATGACCGGTTGACTGTCGCCGTTCCCTCCGACTTGTCATAAGCTTTCCCCTCTAGAGCACCGTCACCCCATCCCTGTTGCTCGGACAAACCCTGACAGCAGTTAACACCACGATGGAGTTGCTGTGGACCGTGCCGTTATAGTCTGCGTCACGCAAACCTCTTTCCACCTATCAGAAGGATTATGTGAGTAAGCTTAATCAAAACTTCCGAAGCCAGACGAACTCGCGCTCGAACCAATTTTCGGGGATATAACTGAACACAATGAGGCGAGGCCAGTGTGATTACTGGTGAATGAGTTATTTTTGTTGCTAGTCATCGCTCACGAAATCAGGATCGGTCACCGAGGAATTGGAGTTTATGCGGTACTTTTCAAGCACTAGTTTTACGTGTCCAAATATGAACAAAACGCATGAGAATTCCTTCACCAATTTAGTTCAATTTAGTTCAACCGACCAACTTTGTTTCTACTCATTACGATTGAATGATTCGTTGCCGGGCAAACACTGACGGATGGTTTTTCGGGGTTTACAGCAAGCTTACTAAATTTCCAGATTGTCCGGACCATGCGGCACCCAGTGGACTGAATATTCGCATTCTGGACGGTACTTGGAGATGCAGGATCACCGTAATAAGTGAAAACCAACTAAAATAAATGGGACCGTCTGGTCCACAATTAGCCCAGCAGTGGATGGACGCTAGCGGAAACCGAATCATCAGTATACACCTTTGTTTTCCCGTTGACCATGCTTTGTGTGATATTGTTTTCTGGTCCGAGTGTGACTGCGAGTACATCACATCCTTTGATGTTTACTAGTTTTCTGGAAATCGATTGCAAATTACGTTATCGGTCGTCAACGACGCGCTTACTGAAGAGGGACGCTGTTGGACAGTTTGTCCGGATGAGTCCTGACATCCAGCTGTACCATGCAAACCACATTCAAAGTTTTGACCTAAGTATTCTGGCAGTCGGATTACTGTGCCAGCGTTACTTGGTCTCTGCGCTGAGAGACGTCAGTCCATCTAACCCACTGATAGAAGTGACAACTTGAAGTTTCAGTTATTGGTGACACCTGATCGAACAAGTGCACTCTGACCGATTGATCACGGTCAGTGAACGAAATAGCTGTTAATTGGAAACAAAGGATATCCATGATCACTATCCACTCTGACGGCAAGGCCTGGGTGCGGCAGTGAAAAAGTGCTCGAGACGACCTCGTTCAGTAATTCATTCGAATCCAGGACAAGTAGCGGAAAGTCCGGAGAGTCGATCTCTGGATTCGCCGCTCAACGACCCTACGATATCCACCATTTATCGTCCGGGCATCTGATTAACCCTAGTTATCTAAGATACAGGCTTTAACTACGGGAAAAATAAATACAAAGTTCAGGCACTTCATCGATGTCATCAAACTGCGTGCGAGCGTCGACTGCAGAGGAGAGCTTTTATCCTTACAACGAAAAGGCACGATAATTGGACGTATAGCTAAGGATTGTCAGTGCAATCAGATGAAGCACGCTTCCAGGCCGGACTATGCGTATGATGACCAGACTTCTTAGGATCTACTTCCTCAGTCTTTCAATATCATCTGGTCATATCACCAATTGGCCTTACCCCATTACACGAGTGGTTTTCATGCCGGTAGCGGCGACATGGATCTGGTAATTGCTGTGCGACGGTGTCAAGAGTGATCCCGCAAACACCTTCACTCTCTTCATAGAGTTTACAGGACTTTCCACCAAATCGACCGAGAATTACTACGAACGGTTGTTTACGAAAAAATTGTGAATCTTGTCAGATTTCCCAATCCGCCAAGGCTAGTTCGGGATCCCGATAGTCTCGAGAGACGGGACGAGAGATCGAATTCCGCAGTTGGAGACCAAGCTGTACGTAATCCATGGCGGTAGATCCATCCTAATTTGCGTCATTGATTCTCCGAATGCGTACTGGTGTGGTATCTGACTCTTGGGTAGCTTTCACGTCCACCACCTGAGTTGGATAACTGGCGAGACGGCCGAAGTGGCTACAGCGCGAAATTACTGATCGGAAGGTCCATGGTTCGGACCCGCCCTCTGCCTCTCGACTTCCCCTGTCTAGGCTTGGGCAACCCGGCAGTATCCCAGCCCTCGTGCAACCTTCGGGTGACATGGCAGTTAGGCTACAGCTGAACGAACCTAACAAGGGCCGAGCAGGATCCTCTGGCGGGCTTGCTGTAACGGAATGGAGGATGCTATTGTTGCTGATGCTGTATAAACAAAGTAGTACAAAGAATCCAATCCTGGTAGACAAACGTGATAGCCGGGCACCTTGATCGAAATTGGAAGCTACTGAAATTGATCTGAAGTGAGAAAGTCACAAAACAGGATGTTAGAAGGAGTATTACGTACTGCATGGATTTCCTCGCTTCAACGATTGATAACTTCGAACCAGAGAACTAAGGTGCGCGAAATCGTCGGAGCTAATGGAGACAAGCTGGATCAGTGGCGACTACGGTCGTGTATGCAATGGCCGCATTGGACTAGCTGATCACGAGCAAACGCAGGTGTCCATCTGCGGGCGTGTCCCACCAGTGGCACAGGGAACGCAGGCAGCGGGACTTACAATGCTTATTTCGTTCAATATCCGCCCTTATCGAGCGTCTTTCTGTTTTCCCCATCATCTCACTGCTTGCAGCCAATCGCAGGCTGATGGTCGTGACAGCCATACCCAATCACCATGTGAAGATGGATCGTCTATGTACTGTTGCTAAGTCTTCAGTTGTCCCTTTTATGTCCTCTTTTTTTATCGAATTCTCTTGCCCCTCTGCATATTTGCTTTCATCACATCGCTGTTGCCGATCACTTTACTTCCGAAGCATTATCATTTGAAGATTCATTTTGTTCCGAAACCCTTATCCACCGAATGACCTTTTTTCCATTTTTGGATAGAGCAGATCGCACCCCGTTGATTTCATCTGTTATACAGCCATTCTCATCACCCGTACTTCACCTTAGATTGCCTGGAATTAATGATGCGGTTTGCGGCTTGTGGTCCTTTATGGACGTACTTTGGCTTCTGAGTCTTTGAACGGTTCGTTAACTTTGAGCGGTTTTCATTAGTGGCAAAAATTTTCATCTCGTCGTCGCCTGTCTCTATAACAGGTGGTTGTCCACCGAACGTCGCGCTGTCGCTGTGGGATACCGGAAATTCATCCATCCTTGGGTTCATGTTTGGTGTTCCTTGACAGAATGCTTGACATGCCGAAGTGGACGATGTAAAGTAGAATCTCGGATCTCGTGCAAGGCAGAATAATATGCCTTTGGAGAACTCACTTTTGGTTGTTGGTTGGTGGGCACAGCGTGTTCGTGCCGTAGCGGGCCTTGATTCCCTTCAACGACGTGGTTAAAACTTGGAACTTAGTGGTTACGCAACATTGTGAGAATTTTCCAGCGAGAATGGCTGATTCGTGCTAGCAAGCGATGCCCTGTTTTCCTGCACATACGTCACGAGCACCTACTTGGCCTCAGATAAGATGGTGGGAACCTGTTAACATCGGAAATCGTCATGGCTTGGAATCAGGTAGTCGCTTTCTTCTGTCATCAACATCATTGACAGCATGACATCAGCGTTTACCATGGATGTTTCGTTGCCGTAATTTATGAATGCGAACTAAATATATGGGCGTCAGTCGGGGGACTTTGCTTCCCCATCCTCGTTTTCGTTTTATCACACTAACTGTGCTGAACAGCCGAAACCAGTATCGCCTCTATGGATTTCGTTGTGCTGTTTCACTAATCGATAGTGGTCGAAAAGCGTTCTTGTTGGCCGAGAAAAAAGCTAAGTGAACCTCATTAAAATGCTACCTGCTTTTCACGGATCGTTTACCTCATTGCTGTAGTTACCGTGCAGTTCTTGACCAATGGTACCCATTTGAGCAATGCTTTGTTCATCCATATTTTTCAAATGCAGTTTTTTCCACTTGATTTCCTGCCTCACTGTAAAACATGCTCTTTTCAGTTGTAACCCTTGCACTGTCAAATGCATTTTTGATTTGTTCCAGTTTAGCATAGATTTCCTGTTCTTGTACAACAAATTTCACTTTTTAAAAATGCTCTGTTAATGGGATACGTGTGCTTATGTCAAACGAAGAGAATCGTGACACTTGGTAAGTACATCTTCTGTTGGTTGATATCCAATCTTTTGTGTGTAGCAAGTCATTCTTTTTGTTGTCATTGTTTTTTAGTCTCAGTTTTTCCGCCTGAGACATCGAGAGGAATCCTGAAAACAAATATTTGCTCGGTTGAATTTATCGGTATTTCATCAGATGATTGTTGATCTGTTGGCGATCAACTTGCAGGCGCGCAACCGGGTGCTGATGTTTCCTCAAATGAAATGCTGGTATGCGAATCAGATTTGACGGTCAATAGTGGTCAAACCACTGGACGTTTGCGTGCAATAGGAAATCACTGGTGGTTTTCGCGGAGCCCAATGTGATGTTGCGGGCGACCCCGATGCACCGATGTACACCGGAGGGATGAATGTTGGTAGGCCTGTCGCAAGCCGTCAGTGGGCCTAAACACGATGGCGTAACAATCGGCACCGGCACCAGTTACTCGTCTTTCATTGGATTTCGCTAGCACTGCAATAGTGTATTAAAACTCGTTATCGGAGACATCAACACCAGTTGAGACTGTTTAGCGGGTTGGTGTGACTATCAGTATCCTGGTGACCTGACTCCTTTTCTGTGCGGGCTTATGCCTATTGGAATTGGCTTGTCTGTCTTGAGGATCTGTATGCGTGGTGGAGAGATGATATTAACTATGCCGTATCTCTTAATAATGAGAGACAACAAACCTCTGGTTCGCGTCATCGCTTAGTTGCCACATTGGGAGAATCCTAATCAAGAACCAAATGTGACTGTTTAGGGACCTGGTACTGTAAAGCCTCGAGATCCTAGAGAGGTTGACGAAACGTTAAAACAAACAACCACGCAAATGGTATTCCAGAGGGACGCCATTAGACAAAACGCGTTTTAACTAGGCGTACAGTGGCTGTGAAGAAGTGATGACATGTATTTCGGCGGTACCCATTTCGAGTTCAAGTTCTCCGTTCACAGGCAGTGGGAATCGTGGGGATGCCGGGTAGGTGTGATGATCCCATACCATTCATTTTGGTATTAGGTTTCACTGCTCATTGCAGTATGATTGACTTTCGATTGCAAACCTATCTCTGGTCAATGTTCTCTGAAAGGTGCGTGGTTGTGTAGCAGCTTCCCTAACCGTTTTGACTGGCCCATCGTCCGATGTCAGTTACATGCCACTTCGTTGTGATATTTATCGGTTGGTGGACGTTTGGTGATGTCTGGATTTGAATGATCAGGTCTTGTCCAATACATCACATCTCACCGATGCTTCACTCAGATAGGAGGGTGGCTGTCGCTTTCCAATCTTGAGGAATTTATCGGATATGGTTGCTTTATGTTGTGTATCTTATGCTAATTTTTAGTTTAGTAACATTGGTTACTCTGATTCTTGTAATTGCAGTGCACCGAAAGTGATAGGTATCCGATAAATCGGTGCTACCCCAGTTTTCGTCAGGTTACTCTGATTCTTGTAATTGCAGTGCACCGAAAGTGATAGATATCCGATAGATCGGTGCTACCCCAGGTGAGTTTTCGTCATGGCTAATTAACTTCTCTCCATGTTCAATGATGTTATTTTCTACGATAGGGACATACGATATTATGATCTGGAGTCGTAGTCTGATAATTTTTTTGGATTTGTCGATCTATGTACACAAATTAGGCGTTGACCTGTCAGTCCTCTGTCAATTTCAGGTGTTCTTTTGGACAACAAAAGGCATTGTAATTGGCTGATACCGTACAAAGGGAAGTCGGTGGCCTGACGAATCGCGTGAACTTATGGACCACCCTAATCTCCAGAGTTGCTTGGTTCCGAAAATGAATCAGCTTTTGATGATGGTCAGTAGCGAATCTTGCTGGAGATGGTTGTGCAACTGTCGCTGAATACATGCAAATTTACGGGCTGCAACTCGAGCCGAACGTGAGGTTCAGGCTTTCGGAATTGTGATTGGGGCTTGGGAATCGGGCTCGCGAGAAATAGCAGGTGGTGTGCACTGAAGAGCGCTCCCTGTGTTTGGTTAAAAGATGGGGTGCAATCAGGTGCAGGTCACGTGGTGGTAATAAGCGTGGCTGAATGCAATTACTGTCCAGCTTTGTCTAGGCGTTTCATCATCGACAGCATGTGTTCAACACCAATGCTTCACTGCCGTTTTTAAGAAACATGCAGATCTGTCGACGTATTATCCTACACAATTTAATCAGCTGGTTTCGGGTTTCGACGACAACGAAACCGCATGGGGGGCGAGATCGTCCAAGTGGTAAGAGCGCGAATTTACTGACCGGAAGGTCCGAGGTTCGAATCCCACCGCCTCTCAACTTCCCCTTTCTAGGCTTGGGCAACCTGGCCGTATCCCAGCCGTCGCGCTTCCTTCTTGTGGCATGGCAGCTAGGCACCAAAAGAGTGCTACAGCTGAACGCTATGCCCAACATAGTTTAGACGTGAATCCAAGCACAAGCAGGTGGTCTTATCGAACGGTGAAACAATTGTACGCGTATCACCATGACTACCGGCAGACGATCGGTTCCCGTTGAGAGTTCCCCATGAGAGTGGACAGGCCTGAAGTCTGAGAACAGCTACCGTCATTTGTCATGTGAGTGTTAACTTTTCGCGTTTTTTATTCCTGTGATATGATGCATAAAACCACTAAGGTCAATTCATGTCCGTTTAAGGAATCTCGCTGATCACTTCTAACTTCGCTATGTTTTGTGTTTTTGGTAACGACCCACCCACAGCGTCATCCCATTCGTTCCGTTTTAGGTACGGGCTGATATACACGGTATACGTTACTCAACGAACCTGCATCTAGTGTACGTTACCAAGACAAGATCACCGCATTGTGTCCTTGTTTTTCTCAGGATTGTCCGACAACTAATGGCACTGACAACCGAACAGCGAGTGTTAATACAACCAGAGCATTATTGTAAGTTGTTATTTGTTGCTACGATTGATGTCTGTGTGTAATGGGAAGCCCAGGGGCAGTGCACATCAGATGACCTTGATAATTCAAATTCGGAACCTTCCACTTGTTAGTTAAACAGTATATATACTATTGGGTCACAGGTGGGTGATTAGCAGCATGAATAGCTTGCACTTAGTCAGAATAAGCGATATACTGTGAGTGTCGCAGTCACACAAGTTCACCTTTTCCAATAACCTGCTCGGATCTTCAAAGTAATGATCTGGATTCCATCTTCCTTTCGCGCGGCTCATGATTCTAGTGACAGCTTGGAGGTCCGACTGCTCTTGTCAATCGTGCCCTGATTCCGATCCCGACTACTAAGAAGTAGTATGGTTTCATGTGAAAATTGGCACAGCCTCGGCGCGAACGCACGGAGTAGTGCGGCGCAGCTAAATGAAACCTGGGTAAACAGACTATGTATGGGGGCCCACTTGCATGCGTGCGATTCGCTGATACTTTTGTCACTGCGAGTGTTCTACTCGTCACTGTCTCTTTCACCGATGATTTAGGGCTGGAAAAATGTGAGTAGTTCGTTTTAGGTCGGGCAGCCGACAAACTATGGTGTGGTTACGTGCGTTAATCCTGTTTCTCCACTTCTATCTACGCTTGGGTGATCTGGCAGTATCCCAGCCCTCCTGCTTCCTTCGGGTGCCATTGGAGTCAGATACCGAAAGAGTATTACAGCTAAACGGTTATCTTCATCTTTATGAATGCAGCATATGTTAGCGGGTTATTGAACACGCCCCTATGTATGTTTGATTGGTATCTTACACACCATGCGCGCATACGTTTTCGACAATATGAAATATGGAACTGGTACCACATTTTCACAGACTTCTACTCTACAGCGTTTGCTCCAGAAAATTTCTACTTGATGCTGTTGTGTAATGACTAACATCCCGGTGATTTCCGTCGTCCATGAGTCGGTGTCTTCTGAACGTCAGGTGGAAATTGGCGTGAGACCTATGTAGGTGACTGCCTTTGTCACACACTATGGTCTCAGACAGCAACGACAGGCGCGCATGCAGGGCTTGGACCATAGTTTATTTCGCACTGTTTATGGTGCTCTTTTGACCGCCTACTTCCGTCTTCCTAACAGGTGCGGGTAATACGTGAGCTTCAGATGATCCTCGATGAGTATTGTATTTTTTGTTTCGTAGTCAGAGACTGTCTGACTCGTCTGAATTTGGTAGTCACTTATTGAATCTTAATCTCTCTGCATTTTTTTACGATTTTGCGTTACTTACGCAGATCGCGAGAAGTGCGACCGGAATGTTGCAACAAGGGTTCTTCAGACTTCAATTTCCGTTACTATTGCTGCATGCGGAGTCATAGTGTTCTTCCCTACTTTAATTGTTTTGTAGGATGGCACACTTGGGGAGGTGAGTATCGCTGATACCTTTGAACGTTATTTGATGTAAAAATTCCTTGAGCAATTACTCCATGGCTTTCTAAGGAACCACTGATTCACACTGCACGTTTAATGCGTCTGTCCTAAATCACTTTTGATTTTTAGCTTACCGAGGCCACTTCTGTTGAATGCCTACACGAATTCGACAGACAACTTTACCGATAGGTGAGTTAATTTTCATCAAATTTACTTTCATTTTATGACCAATGATGCTGCCTTCTACGATAGGGACATATGATACTGTGACTGGAATTCGTAGTCTGACTCTGGCTCGTTTGTATGCGGGTGCCATTTGAGAATGGAGCTAATCGTCCCCTGATTCTGTTTATCTTTTCAGCGTTTCTGGCATCCGTCCACACAATGCACTTATTTGTAAGTTCACACTGTTTGATGCTTTCTGTGTTTGTTTGCTTTTTTTGCAGTAAGATTCTAGTGTGATCCCCGCTAGGATGGTTTGGTATTTCTGTCTAGATTGATTTGAATTGTGCAACTAGATCGTCAGTGGACTGCGGATACGGCATTCTGATGACGCTTAACCACTTTAGGACGTTCGTTAGAGGCCTGGTGCGATTTTCGGAGACCGGTGCCAAATTTCTATCACGGATGAATTAGAAAGGAATGAAAAACTTATTGTCAAGGGTGTCCTTTAAAGAACGATAGAAAGTAACAAAAAAGACGATGTATCAACTACCTCGGGGGATGGGGGGCTGTAGATTCTGATGAATGTCTACTCGGATTTCGAAGAGTTACTGTGAATAAAAAAAGACACATTAGCAGTGAAAGACGCCTAGGATGGTTGAGGCGCGAAAACGTTGACCGGAAGGTCCGTGCTTTCAACCCAAGTTTAGCATCTGGACTAGCAACCTGGCAATACCTTATCCCTCGGGCTTCGTTCATGTGGCATGGCAGCTAGGCATGCCAGCTGAACGGTTTTTTGGAGGGTTAATGGGCAGTGAAAGTAGGTTGGGGAGTCGGACGCGGGTAGCGATTTTGAACAGTTGTATGTTGCTGACGATTCTTTTCAAGACAGTGATAGCTTCTCCACGACCTTCACACAGTCGAAGTGCATGGCAGCGCCAAAAAGGGTAGGGTGGGGTTATCTTCGAAGATATGAGCATTGAAAAATTACTCACATAAACACCAGCGCGTGTGTGGGGATTGAGCGCAGTACTTTGAAGAATCCCAGTGCTCATATTCTGCACCCGGAAACTTTATTTCTGGTCAACATTGTACAGGGAGCTCCTGATCAAACTGTGAGTGCAGTTAGGGCTTAAGCTCTGCATGCCATGTCCGAGCACCACCGTTCTGTCTCTGACACTCACATCAGCTTCACTGGATATGCGGCTAAAACGTGTAACACACGGGCTAACATCACCCGTGCTGCGGTGTCTTCTGAAACCATACTGATGGTCAATGTTGAGGTTGTCTCTGAGGTCGGCACAGAGTTCGCCAAAATTACTTCGCAACGTGCCTGAAGAAGGCATGTCCTGATTGATCAGTCGAGGGACCAGTGAGAACCAAGTGTTCGGACCGAAGTGTTTGTTCGTATTCAACGAGAAAAGTGAGAGGACTCCTCAATGCCATTTGAAGATCGGAGACTAACGGTATTTCCCAACTAGATGTGCCATACAAAGATAAATATAACGTAACGTATTTTCGGTGCCTGGCTACTAAGCTACTGGAAAAAGGCAAGTTTAGTCAGGAGCAGCTTAAATGGGTTTGTATGGTAGATGGGGTTGAATTCAAAATACACCCTCCAGTCGGTGGTTTCGCGCCTTGAGGACTGAGCTGTCTCGCGTGCTACACAGAGACTGCCTCCTGTCTATTCCCATTCCACAAGAGAACCTATATGCACCAAATTCACTTGGAGAATATAGGTGATTGATTCAAGTGATTTCCGGCTGACTTTTCCGTCAACATATTTTTTTATTATTCTGCTGGTGGCTTCGAATTTCCATATACGGAACGCCATCGTCTGTGACGCTGCTATTCATTCCTTTTTAGGTTATCATTGAGAAAACCCTGGTTTTTGTAAGTACAGCTGATTGCTTCCCAGTTTATTTTTTCATCTGCACGATGTATAAACGCTATTGGCAGTTAATCATGGCCGTCTAAGGAACCACTGATAATGACGTACGTATATCATCTTTGGTGACAGGGCTTTGTATTTGAATCGCACTTTTTCTATACTTCCACAGGTATTATTTTGGGAACACTCGGTTTTGTACCTGGAGTAAGTCACACCTGTCTGTTTCCCGGTTTCTCACTTGATTCATTGTTATCGACAAGGGCAACGAAGTTCAGTTGCTTAGCTATTTACGGTCTCCCTTTGTCTTTAGATTTAATGCAAGCCAAACGCGACAAGAAACAGGGAGTTCTTATCACATGGACGTACTTGTGTTTGGCTTTTGTCCATGCTTCATTTCATTTTCACCGATGGAGGTTGTCCATACATCGATGCAGGAGACTTTTCGTGCTTCGCTTACGGAAAGGCACTCACCTCAAATATGAATTGGCTGCTGATTGGATTAACAACTTGCTCCTTTCGGACGCCTATCTAATCGGTTTTCGTCATTTCAAGTAGACAATTCTTGACCGAAGTGATTTTTTGTGATCGATTAATAAAGAATCCTGTCACTGTAATGACTTCAGCCTTCATCCGTTGGTGCTTCTTATGTCATCTCAATCCATCTGCTGATTATTTTTCTGTATAAGAAAACTGCAAGTTCTGCAACTGCCTTGCTGTCCCTGATGCAAGTAAACATGAAAACAGCACCCCGGTGTTCTCTGTATTACACAGATTGGAAACAGTGTGCTGACTTCTAGATGTTCCAAAAATCACCTGATTCCTGTTCATCTACTTCACCGAACTTAACCTAAGATTCCGGATATTACTGCCTTAGCTGTTCAAATATTATGTCTACTTGACGCTCGTCTTGCGTGGTTCGAACCCCCCTCTGGCATCTTCGTGTTCAGGTTTGGGCCTTCGTTCTTTGTTGAGGTAGCATGCCAGGCAGGTACCGAAAGGATGTTGCGGCCGAAAGATTTTTAACTGAATTATATCTTTTCTCTGAGTCCACCGGTATTTTCAGACTGAATCAATGCGACAACTTGCACCATTTGCAGTCGTAAACAAATTTGGGTAACTCCTACAAACATCGTGGCATCTGTTCGGGCGGTTGACGTGCTAAAATGGGTCGTACCTAGACACATGTTTTGTTTACGTCCCTTCGTGGACCATTGAGTGCTTGCCGTCACTTTGAGACCTCCCGTGGGAACCGTTTGAATTCGGAGGCATTCTGTAGCAACTAGCATCCACTTATCGCAACAAAGTTGACACGTGCAGCCTGTTGCAAAACACGACATTCTGTTTTAGTTTCTGGTCACTCCAGGCAACCTGGCAGTAATGTCCCGGAATTCCAACTCTCTAGACATAGGCTATGTAGTATGACTTGTCGCCGATTAGCGACAGCTTAGCTAACGAAAATAACCTGTCCGAAGATCTGCGATAGGATGGCACAAAAGCTGGGACACTCCGTGACAGTGATGAAAGAAGGTAGATTGATTTTTGTCAGTCGTAGTGGTTTCCGGTAAAGAGGCCACTGCAGGAGAAAGCAGTCTTGAGCATCTTTGGAATGGGCTCTCTATGGGGGTGGGAATTTGTCAGTGTCCCAGGTCCCGGTATTCAGTAGGACTTATGCCGAGTTTATCCCTCGCCATAAATGTGGTGCAACTCACACAGATTACATCTAATTTTTATCAAAAGCTTCGGCTGCAGGGTTCAAGGCGCCTACTGATTGGGTCGATCTTTTTCGGGCCTCAATTCTGTCCAACTTCGTCTGAGTACGCCTAGTGTCTATCTAAAATAGACATCAATTCATGAAATGAATGCCGGAATACTTTCACAATAGCCCAAAGATGAGTTTAAACTTGGGGGTAAACTCTTGTCTTCGTTCCCATGGTCACACTGCCGATGGCTGACACATGTTCGGGTTTTTTCATCTCCAGGCACAACAGGTGCATGTTAGGTCTCTTGACTAGGACTGAAAAGGTGTTGCAGCTGAACAATTTTTGTGGATGATAATCAGAATCACCAAAGTACTGCTTTTGGTCTACGGGCTGCTGTATGTACCAAGCATCCCCAACTATCATCCACCAATGAGCGTTATTTCCAACCGGGACTCATTGGTGGCGGGAGACCATATTTAACCTGGTGACTTTAAGTGAAAACGTCTGTTACCAAGGCAAGTGCTGCTGGGTCTTCGTGCCTCCATAGGTAGATCGCATGTGACTCCTCGCTGGATCGAGAACCTCAGGGCACCTGGCGCATGATATCACTGCCGGATTAAGGTTTGTCTGTGAGCTTGTCTTGGCTCACGATGCTGGACCGATTTCGGTCATGGTGCCTTAACGCGACGCAACGCTCGGACTTGTTCACATCGGCGCCATTCATGTCAGTAGTTCTCCCGATGGATAATAGACTTTTTTGCGCTAAGACTCCACCGCTTTCCTTTCTCTGTACTCTTCATTTGGGTGTCCCTTCCTTACTCTTATGCGACTTTACTGTGCGTCAGTACTGCTGGTGTCTTGCTGTTCATGGTAGCTTCGAATCTATCAACATGAAAATTATCGTTCAATGAGACGTGTGCTGCATGAATAGACTATAACAGTGATTATGATCATCATCGGCAGTATAACATCACTGTTTAACACTGGTGCTTCGCTGCCGTACAGTCGCAGCTGTAGGAATCATGACTGTACTTGGGTCGGGATACTGCCATGGCGCGCAGATCTAGACAGGGGGACGATTAAGGTCCTCAACCAAAGTCTTTGGCTCAATAGCCTGACCAGTCCAGTCGAACCACTGGAAGTCAGGATACATTTGGGGTATATAAAGCGTTCCTGTGATGGTCAGTGAAGTGCTACAAGCATGTATACTGGATTAGGAATAAGCAAGATTGGCTAATGAGAACTAAGAAATCTAGTGAAAAACCAGTTTGACCTTCACTCAATGGCACGAAAGTGCTCATCCACATGCGACATTTCAAAATGCGCCAGGAATATAAGCCGAGTATTTGGAGGCACTACATAACTGCACCTTCCGAGACGAACCGATATAAAGCGTTTCGTACCAAAAATAGGTTGAAGGAGGGAAAGCGGATGAAAGACGGTCTTGAAAAATTCTGCCGTCGGGTGTCAAAATATTCGGTATACTTTAAGCCATGCGCAGTTTACTGCAAAAAACCACTATCCCTTAGTTTAACTAAAGCTGTTCCGCCCATGGTGCGCATACTGCGACGTTAGTCCTGTGGTCCTACAGCTTTTTGCAGGTCTGAGGAATACGCTGTCCCCCTAATACAGAAAACCCTTGAGATCTGGTCATATTTGTCGCTTCAAAGATAGCGAGAAACCACACAGTTGTCATAATCGAATGACTCAAATCAGTTATTCATTTCCGTCATGGTTATATCATTCGTACCTCAAGGTGCTGCGTTTCGTACCACACAACGCTCGCGCGATAAACGATAAACTTGGGAAGCTCAATATCGAGGCAAGTCCAGTGCGACTTCTATCATGATCGTGAGATCGGCCTACTGTCGCTTCTCGTTCGTTTTCATCTTTTGAGCCTTGTCATCACGTAGTCGTGTGAATCATTCTTCCTTCGGAGATTTTTACTGATTAGTGGAAGTTGCCAAAATTTTGCTGTGTCTTCCGGGAGGGTTGCATTTTGTCTATCAGTTCTGTGGCATCCAAACAAAAGGGTTTCTGGGAGGGAGTGGAGGTCATTATTTAATAAAAATTACTAGGGACTGCTGTGTGAGTAGTCGGCAATAAAATACTATTTTGTGGGTGTGCTGTGGGGACATGTAACCTGCTGTTCGGACTCGCCACTTTGATGACAAATATTGCTGTTTCTCTTCAATTCCACGGCCATAATCTTTGGGCTCTGTTGTATATTCCAGCTGAGGGAAACGGCGTGACCGTGGGCCCATAAAATACGCGCTCCCAGTCTACTAGGTAAATCGAACCCCAGGAGGCATCCGTCTCCGTCAAAATATGGACCCTTGGTTCAGATGAAAACGGTCTGTTAGTTAAGCATCCCTGATGATGTCATAACCGCCTCAGTCAACGAAATGACGATGAGTTTAAGGTAAAAAAAAACGACCTGTCGACTTTGGCTATTCCAAACACAACTCTGTCAGTCGCCACAGTCGGGATTCGTTCTCCATTTATGTACCCTAATTCGCTGCTTCAGCTCATCTCTCGGAGTTTGTTTGGGATACCATTAACAAAAGGGTTCGTCACCCTACATTGGCTGCTCAAGTATAAATACTTCGTTTGACCGATAACCATCGAATGACCACGAAACCTTTTGTGTGTTTAGATCAACTAAGTAAGTTGATTTTAAGTGTAATTTACAGTCTTGAAGAACTCCTACGGTATCAGAAACAGCGCTCAGATGTCAGACTCTCATCTTCCGAGATATGGGTTGGATGCTCTCCCATCCACCTGAGAGTGGGTGAGCAAGGTTGGAGACAGAACATAGTATCAACCTTAGGCGAAGCCCATGCCACGTGATCATGTGCTGAGTTTATTTAAGTGTGCTTCACAAGTAATGCGTCCAGGGCCCTGAAACCCCTAGAATGACGAAGACTTTTCATGTTGAACATGTACGTTTAGACTTGGAGGTATTTCTGCCTTCAATTTTGTTACGTACTCTATAGTTCCATTCACCAACCGCATAATTCACACGCAGCTTGTATTCCACACCTTATTATGTAAAATATTTTTGGCTCCTATTCACATGTAACCTAGTCAAACACGCCGAACCGGATGCTTCAAACTTCGAACCGTGCACCGTGTGGTTGGAGGTTCAGTGTGAACTTTGTCACGTGCAGCTAGTGAAGTGGTGTGCAGGAGAGTTTTTTTATCGATCCAGTGAAGAATGGATGTTCTCCAGAGCATGACGAACTCAATTCATTGTAGATAAACAGAGTGCTCACGACCGTGAGGTGAGGGTTTCTTTGATGGCGCTTTGCGTAACGGTTGTCTGCTGACCATGTTCTGTGAACTCTTCGGTGTTTTGAACTTAACCAAGTCCATTGTGCGTACCAATCGTAGGTCATCTGATGTTAACCAGGACCAGTTTGGTTTATAAATTTCACTTACAGATAAGTCCTTTAACTATGAAGGAAAAAATGTCCTCAAAGGCCAATCTACGAAGGAGTAAATGGGCTAAAGTTTCGCTGCCAGTTTATATCTATCCAATTAGAAAGCGGACAAAGTTGAACTAGTTGCACCATTTTTGTTAGCAAAGAAAATGCAACTCTTTTCCATCGTAATTGAAGGTGGTTAGGATATTTACATTCACTGAGGCATGCATGGAATGCAGAATCTTACAGGAATAATTTCGACACTGAATAACAATGCAGAAATTACGGGGCCACAGTGAATTCCTGACTAATTGCTACGGTTTCAAACCAAATTTCACAGCGTCCAAATCAATACGCCATAACCGAGTCGGTATGGCTAACTGATCTACCCAGCCACACCCTGTTTTCTGCGCCGGTTCTGGAGAAAAAACAGTAGAGGGATGACTCATTTAGATGGATAACACAGCATGATGATTCGTAATCAGGTACCGTGTAATATAGTCAACACAGTGAATGTGATCGATGTTCATTATTTATTAGCTAGGCATCCGTAGCTCGCAGTCAGCTTTGCCGCATGTGAACAGGATATTGTAAACAGTCCTGAGGAGCATTAAGTTTCGTTTTCTATTGTTCCGTTTTATGTAGTTTTTGTTGTAGTGCCCCAATACTAAACAGTTACTTCAAGTTGGGTCAGGAAGGCAGTTCGCCGTAGCTGATTGTGTAGCAAAAGTATATCCCGTCACTGTTCTCTTGAGTTCGTTGTTCAGTCCGTTTAGTTCGTTGTGATCACTTTCCACAAGGTGTTCATATAGGGATTTGAAAACTCCCTGCCCGCAGATGGGAGCAGACTTCTCGTTCGTTTTCATCTTTTGAGCCTTGTCATCACGTAGTCGTGTGAATCATTCTTCCTTCGGAGATTTTTACTGATTAGTGGAAGTTGCCAAAATTTTGCTGTGTCTTCCGGGAGGGTTGCATTTTGTCTATCAGTTCTGTGGCATCCAAACAAAAGGGTTTCTGGGAGGGAGTGGAGGTCATTATTTAATAAAAATTACTAGGGACTGCTGTGTGAGTAGTCGGCAATAAAATACTATTTTGTGGGTGTGCTGTGGGGACATGTAACCTGCTGTTCGGACTCGCCACTTTGATGACAAATATTGCTGTTTCTCTTCAATTCCACGGCCATAATCTTTGGGCTCTGTTGTATATTCCAGCTGAGGGAAACGGCGTGACCGTGGGCCCATAAAATACGCGCTCCCAGTCTACTAGGTAAATCGAACCCCAGGAGGCATCCGTCTCCGTCAAAATATGGACCCTTGGTTCAGATGAAAACGGTCTGTTAGTTAAGCATCCCTGATGATGTCATAACCGCCTCAGTCAACGAAATGACGATGAGTTTAAGGTAAAAAAAACGACCTGTCGACTTTGGCTATTCCAAACACAACTCTGTCAGTCGCCACGGTCGGGATTCGTTCTCCATTTATGTACCCTAATTCGCTGCTTCAGCTCATCTCTCGGAGTTTGTTTGGGATACCATTAACAAAAGGGTTCGTCACCCTACATTGGCTGCTCAAGTATAAATACTTCGTTTGACCGATAACCATCGAATGACCACGAAACCTTTTGTGTGTTTAGATCAACTAAGTAAGTTGATTTTAAGTGTAATTTACAGTCTTGAAGAACTCCTACGGTATCAGAAACAGCGCTCAGATGTCAGACTCTCATCTTCCGAGATATGGGTTGGATGCTCTCCCATCCACCTGAGAGTGGGTGAGCAAGGTTGGAGACAGAACATAGTATCAACCTTAGGCGAAGCCCATGCCACGTGATCATGTGCTGAGTTTATTTAAGTGTGCTTCACAAGTAATGCGTCCAGGGCCCTGAAACCCCTAGAATGACGAAGACTTTTCATGTTGAACATGTACGTTTAGACTTGGAGGTATTTCTGCCTTCAATTTTGTTACGTACTCTATAGTTCCATTCACCAACCGCATAATTCACACGCAGCTTGTATTCCACACCTTATTATGTAAAATATTTTTGGCTCCTATTCACATGTAACCTAGTCAAACACGCCGAACCGGATGCTTCAAACTTCGAACCGTGCACCGTGTGGTTGGAGGTTCAGTGTGAACTTTGTCACGTGCAGCTAGTGAAGTGGTGTGCAGGAGAGTTTTTTTATCGATCCAGTGAAGAATGGATGTTCTCCAGAGCATGACGAACTCAATTCATTGTAGATAAACAGAGTGCTCACGACCGTGAGGTGAGGGTTTCTTTGATGGCGCTTTGCGTAACGGTTGTCTGCTGACCATGTTCTGTGA
Source organism: Opisthorchis viverrini (assembly GCF_000715545.1). Classification (NCBI taxonomy): domain Eukaryota; kingdom Metazoa; phylum Platyhelminthes; class Trematoda; order Opisthorchiida; family Opisthorchiidae; genus Opisthorchis; species Opisthorchis viverrini. Next base: position 135,754 of record NW_008751724.1, read on the forward strand.
ACTCTTCGGTGTTTTGAACTTAACCAAGTCCATTGTGCGTACCAATCGTAGGTCATCTGATGTTAACCAGGACCAGTTTGGTTTATAAATTTCACTTACAGATAAGTCCTTTAACTATGAAGGAAAAAATGTCCTCAAAGGCCAATCTACGAAGGAGTAAATGGGCTAAAGTTTCGCTGCCAGTTTATATCTATCCAATTAGAAAGCGGACAAAGTTGAACTAGTTGCACCATTTTTGTTAGCAAAGAAAATGCAACTCTTTTCCATCGTAATTGAAGGTGGTTAGGATATTTACATTCACTGAGGCATGCATGGAATGCAGAATCTTACAGGAATAATTTCGACACTGAATAACAATGCAGAAATTACGGGGCCACAGTGAATTCCTGACTAATTGCTACGGTTTCAAACCAAATTTCACAGCGTCCAAATCAATACGCCATAACCGAGTCGGTATGGCTAACTGATCTACCCAGCCACACCCTGTTTTCTGCGCCGGTTCTGGAGAAAAAACAGTAGAGGGATGACTCATTTAGATGGATAACACAGCATGATGATTCGTAATCAGGTACCTGTTAATATAGTCAACACAGTGAATGTGATCGATGTTCATTATTTATTAGCTAGGCATCCGTAGCTCGCAGTCAGCTTTGCCGATGTGAACAGGGATATTGTAAACAGTCCTGAGGAGCATTAAGTTTCGTTTTCTATTGTTCCGTTTTATGTAGTTTTTGTTGTAGTGCCCCAATACTAAACAGTTACTTCAAGTTGGGTCAGGAAGGCAGTTCGCCGTAGCTGATTGTGTAGCAAAAGTATATCCCGTCACTGTTCTCTTGAGTTCGTTGTTCAGTCCGTTTAGTTCGTTGTGATCACTTTCCACAAGGTGTTCATATAGGGATTTGAAAACTCCCTGCCCGCAGATGGGAGCAGATCCATTCTCATAAAGGAAACTACTCACAAGGTTGCTGAAAACTCTTCAACAGCCCACGACCGGTTTCGCCGTTCAGCAACCTTGTGAATAGTTTTCTTTATGAAAATATACTGCGATATCTTGAATATCGTGCCAACTGAAACATGAGGCGGCCTGTGTGCAGCACATTCAGTTGCAGAATATCATAAACGATAGGTTCGGTTGAGTCTCTCGTGACAACCAAATTGATTTGCAAATGAGTGTATTTTTCAGATCTATTTCCCTTTGGCGATTTGCCGACGACAACCCTTGGCTTGGCGAGTTTTCGCTCCACCAGGTTCTAGATGTCAAAGTTAGACTAAAACGCAGACAGAATGCTCGAAAACTCATGAGGTGGAGGTACTTGGAACTCGTACTTACAATTATATGCCGCATACTATACGTACAATACCGTATTTCGTAATATGCTACTATTATACTACTATACTCTATTGTGCTACGATCCCTCGATATGAAATGATCATCAGTTGGTGGACCAAAAAGTCGACATCACAACCGTTGCAACGTAGGGCTGAGCTTATGACGAGGGAATATTCATCAGCACCATACTTCTGCTTCTCATTCCACAGTCACTCCGTGCCCATCCGAGCCTATGCTTACGTCTACCATAATTGCTCGTCGCTCCCGAACAGTGATTAGTTCAGGCTTGATGAGAGACGTCGACGTAGATCCTCTCAACTTCTCAAAGGCGGTGTATCCCAGTCGACGGAGACGTTCAGCGAGTTCCCTTGCAACCCGATTATTATGAGCACATCATGCTTGATCCAGCAGGGCTGCGGAATATGCACCAAACTATCCGGTTGACCACAGCCTGGCGACGATGACCACGCAGCGTGCTTTTAACTCTCGTTTTAAGCAGGTTCTATCAGAGGTGGATACCTCGTTCTTCAAATACAGGCCATCGATTTGAAAGAAGCGAAGAGGCTAACTCTCGTAAACTGAGACCGTCAACGCTGTTGTGCAGACCATCGCCCCAAGCAGCCACCAGCTCTTCCTTGGTATTTACGCACACAGATTACACACGGATCGGAAGGTTAAGACCTGCAGTTCCACATGCGCTCTCCGCTACATCGGGATGGTTACACTCAACCAAACCCCCCATGTTGCTTACCGGCATGGATGTAGCTGATCAGGGTGTCCTTCGGTAGGCGTAGCCAGCCAGGACTAGATTGCCTGATGTAATTGTCCAACCTTGTGGACGTGTTACGGTGAACTTGGCCGAGCACGAGCGAATACGTCGGTCTCCGTATGGGGTTGATCCTTGTGACTTCTATTCTATGATGCGATTTCAATGGGGCACGCGTCATCGCGTCAAGACGTTTGAGCAGTTGCTTTCGGTAGTTGTAGACTCCTTTCCCCTTGAAAGTAAATTCACAGTGTCTGTCGGATCCAGGGGATTGATGAGTCCCTCGGCGAAGCAAAAATGCTTGACTGAGACCATTGTCGCCCAATGTTTCCTGCAGAAATGAACATTGTTTTCGTCTTCCTGGCGTTGACCTTTAAACCAGGTTTTACCAGCTGGACCTCAGCAGCTTCAAGCCTCTCTTTAGGGCGTCTGACTTTCTGACACAGGACTCAGTCGTCAGCGAAGCCAAAATCACCCACTAAGGTGTCGTGGGACTGGTATCCTATTTGCGGTATCGGCACTCCAATAACTTCATCCATTGCAAGGATGAACAATATTGAAGAGAGTAAGTCTCCCTAACTCACATCTCCCGTGATGGACTTCGGAATTAGTGGAAACTGCTACATCATTCTGATAGAGAGGGCGCTCCAAACACATTCACAAATCTGATAGTTGTGTCGTGCGAAACCGAATAAACGCTTTCGAGGTATAAAAAAACTCCAAGTTCAGGTTAGGAGTAGTCGCTGAAGAGTGACGGAGGAGCGCATGTAACAGCGATGTAGCTTCTAAACAACCGTCTCGATGTAGAAATGCGAATTGAAGTGAGGGAAATTACTATCTACATCTCCATCGATCAGAAAGCACCTTATGAGAGCATCGAACAAGAATGGTGTCAGTTGGTCTGGTGAAATCGGATTTGGAACCTTCGGAACTAGGGTAATATGCGCACGACACAGATGCAGCAGACAACCTCAAGATAATGAGGGTAAGTTGGAACACCCAGCTAGGGCGTTGGAATTGAACTGGCGAAGCATCCTGGGCGTGAGGTTTTCCAGACCTGGGGACGAATTGCTCATCAAACGGATCGTGCGCTTGACTTCCTCACCTATAATTGGCTTGACCAAACTCCAGTTTGATTGTAACACTGCACGGCTTGGCCGGTTATCCACGTATTTCGAAGCAGAGATCACCTGTTTTCAATGGTGCTCGGCCTCCAGACCCATCAAGAGAATTAGTCGTTGCATCTTTCCGTCTTTAGTGGTATAAGGTCTTTGTGGCAGTGTCGTTGACTCGGCAGGTCTGCTTTCAATTGGTCGGTACCCGATGGGCTAGCTGACGACGGCGTCGAGATACAGGATTCTACGTGTGTGGAAATTTACCAAACGAGAAGAGGTCGAGAAGCAACAAGGCTTGCTCCGGTGTCAAAATGTCAGCATGCAACCCTCGAGTAAATACCAGTAAATACTAATACTAACGAGTGATGTGGCGCAATCCACGGTTTGTTTGGACCAGACACTACAGTCATCAGTTTCGAATGGTGGGCCGCTTACTAATACTAACGAGTGATGTGGCGCAATCCACGGTTTGTTTGGACCAGACACTACAGTCATCAGTTTCTGACGAATGGGCCGCTGTCTGACCAGAGCCACCAGATGACGCTTCGTCCAACTGTGCTTACCAATTTAGCACATGTAACCTGGTTTTGATGCTGATAACCGATCAACCAGGAAAATATTGCACCATTCTCACAAACAGCGTGGTTTGCAAGGTGCAGGAGTCATTGTCACTTTTGTTGGCGCCAGCGTACACCGGAATTCTTTACTCAACTAAGCCTATCTGCTTTAAGCCGGGAGGGGTGTGCTTGATAACTCAGACCGGTCTTCGTCGGAAAAAGGCAGGAACAGTCAGTGCAGGATGAGCGTGTTCGTGCTAGCACTTTCCGGGACGTGAACTGGGCGGCGAGCTGCCAAGCCAGCTTTCAACTTGCAGCACTTGCCACATTCCTCACACGTGAGCCCCACGAGACTCTCCTGTGTAATGATTAGGACGGGTGCGGAGGTGCCAGATGATTGGTATTGTACATTGTCGAAAGTAACCAGCACGTTGAAACCAAACAGTTCGGTTAGTCCTGTCAGGAGTTGCTGAACTCTTAGCTCACTCAGAGTGAAGTCTGGGCTACCCAGTCAGTACCAGGAGGAGGTGGTTCAGAGCATCGACTATACTATACTGTACTTCACTATACTATACTACGCTATACTATATACTATACCACTATACATGTCGTACACTATACCAAACTATGCTATACTGGACTACAAATGAATCTAATTTAACACAGTACAGTATCGTTGCAACCTCCACTGCAACAATCTCATTAAGCCTACGAACTACGCCGACCAATTTTCGTTAACGTTATTTCTGACTGATATGAATCGATTCTCGGCACAAAACAGTTAGATATTGACAGAACCAGTCCTGATTTGTTCCTCTCCTATCCTGTGAGAGTGATAGGCGAGCAGTTGCAAACACTGAATGTCCAAAGATTTAAGGAATACTGTTTGTAAAAACAAGGTCATCCGCCCTCGGTGAAACCATTTCGAACTCAGAGCTATGGGATTAATTTTTCCATCATACTACTTATTTGCACAGGAAGTCGTATCATCAATAGGTAAGATGATTTCGATTGCCAGTCACGTGGTTTATCAGTAGTCTATCCAGGCTGTCTGGTTTGCTTAGTAAACAGGCGAACGATGGGTGATCATTTTTTACAGAAGTCGACACGTGTGGGCAGACTTTACACCGCAGAAAACCAAAATGTATAAAGTAGTGACAATGTTCGGAATGCCGGAAGTATGCTTCTCCGGCTATAGCGGAGTGCTTTGGCTGCCGACCAAGCAGAATTCCGACAGTTGATTAGTCAGTCAGACCCAGCCGTGAAATTGACTGGACGTCAAGGTCAGCTGCTTCATGTGAAAATCTCGATGATCCCCCGCCAAAACTCGATTTAAATAGAGTTATACAACTTTATCGTATGTAAGATGAGGCAGACATGAGCTGACATTCAGAAAGCTCGAATACTACATATAAATTTTGCGTAATGAACGGCTTACTGCCTTCAAATAAATTTACGGTGACCTTTAGAGTAGCTTAAAACCAACGCCGTGACAAGTCTTTCCACTGAATGTTAAATGATTAGCGACAAACCGTTTGCAAGTAAATATTCAAGCTTGACGAACAGCTTAAGAGGCAGCATCGGTTATATAAATTAAGGGTTTAACTGACAGACTGTTACAACCACCGGCAGGTTTATTTTCATTTGACAGTTTAGCACTGTCATCCTACATGATCAGACAAATTGTTGAGGAGCTTACCTGCTTTAAAAATTTATTATTGTTCTATCGAAAAAAGGCTTTCTGTCAGTCCCTTGGTAATGAAGTTGCGACTCACAGTCATCCTGTTGGGCTTGCAGTTTTGAACGTGTCACCTGGTCGGGTCGGATTATCGGCAGCTTAAGCTATTTTACAGATGCACTGCCCAATACCAGTGCAGAGACGTAGAATTGCCACGTGACACTAGATTGGTCACTTCAGATGAGTTGGAACTAACATCAACTTAGTGAAAACGGATGTCAACCGAAATGACTAGAGTGAGACTGATGAAGCCACGTGTGCCGAAGGTGAGTATGGTCAATGAAACAAACAAATGGCAGGGCAACTTTCGTAAGTTGATTTGTTTGCTGCATGTCAATCTACGAAAAATGCGAAACTCAGCGTTAGGGTTTGAGTGGTGATAAATTTCTTCTTTCAAAATTGGGGGACTTTTTCAATAGAATTGGTGGCTTTTTCCTCATCAGACCGAACCCGGAAGGTTAGCGTGCAGCTAGAGGTTGCCTCCACCAAATATCCATCCTAAATGGTGTTTTAAAACACCGGTACAGGTTCTGGTAACCAAACACCGCTTGCTTCATTGACCAAGAAAGCTGAGTAGTTAGGGTTCGAACTTAACGATCAGAAGTTCCGGGATTCGAGCTCAGCCGCGGTATCTTGGCTGCTACTGTATAGGCTCCGGCAACCTGACAGTGCTTCCGTACTAGTGCTCTTTTCGGGTGGCTTGGCAACTAGGCACCTAAGGGGTGTTGCATCTAGACAATTTTTTTTGGCTTCTTTGGCTTTCGTGCAGCATTTGGCTTGTTCAATGGGGAATGCTTTAAAAAGGGATAACATGTCATACAGGCTGTGAAGATCATTATAAACTACTACGCAGCTGCGAAAAGCTCGCACTTGAGTATACGGAGAAGGGACTAACGCGTTTAATTTAACCTCCGATGGTCGGCAAGACCGTTTCCTGTCGTCGGTGCTTTTCGATGGCGCAGATGAATTAACAATGTACAATTCCCTCAAGGAATTCCATGAATACAAACAGGTCCTACAAAATCATCGTGGACCATGAATACACCAATCATATCGCTGACTGAAGGTCTAACAGAACTTCCGCTTTTTCTTGATCACATTGGTCACTGCACTTTGCTGTTATGGCTGAAGAAAAATTTGAAAGTGACGAGAGTTTTTACCACAAGCATGGACGTCCAGTCTAACCCGCTCACTGCCAATGGAAACCCCATAAACGAAATCCATTCCTTCATTTGATTTGATCAATTCTTCCTCTCGGGTGATCGTACATGGCAAAAATGGGTACTTGCACTATAACGCTAGGTAGCAGGATTATAATAGTCTATGGAAATTCCGGAAACCCGCCTTCAACTCCATGTGCACATCAGTGACAAGATACGACTATGAGAAGTGGCGTCTCCGAACTTTAGAAGTAAGACGAACTACCCAAGATGGGCGGAGCAACAGGGCATAAACGACAGTGTCAAGGACCCCGACTATAGTATTTTACTAATCTCCAGATTGATCCAGCGAATAAGACTACAAGAACCAGACCCTAAGCTGTTAAGACCCTCTTTTTTCTACAATGGTCTTGCTCAGAACGGCGTTGTCGCACCTGAAGGCAGCTGAAAACCTAGCTCTCAACAGTTAGAGCCGGTCTTGAGCTGCTCAGACTGTTGGCGACCTAGAAGGTCGAACAGAAACGGGATGACGCTGTTCTCCGATACTGACCTCACAGTCAATCAGTTCTCGTAGGCAGTACTGATCCCGGATGTTTTTGGGGCCGACTCATCTGTCTCTGGGAGAAAGTGGTCGTAAACTAGACTAATTTAGTAGTGTTCTTGTTATCCTTGAATTTCTTGCATGTCTCAACAGGCCCGGTAGTTCACCAACTCCAACCGTCCACCAGTGCTCGCCTGAGAAGTCTTTCCAGCCTTGAAATCAATCTAAATTGCTCGGTTCTTTTGGGGTGCCCTTTATTGTTGATAAGGGGCGAGATGACCTTATTGGTAAGAGCGCCAATTTACTGACCGGAAGGTCTGAGGTTCGAATCCCACCTCTGCCTCTCGACTGCCCCTGTCTAGGCTTGAGCAACCTGGCAGTATCCCAGCCCTCGTGCTTCCTTCGGGTGGCATGGCAGCTAGCCACCGGAAGAGTGTTACGGCTGAACGCTTTTTTATTGTTGGTAACACCTATGGGACAGTCTATATCATCTCCTCTTCTCCTGGATTCTGACTCGAGATTACGCATCGCAACCTAGACTATCGCACAGTCTTGATGCACATCTCACGTAGTCGGTGTTCAACTGCTTCGCTTTGTGCCCGGATTTAGTGATATGTGTTTGACAAATGAGAAGTTCTGATTTAAGGAAATGTTTCAGGAGTTCGCATATAAGATGTTGTGGACCTGTACCAAGTGTTTTCCACTTTCGCTCACCACTTGGGATCGATTGCTGAGGGTTTTTTGTCAAAACGTCATTCGATTTGGATCCTCTGGATTGCTTACTCTGGAAGTGATCAATCGTAGCGGTCAGTTTAGGCTCGATTTTACCAACCAGAATGGAATCGACCATCAATCACACTTTCAGTGAAGAAGGATAGTCTTCCCTGTACATGTATGGTCCAAAAATACGTATTTTCTTGTATTTCCAAAACAACGACGCGCACATCGCAATGTGTGAAAGTTTTCAACGAAAAGCTCCACCGAAGCTACGAAATCATTGCTCAAAAAATGAACTACTGTAATATTGACGGAATGCATTTCGCCCTCATAACAGCTGATTCCTCCAGGATTAGACAAAATGGTCGGATTGTCGCTCACAAATACTCATATTACTCCTATTATGCTAACCAGTATGACCTTCGATAATGAACTTGATGTTATCCTGTCCTTTTCAAATATAATCTTGAAAAAATGCATACTATGTTCGTCCGTGTCATTCATTTCTGGATATGGATCCATACTGATTAAGCTTCGGGATATTCTCTCATCAACTTGGCGGACAAGAATTGTGGATGACAAATGCTGTTACCACGGAAATAAGTTCAGTTTGTAATGACAAAATTTTACCAGTACACAGCTTCTTTGCAAATACAACAATTCATTATAGCAACCACTGTCCCCATGGTAGGATCTTGCAAATACGATACGAAGTTGACATTCCCATTCAACCAATTTTTGAACGAAATGTTAAAAGATCACGACCAATGGTTCGCATTTTGTTTGTTATGTATGGCAGATTGGCAAAGAATGTTGCATCTTCTGTGATTAAAACAGCAAACAACAACTCCTGAGTGTGCTGTTATTCAAGGTTGTTTTTGAAATGAATTAAACCTTATGGTTGTGGAAACAAAATAGTGGTCACGGTGGGTCCGTTTATAAGTAGCTGATGCGCGCACGATCTCAGACAGGACCGTAACAACCGTCCTGTTTGCCCAAAGCACAACGTCATATGTCTTGGACACGTTTTTATAGAACGAAACAAAATTTAGACGAACCTTGGCTCTCAAGTCTATTTGCCACGGTGTTCCCCCGACCCTACAGCGATTGTTCCCCAAAGCTGATTTCCGCAAAACCTTGAAGAAGCTCGTTTGAAAACCTGGTCTGGGTCTCCAAGTGTGGTTGAATGTCAGTGAAGAGCTATCAGTAACTTATTCATAGAATAACAGAACACCTAGGTAACCAAGTTATCTATCTCTCGCTCCGATATCATAAAGCGCAAGTGCGAAACGGAAGCACATTCTATGCTGCCATTTTGATTTGGAGGTGCTTAATCTGATGTTAGAATAAGCCAATGGAGCCGAATGAAGCAGAACAGTGAGGTGGACATTGGGGGAAAATGCAAACGGTAGTCGGGTGAAACACATGTCTAGAATGTGGCCAATTACAAGGATGAAGTGAACCTTGGCAAAATGCATGATACGTAATCTCTGGTTTACCACGACAGGATTCCAAATCCAGTGGCATTTTAGTGAGGATAAAAAAACAAGATTATTCACACAAACCGTTATTCTCTTCCAGAGTTGTTCTCTCTAGGCTGAGCAGATGGTCGTATTGGAGAGTGCAACCTGAGGAAACCTGTTTGGTCGATGGTTTTTTTTCTGCCGAGGGAGATGGTACTTGTACCGGGTTCTTTTTCTTTTCAATCGGCATGAGAAGAATAGCAAAAGATGCTTATTCCACAATATAGCTAAGCGGAGTCTCATCCAGAAACTTTGTGTCGTTTCATTGTTGTTTATTCTATCCTTGACGTTAAGTTATTTTATGATATGAAAGAGTTCTTCCTCGTGATATTCACTTATTGGATCCGCACATTAGGAGGGCTCGAAAATGCGTCACACCGACCAACAAGCTAGAAACCTACCAAGGTCATCAACGTATCAGAATGAACCCGTGGGTTATGCCATACCATTTTTCTGTCAGACGCTTATGCTACAACAGAACCCTGGCTTAGTAGACAACAGAGATTTTTTAGCTTTGCATATCACTCTTTCTACTGGTCAACAACAATCAGGATGAGTCCAATCGATTCGGCCTCGGGAAGTATCATCGGGCGTCTGTTTCTGAGATGAACTATCACTTGCCGGCTAAGTTGTGCATCAGATACATTAGGCCATGTGATTCTCCGGGAGGTCTTTGTGACAATGGACCGGCTGATACGGGTTAGCAAGTAGTCAATCAGCAGTGAGATTCGCCCTCTATTAAAAAGGATATAGTGTAATCGCGGGATCACCTGACCACGCGTGAGTCTACGTTCTGCTTGTATCTCCTTGCGTTGGCTTGCTTCATGTGCCATCTAACCAGCCTTCTTGATCAGTCTTTTTCACGGTAGTAATTCCACAAATGAAAAGTATTTTTCAAATTGGCACTCATTAAACTCAACGACGGGACTTCTTTGTTGATCACGTGAGTCCATTATCACACTCGAATCTACGCACACCTCCGGTTGTGAGTCGTGTTGCTTCAAACTGACACTATCTGACACGCTGCTCGCGAAAATGAGTCCATCTGTATTTTCGGACATAACTTTGTGTGTCGATGTTTTTTATAAAACTTATTATCATAGAGTGACCCATCAATCACTCACGAATGAGTTCGCCCGGAAAATGGGATGTTTTGATCGATTAACAAGCTTTGGATCGGATATAAACGAAATCCCCGGAGCAAATAGATCAGTTTTTTAAACTCTGTTACCTACAGCATTGCTCGAATAATTTGGTCGCAACGAAAGTATATCCAAAGGAATCAGTTCTGTGTCACGTGACTAGTTGGATTCACAAATGGTGGTTCTTCTGGTTCTTCTACAAAAAAGTGTCAGGAACTCTGGTATTTACAAAAAAAGTTATCAGATTCGAGGGTGGCTGAACAAGGGGTGATTCGGAGCTTATTGTGCACCTGACAAGCCATGTAAATCAATTTCGACAAATCACACACATGATCGTGATCACGCATGACTCAGTGTTCAATAAAATCACACACATGCTCGTGATCACGCATGACTCAGTGTTCAACAAAAGAACCCACTGATCTAAGGTTCAAGGTTCGAGCTCAACAACTCTCTCTCAGCTGCTACTATCTAGGCTAGGGTAAATTGATAGTACCTCAGCCTTCATGTTTCCATCGGATGATAGGGCAGCTGAGTACCGAAAAAGGTATTACAGCTGGTCATATGTGACCCTGCGTGAGCTACAGTCCTGGGTTGTAGATATCTGCGTCGATGGTCGCTATTTAGCTTTTAGTTGCCATACTAACCGCCCTTGACGTTAGTAGTATCGCGTGATCACATTCATTATTCGTGTTGCTACCCTTGTGTGTGCTTCGGAATCTGTCTGGCAAACAGTCACATGCCATTAGAATACGGAATTTTTGGACTTCGTTCTTCATAACTTATGTATACCTAGCCTTCGTTCAAGAATACACCTGAATACAGAATGGAAGCTACTATGAGCCAGTTGTGATTGTGACATTCGTAGAACTTGAATTTACATCAACTCTGTTTGGGCAGTTCTCATCCCCTGCTGACCTAACTGCTCTAGTTCGTCCACTTAACATATGGGAGGCACTGGGTTCGAGTTTCACTCTTATTGGAGCTCATCAGTAGTGCACACGTTTGAGTTTGTCGAGCTTTGAGCCAAGGACCTTTGACGTGTGAGCAGAACATGTCATTAGAACTCTAACCCCACTCTAGATGCACCACGTTTGAACGTGTTCGTGCTCAGTGGCTTGGGAGACGGTCCAATCACTGTCCTGGGTGTGTTTATCGGCTGACCCGCTTGTCAAGATTTCTCAATCACGTGAAACCTGCGGGGTGATTCTGACGGGTTCGGGAGGTTGCAGGGAGTTTAGAATTATCATTCACTCCATACTTGTTAAGTGAGTACCGCAAAACCTTGATGAACAGTTGTTAGCCGGAATTCCGCACCGATAACGTCTTACCGCTTGCAGTTGAGCGCTGCTGCGGCCAAGAAGCCTATCCCACACTCGATTCGCCAAAGGGACGGGTCACATGCCGGTCCGAAAGCCCGGACCCTACAGCCAATCACGACGCAGTATCCACCGACTGCCAATGGCGCATCCAGAATTTTGACGCCTCACACACTTTATAAACGACGCGCTGCACATGTTTTTTTGACGTGGTTTTCGGTGTTTCTACACATTGTGTACCTTTGGTGGTTTTTCTGACGAGAACTCTAGCTTGGAAGGTTCAACGGCACAAACGAATATCTAATTTAAAGGCTGTATCAATTATTAGTTCCAACGAACAGTAGTTACAAAAAATGTGTCAAACAGCCGCCTCTGTTGTGTCTTCGAGTGGATGATCAAGATTTTTAAACCCAATAGATCCCAGCTGAGCTAAGCCTTCTTGTCTGTCAAGATGTTCCTGCAGGGCGAAACTGGCCGTGAGTTGCTTAGGGGTTTCTGGAAGCATTATGGGTAGTGCATTACGTCTATCTCCACGTGCGGTTCGAATGCTAGTACAGGGAAAAATGGCTCAAAATTCAAGGAAGCACTGATGACGAAGACAAACATGACATCTGATTTTGCTAGCCGCATGTCTCATCATACCAAGTAGTGAAAAATAAGGTCTACTAGTGGCATGTGTTCTGCACGATCATCGCTTGTTCATTTACTTCTCGTTGGCTTGGTCTTATGTGCTGTCCACAGTCACTCAGTGAGCTGAAACCCCACTGATATGTGAATAAATTTTTCGACAATTCCTCTCCAAGTATTGGTTCATTTTGGGAAATCGTAAGCATAACAGGTGATTTAACTGTGAAATGGTCAAGTGATGGATCTGACCAAAACTGGTATCTCCCCCGGGAGGAAACTGGCAAACGGGGGAGGAAACGGGTCAAAAGTGTTCCCTCTCAAGGGGTATTCTGTCCAGAAGAGGTGCCCTGTAGAGGAGGAGGGATGTTTGATATGTTCGGAATAGTACAGTGTAATGTGAATCATCTAACTGGTCAAAAGACTTTCGACCGCTCACAATATTCGTACCTCAGCGGATAGAACACGATGATATGGTAATTACCTAAGTAGGTGCTAGCATTATCCCGATTCCCGACAGCTGATTTTATGCGAGCCACACAAAACATTTAGTAAGGCAACCGAGTATGAACAAATGACCTTGAAACAAATGGTGCACATACACGTCGAAACGCCATCCTATCCAATCTGACAGTTCCAATTCAGACGATGATATGAATAATCAGTTGTGACAACTGTCCGTTTACCCGATAATCAGCTTTACTGGTGCAGTAAATTAAGGCGTGATTAAAAATGTGGGTTGTGTCTGATTTGTCTCTGCATTTGATCAAACTTGGCGCAGTGTACCGTGCTGGTATGGATTATCTTGTCGACAACGTATCCCCGTGTGAAGATTTCAGCGTTTTTCGGATTAGATATGTGGTTTTGTTGATCTCTATGTACGGTTCTCAACTAGACTGAGCAGTCACGTTGATTTGATTTGATACGGTTGGTGCACTTGTTTTGTTGTTCCACGTTCGTTGTTATTAGGCTTGAGTTTATTTCCCGCAAAGCAGCAGTTGATTCGTGGGCCACTAATGTAACGGCTTATAATGCTGGTGAGGCAAGTGAGTAGTCTGTGGTCGTATCGAAACTCTGCCCCGCATCTAATGAAAGATGAAGTTTATTACGGAAATTATGGAACTGCTTGGCGCCGTACATTTACATTTGTGTGGTAGTCAATGAATGTCCGTAAAAGTTCAAGAAGGCGCGCGAGAACGTTCAGCTTGTAAAAACTCTGTACATATGAGACGTTTACTTTCCTGTCAAATAGCTTGTAACTGATTAGTGGGTGACTACTAATAAACGACTTCGCAGCGAAAGGCTTTCTTCCTCTCACCAGGGTTCCCTCTGAGTAAATAACCATTCTGTGAGTTCAAACCTATTCTCCGAGTAAGAGTGAGTCCTCCATTTCGGTACCCGTTCTTTTCATTTGTTGAGATGTCTTCTTCAAGACTCATCTGATGAAATTTCTTGGATATGCATTGAAATGTCTCAAACTGGATGATTTCCTCCAATCATGAGGTGCAGCAATGTCTCGACAATCTTGATGAGTTTTGATATAGCTCAACTCAGTGGATGATTGCTGCTGTTCGAAGCATTTGTTCTCACGGTATGTGTAAGTTTCCAGAGTCAGATTGAAGTTCCCGTTCTCGAATACTTTCAAGACTGGTAATCGGTAGTCTTCTCTCATTTCCGCTGCCCACTGACTGTCTTCAAACGTGGCACTGAACTTTTCAAGGATACGGACAACGATGCAGTCCACATGGGTGGATCCAAAACTTGGAGTTGGTGATTGGAAGAAACGCTAGTTCCTCCTTCTGCATTGCACATTTAGCAATGAAGCCAGATTAGGTGAATCCCACCGGCATCACTTCCAGAAATACAGAAGTTATGTCGGAGCTTCCAGTTCCAGGATCTCGGTTTTATTTGCATCAGTTTGAAGTTATTTCACCTTTGCCTCAGTCACAAGGTCATGGTTAGTTGAGACGAATGCTTTAATATCAGTCACTGGTGCACTTTTCTGTTGAGGTTTACGAGCTTGTTCGAAAAGTAACCAAAATTATGGATCGCGCTTTTTAATCCAGAAACTCAACACCATCGTGGTTCTTTTACCAACCTGCACATGGAACTGAAGTTGTCACTTATTTTCTGTATACTATGTGTTGCCTGGGACTACCAGTGAAAGGAAGAAGGCCTTCGTATCGGAGTTATTAGAAAATGCCAACTGACCAGTTACAGACCATTGGACAGAGAATCAAAACTCTCATATGCATCTTATTTACAAAACTGGACATCCATCTGCTCTTGAACGCGTCTTCCTGAACTTTCCTGGATATTCATTGACTGTTGCTCAAATCCAAACAAATGCTACAAAGTGACTCCACAATCCCTGTTCAAGAGACGCAAAGCAAATTTGCGAAGAGAAAACATATTACTCGCATGCCTCCCCCATTAGTAGTGTCACCGTTACACCATTAGAATCACCTAGTCAAATAAATGACCATAACTGAGGATTAGCGCAAGAAATATGGACACAACAGTGCACCCTCCGGCTTGCTATACAACGAGACATTGAGGCTGGGCGATGACTGCCCAGTGCAGTGAAAGTGAGCAGTGATAAAAATGAACTGAACCGAAATTGAAAAGCTGACAATGACTTATTGATCGGGCAAACCACTCCAGCACTCCGCTCTTCATCGGAGACCTGGCGAATCAGGATTTAACCAAGATGATGTATAGTGGAGCTATCCTCAGACCTGATATCATCATCCTATGAGCTACAACATCGATAACCACAGATTATTGGAATGCTGCCATCTTTTCCAATAAAACTTTGACAGTGTGTTAATTAGCGGCTACATTCTGAGAGGTGAGATTTTACGCTGAAACTTGGAGGGATTGACTAACAAAGCCGGTACCCCGGTGGCAATGAAATAACAGGCACTTTTGATGTAATAATGATTTCTCGAAATCTCGAAAAACTCGAAACTTGAGCTGGAGAGCTGTATGTGTGCACCAAGTACAGTTCTGCTATTGGTCGGTAAAAGTACTCTGTTTTTGGAACACCCATTCAAACACAGTAACACTGTAATTTGAGATTACCCGGACTTTGAGTGAATAGAAATTACTTCTCTCGTTGCCATCATATTTTGGCAATTAGTTAGATGTCCAACTGTCTGACCGGTAAATCCAACTTGGGTGCTATGCCATCCAGAGCAGTCGTTCTGGTCATGTATTATTAAACGTTGATATGTCCAACTCACGTGACCAAACCAGATGAGTAGCAAAAGCCGAATACGGAACAAACCAGGAATGTAAACAGATAAGTGAGAAGCAGACAAAGCGGAGCTTACAGCCGGTTCTTTGGAGTGTGTGTGTGAGTGTGTGTGTGTGTGTGTGTAAAATGTCTGATTTCAGGCCACCAGATCATACCTTGTAACTGCCGATCAGGATTCAGCGGCTGAAGCGCCAAGTCTGTTTGTATTCTTTCCCGACATCTGCTGTCCGATTAGAATCAGCCGTCGGTTACAACCTGTTCAGACTAACCGCCAAAATGGTAGCCAGTTGAAAAACAAGTAACCAATCTTACTATTGTTCCATAAATCATGAGACTTAGGCGTTCGCTCGTCCAGTACTGGCGCTGTCATTGTGCTAAGCAACGCCTTACCGGAAATCGAAACAACAATGCCGATTTTCTGCTCACCTTCTCTTCCTCTGTTGTTTCGGGTCGTCACGAACAACAAACCTCTGGAGCAGCGCGACAGATATAGAGCTGGCCAGAAGTGAGAACGCGCTGGAATATTAACCTGATCAGTGTTTGGAACACTGTTTGTTCTCAAGTGGCTGTTTTATGTGACAGGATCAGTCGGCCTTCGAAGCTTCTCGGGTATCCACACTATCCAGGCTCCGTGATCGGTTGTCAGGTCTGAACAAACCCCTATTCACTATCGGATCTAGTGACGGAATCCTTAGACCATGTCGAGTGGTTCTGACAGTGAACAACTCATAACGAGTTAGATTTTCAGTTTCCGTGTGGGACAACAACGCAATCTTTGACATGATATGAGGGCCAAGGTTTGTTTGTTTATTTCAGCGTTATTCCTGCGCAATGGATACCTGTCCAGGCTTAGTTATTCAGCCTGGAGGAGTTGTAGCAAGCTTGCCTTTCTTGTCAAATGTTCAGATTTCAAAACCCATCATGGCCAATGATACTGAGCTCCGATAAGAGTGAAACTTGAGTCCAGTGTTTCCCCGCCATAGTGTGGATTCGTCAGAATAACTGCGAGGGTGATTTTTCAAACGACAGTGATGTGAAGGTGAAATTGAAAAGTACCGACAATAGTGGACAGCCGTGTCGCACACCGGAACTGATTTCGAACTCTGTGGTCTCCTGGCCTCAAACCAGAAGGAAGGCTATCACTGATGAGTGATAAGCTTTGGCGAAGTTTAGCAACTTTCAGGGGAACACCCCAGGGACGAAGATTGACCACAGCAACTTACAAGTTACGTATCTTGGTATATTTGTGATCATACATTGATATTCATTTTTTCATAAATGGTGACAATATCACCAACCCACAGTTAGTCGAATCAGACGCAACTCAGAAGTAGATGAGGCATACTGCAGGATTCTGAGGCAATGCTAGAATGTTTGTCCCGAAAAGGATACTTGGGCCAAATTGCACCTCTTGAGGCGGAACTCTCGTTAATTCTGCTCATGTTCGAGGAATCCAGTGTAGCAGAAGGGATGCGGAGATTTCGGCAGGAACATCAGCAAGACTGAGGATCGGTGGTGCCTCAAACTTGATAAACAGATTGAGCTTTCCACTTTGTGGAGTGTTTGAGAAGCGCTAGATCAAAGGATTTATAAGCCTCAGATTAAATCTCATCTTTTCCTGATGGCTTTCGGTTTTTCTATCGTTTGCGGATCGTAACATGGTTAACCTGTTAACAGTTGACATCGTATGGCATCGAGGCTATGCCATTCCTTGCTTTTTGTAAACGGGTGGTTGATTGGTTACTTCAATCATTCCGCCTACTGGTTCATCCACTGTCATGGTCACTGAGGAGCAACGCATTTAGTCCACATCGTAAATACTTTTGAGGCCGAAAGTTTCCATGAAGCGACGCAAACTGAACGATAAAGTTCGCCCAAGCCAGCAAATCTCTAGGTAGATTCCATTTCTGATTTATTGTTCGACGAATATGAGGTGTAATTGTACTCCGCCGGGGTGTGCGGGATTTAGTCGGCCGGGTGGTATGAGCGACCATTACCGTTTCGAATGAAGAAACTGTCTCCTCAGATATCTGACCCTTGCGATGTTGTTACACACAGTCCAGTTTGCCCATCCCGGCTTGGTTTATAGGGGTTTTGAAAGCTTCCCACCGGTCTTTTATCCAAACTGACTAGGTGGCTATGTTGTTAGCGTACAATGTGATGTTTTTTGCATCTTACAGTGTTTGCTGGTTCTCCCTTCTTTGTAAGAATTGTAATATCCCCTTAATGAAATTCATCACATGTTCACTAGAATATGTCTACCTTGGAAGTGATGTTATAGCCGTTAGAATATCATATCTGGAAGTGTTTCCTGAAGTGCTGGAAAAAGGTATTGGTGATAATGTGTAAATAGGAACTAAACTACCAACAGAATCGCAAGTACTAGAATTTAGATTTGCACAGAATAGATCGAGCTGATGTTAAAAATGTTTTAAAAACTTTTTCTGCAATTTAGCCCCAGGCATTTTGCTGAGCGGCATCTCCTTGGAGGAATTTAATCAAAATGATCAAACCTCAGGACTCCGTCCTCTGCTCGGATGTCACCTGTTTTCTTCGAGGGCTTTCTGATCGTTTTTTCTATCATATATTTGTATCTGATGAAAGCCAATATGATACGCAATCAAAAGGCGCATGAAGTGGACAAGAGGCGAGATTGTCTGCAGTAGAGTTGAATGGCTTGACGGTCAGAATAGTGACACGGCAACATTTCGGGTTTCGGATCCGATAAGTCTGATAGAATGTGTCGAGCTGAAGGGGCGGGTTGAATAAGGGGGAATTCCTGGCCTGTTAGTGAGCTATGCAAACGGATACTGGTAAAAATATCTTCAATGTGTCGAAAATTTGGCAACAGAAAATCGATAACCAGGACAAACGGTAGTTCTGATGGGGAGTTCCGATGAACCTTGTCTTTGGGTCGGCATGCACTCGGCAAACTGGATTCTGACAGCCCTTAGTTATGACTAAAAGTTTTAAGATTTGTCTGAATGAAAAAAGTCACCAAACGAGTTATCTTCAGGAGTCGCTATGCAAAAGGCGAGGTGACGAGAACTGAAAATACCTCTTCTAGAGCCGAGGAGCGTTATACTGTGTCTAACCCCAACAAAGTGTTGGTCAGCTACCTTAGATGAACTGCAAAATGTTAAACTTGTTTCCGAATAATTTCGAGTTTGAGCCCTGCTCGGTGTTTACGAGATGTGTACTGTTGTTTTCTAACAGGGATGTAAAATGTACACAATGTTTCCGAGCTCTTCGGTGGGCATTTTTCGAAACGCAACTTCCATGTCCCAATTAATGAATCAACATCTCTTGGGGTGGCAGCTAGGCACCGAAAGGATGTTACAGCTGAACGATTGTTATTATTTATGTAGAATAGCTTCACTGACAAGATGAAATAAAATATGAATATTTACAATTTTTCAAGACAGGACCCGGCAGGTCATTCGAGGACTGTAATGTTCAGAATCCATACTGGTCATTTAAACAGATAACCGAAAAGTATCTAGTAGGGGTCCACGATTGTGATCCTCCAAAAAGGCACACAACCTGAACTGTCAGTGTGGTCCATATAAGGACCATACCGTTTTCATTTGCTGAAACAAGAGACCGGCGAGCCCTGGACGTAAACATAGGATGAAATTAAGGCAGAATTCATCGCCTGGCGAACACTAGATTTTGCACAGTTCTGCTATTCGGCGGATTCAGCGCGACTGAGCAGAGAAACGCTGCGACAGAAGGATCGGTGTGACAAATCAATACAAATACATAAGCCTAGTGAACAGAAAGTGAAACGGGGAAGTGGCGGATACCAAAGTAAGAGAGGACATTCTGTTTCGTGGCCTTTTGAAACAAGCACGTAAAATCCAGTAAACGGGAGAGTGCGGAGCGCAAAAAATGCAATATAGATACAATACAACAAAAAATGCTATTTCTGCAACAATTGACTCTGACCTAACTGTTATTGTTGACAAAAAGCTTGATGGTTGTTTGACGAGGTTGAGATTAGAAATCTGAGAACATCACAAACGAGAGATTCAGCTGGGTTCCAGGTGAGTCTCTCGAAAGAACCAAATTAGTTTGCAGATGAGTGTATATTCGCTAATTTCGTGCAATTTGGTTTCAAGTAGAACACAAGATTGACGAAAACCCGGGGACTGCGCCTACCTGATGAGCCCCAAAAAGGGCGAAACTGGTCGTGAGCTGTCAACGGATTTTTAGCAACCTTTTGAGTAGTACATACCAAAATATTAATTCATCGCGATATCTCAAATATCGTAGCGACTGAAACATGAGGCGGCCTGGTGCAGCACATTCAGTTGCCTGAGAACATCACAAACGAGAGATTTAGCTGGGTTCCAGGTGAGTCTCTCGAAAGAA
>NW_008751724.1:156280-169942 GCF_000715545.1 Opisthorchis viverrini
AGGCATTTTGCTGAGCGGCATCTCCTTGGGGGAATTTAATCAAAATGATCAAGCCTCAGGACTCCGTCCTCTGCTTGGATGTCACCTGTCTTCTTCGAGGGCTTTCTGATCGTTTTTTCTGTCATATATTTGTATCTGATGAAAGCCTATATGATACGCAATCAAAAGGTGCATGAAGTGGACAAGAGGCGAGAGTGTCTGCAGTAGAGTTGAATGGCTTGACGGTCAGAATAGTGACACTGCAACAGTTCGGGTTTTGGATCCGATAAGTCTGATAGAATGTGTCGATAGATGAAGGGGCGGGTTGAATAAGGGGGAATTCCTGGCCTGTTAGTGAGCTATGCAAACGGATACTGGTAAAAATATCTTCAATGTGTCGAAAATTTGGCAACAGAAAATCGATAACCAGGACAAACGGTAGTTCTGATGGGGAGTTCCGATGAACCTTGTCTTTGGGTCGGCATGCACTCGGCAAACTGGATTCTGACAGCCCTTAGTTATGACTAAAAGTTTTAAGATTTGTCTGAATGAAAAAAGTCACCAAACGAGTTATCTTCAGGAGTCGCTATGCAAAAGGCGAGGTGACGAGAACTGAAAATACCTCTTCTAGAGCCGAGGAGCGTTATACTGTGTCTAACCCCAACAAAGTGTTGGTCAGCTACCTTAGATGAACTGCAAAATGTTAAACTTGTTTCCGAATAATTTCGAGTTTGGGCCCCGCTCGGTGTTTCTGAGATGTATACTGCCGTTTTCTAACAAGGATAGAAAATGTATACAATGTTTCCCAGCTCTTCAGTGGTCATTTTTTGAAACGCACCTTCCATGTCCCAATTAATGAATCAACATGTGCACAACGTATTCAAGCCTGAAAGTTGAGGGTTCGGAACTCTGAGTTTCGTTAGATGAGCATTGCTGATGATTCCCAAAAAGGATGAAACAGCTGTACAATGCTTCTTGGCTTTTCAGTATAGAATGGCTTGGAGGCGAGATGGCTTGAGTGGTAAGAGCGCGAATTTACTGACCGAAAGTTCCGTGGTTCGAACCCAACCTCCGCCTCTGACATCCCCTGTCCAGGCTTGGACAACCTGGTAGTATTCCAGCCCTCGTGCAACCTTCGGGTGGCATGGCAGCTAGGCACCGGAAGGGTGCTACAGCTGAACGATTGTTATTATTTATATAGAATAGCTTCACTGACAAGATGAAATATCTAATGAATATTTACAATTTTTCAAGACAGGACCCGGCAGGTCATTCGAGGACTGTAATGTTCAGAATCCATACTGGTCATTTAAACAGATAACCGAAAAGTATCTAGTAGGGGTCCACGATTGTGATCCTCCAAAAAGGCACACAACCTGAACTGTCAGTGTGGTCCATATAAGGACCATACCGTTTTCATTTGCTGAAACAAGAGACCGGCGAGCCCTGGACGTAAACATAGGATGAAATTTAAACAGATAACTGCAAAGTATCTAGTAGGGGCCCACGATTGTGATCCACCAAAAAGGCACACAACTTGAACTGTCAGTATGGTCCATATAAGGAACATGTCGTTTTCATTTGCGAGCCCTGGACGTAAACATAGGATGAAATTAAGGCAGAATTCATCGCCTGGCGAACACTAGATTTTGCACAGTTCTGCTATTCGGCGGATTCAGCGCGACTGAGCAGAGAAACGCTGCGACAGAAGGATCGGTGTGACAAATCAATACAAATACATAAGCCTAGTGAACAGAAAGTGAAACGGGGAAGTGGCGGATACCAAAGTAAGAGAGGACATTCTGTTTCGTGGCCTTTTGAAACAAGCACGTAAAATCCAGTAAACGGGAGAGTGCGGAGCGCAAAAAATGCAATATAGATACAATACAACAAAAAATGCTATTTCTGCAACAATTGACTCTGACCTAACTGTTATTGTTGACAAAAAGCTTGATGGTTGTTTGACGAGGTTGAGATTAGAAATCTGAGAACATCACAAACGAGCGATTCAGCTGGGTTCCAGGTGAGTCTCTCGAAAGAACCAAATTAGTTTGCAGATGAGGGTATATTCGCTAATTTCGTGCAATTTGGTTTCAAGTAGAACACAAGATTGACGAAAACCCGGGGACTGCGCCTACCTGATGAGCCCCAAGAAGGGCGAAACTGGTCGTGAGCTGTCAACGGATTTTTAGCAACCTTTTGAGTAGTACATACCAAAATATTAATTCATCGCGATATCTCAAATATCGTAGCGACTACCAAAATATGAATTTATCGCGATATCTCGAATATCGTAGCGACTGAAACATGGGGCGGCCTGGTGCAGCACATTCAGTTGCCTGAGAACATCACAAACGAGAGATTTAGCTGGGTTCCAGGTGAGTCTCTCGAAAAACTAAATTAGTTTGCAAATGAGTGTATATTCGCTGGGATTAAAAGTTCATTTTCATCGGTAGCTCTAAAGCGAAGCCGGGGGTAGTTAGCAAGATGTGTGGAGATTGACGGCCCTCTTCTCCTAATGACGACCCGCCAGTAATCAGAAGAGATTCAATGAGTTTCCGGCTTCGATGTTTAGTCAATTTGGTTGATTAACTGCGTTTACGTAGCTGATTCACCCTGGTTCGTTTATTATTGCCTGTTGAGACAAGTACCCTGATCCTGGCCAACCCTTTCGTATGAGTTGGCGTTGCTGAGAAGCAATTGGCATTCCAAAGTGGGAAGCTCCATGCCACCCCAGTTGTTGCTGCCTTACTATTCACATAGCGGTGCATTGATTTCTCACTATAACTGACAATAAGATCGGTGTATAAATCACACGTATATCGACTGATCACTAGCACTTCAGATGATTTCCCGTTTTTTGATAGTTCAAACCTGTGTGATTATATTACAACTGTTCGGATAGACTGTAAATCACACTAACGACGGGAGCGCTTTGACATTCTTGTGAGTTCTTTAACAAATGGATGGTATTCAATTCGCGGTGCGCAAACTGTAAACTAAATTGAGTCGCAAATACTCCACTCCGTCTATGAGTGTGTATTGAAAGATATGATGAGTCTGCCTACAGCTACACTAAATTAAAGCTACCACCACAGAAAAGAAGGCATGTGGTCATGTGAAACCAAGTCTTTATTGGTTTCAATCTCTATATGCCTTCATGAGAACCTTTTGAAATCTAACCTCTCTCGTCTCATGAATATCATTCTGCAGGACAGCTGTTGACAGTGTAACATTCTACACAACGAGAATAAAGACGCGAACGTCTGTTGAAGGTCCTAGTGTTTTTAATATATTAGGAAGGTACCCTTGGCATATAGTTTTATGAGATTCGATGGTTTGCTTTTATGTGCTTATGTTAGTCTAAATCATGGCTTAGATATCTCTTCACAAACGCCAAAGTTCAAGCGGTATTTTCCTCTATGCAGCCTGCACTTTGAGGTTGCATTTTACAAAAAGATTCACAAATGAGCATTCTGTCCTCTATTTTGAAGGTAGTTTTAAATAGCTGCTAGGCGATTCGCTCCAGTTTCACACTAGCTAAAAATTAGGTCAGGAATACACTTTTATGCTGCACTCCGATGTTCAACTTGAAGTTACTGCTACTGTTTGTAGCACTCCAGTCAAGCAACAACAGCTCCGTCAAACGAAAAGTTGATGTATACGATCGATATTTTAATCGATACTGGGTATATAACCCAAGCTAATGTTTAGAGATCTTGGAGTGCTTTACCTATGAATGTAGCATATGTGTATGTTAGTTAGAAGGTTCTAACTGGTATGAGATACAGGAAAACACCGCGCGATATTTAGTACTTTGGGCCGTTATTTTGTCGCACCGCACGTTTTATTAATTTCGCGGTAAAAACCCATCATTCGTCTTAAGGTGGAAGACACGATTGTCTTTGTTTTGGAGGACGACCTCGAAAAGGAGGTTTTTCTGAAAGATGGTCTTCTTTGGAAAAAAAGCTCATGAAAAATGTAAATACTATTCGAGTAGCTAATTTGAGACCTCTTATTCTCCTCCCGAAAAGCTTACGACGTTAAGGAAACTACTCACAAGGTTGCTGAAAATTCTTCGGCAGCCCACGACCGGTTTCGCCCTTCTCGGGGCTCATCAGGTAGTCACAGTCCACGAGTTTCCGTCAACCTTATGAACTACTTGAACCCAAACTGCACTACTTTCGAGAAAAACACTCATTTGCAAATCAATTTGGATTTCACGAGAGACTCAACTGAACAGAATATCATAAACGAGAGATTCAGTTGAATCTCCCCGTGAAAACAAACTTACGACGTTAACGTTTGCACTTTTCAAAAGATCTACAGGTCGTCAACTTTACTTTCACGAGAACATATCATTGATTTTTGTTCTTTCAGTATTTCGGTCATCCTCAATTTGGTGGTTCCTGTGTGACTTGGTTCATCAGATCATACACAAAAAATTTGGTTGTAAACAATTTTGGGACAAATACTTGTCACCAGAAATGTAAATTTCGAATGCACCAGGGTTAGTTTATCTCACGAGTTACGGAAGGTCTTCAGATGGGAATTCTCCCTGGCGTGAAAATTCATGCATATATAATCAGGACAATGGATCACAACGTATAATTTCGTATAGACAGGCATGCGTAGCTGGCTCGTTGTATTTTTTTATCTTATCTAACAACTGGAGCTGTGAAAAACACTTATACTTTCTAGTAGTTGTAGAAATTAGTGCACACAGTGTCCTTGGTAAGTAAAGTTAGTCTGTTTGATGTTTTTGTAGGAAGCGGATGATAAAATAGTATTATAAATAGGCACGATATACTACTCATAAAGGTGCTGAAAACTCTTCGACAGCCCATGACCGGTTTCACCCCTCTTGAGGCTCATCAGGTAGGCGCTGTCTTCGAGTTTCTGATGTGCTACTTGAACCCAAATTGGACAGATTTCGACAAATACATATCAATATGGTTCTGACGGGAGACGCCTGGAACCCAGCTAAATTACTCGTTTTTAATGAACATCATATGAAAATCACAAACGGGGGTTGAGCTGGGTTCCAGGTGAGTCTCCAGTGAAGCCAAATTAATATACGAATAAGTGTTTTTATCGAAATACTATAACTATAAATACGCTTTTGAGCAACCGGCTAAATATCGAATGGCTCGAACTCCGTCCGGCCAACCACGTGAGCAAGATGTGTGAACAGTTTGTCATTCATTCAAGGTCACTCGTAATTAGGTGAATCATCTACTGAGGAGAGAGTCTCACATGCAAGATAACGCTTGGCTAAAAATCGTCTCCAGCTAATAGCTCTTGCTGTAGTCCTTCATACTGTTCAAGCATGGCCAAAGGTGTGCAAACGAAGCTTGCCCTTCAAGTATGATTCACTATCAAACACTGGATGAGCCCACCTCGTTTTACTGACTGAGTTGAGCTTACACTGGGCTATGCTTTCTATCGGGAAAGACGATGGACTTACGTTAAACTTCCATTTCGAATTTCAGCTTTGAGTGAGCAATTACAACATCAAAGTTGTCTCCTGTCCGCCAGCTCTGTTCACCCATAAAAGCATGGCGTACTAGTCTGACACTGAGTAGTACTCAGGAGGAAAAAAGTGGATTAGTGACTGGTATTAAAATTTAAGCGTTAAGTGCGAAGTATGACCATAACAACAGCTGAGGACTACTCATAATGTCATTAAAAATCTCACGATCCGTCGATCAGATGGATATGCTTCGGAAGATGTATTACCGGACCTAAACCAACCGTTTGAGGACTATGTGGTTAAAAAGTGTACCAGTTGGCACAGAGAAGAGTTNCTTTTCACCGAGAAAGATAAAAGGCGAAAGGTATGAAATCACATTCAAAAACGTAATGGAAGGATGGTACATCAAAGAGGACCGATTCGAATAGGTGAAACGTACCGGTAGACATATTCCTCGCTTGTATAAATGGCCAAATATTCACGGACCAGAAATCTCTCGTGGCCTATTTTGTCAAGGTTTTATTTAGGGGGTCCTCAAACCGGCGAACAAAGAGGTTCCCAAACACAGTTTACGAGACACATTAGACTGCGTTAAAGATATACGAGAACATTTGAAAGGAGCCATGCTTTCAATAAAACACGCTCAGTTCCAAATCACTGTGTAGACTCAATTGAAATTTCGCGTTTGTGGCGTTCGTCAACTGAACGTGCGGCTCGGACACCTCCACATGTTTGCGCTTGCGTGATAATCACCATCTTCATTTGGAGAATGCCATAATTGCTGGATTCATTTGGGTCCCTCCTAAACACAAAACTTGGTGTTCAAGCAGAACATCATGTTGACGGAAATTCGGGGGCTAGGCCTACCTGATTAGCCTGAAGGTGGGAACCAGTAGTCAGATATTTGGGGAGAAGCTTACTAAATAACTTAAATACATTTAACGTCGGCCGCTCCCACAAAGCACTCACCTCCATCGGTTGGCTTGTTTCCGTGGGGCCCGCTACGTGAACCATAGGACGAGGGTATTGTCTAAAAGCCACCTGAACACATCTTAATGGCTGTCTGAAGAAGTTGTGAGGACTACTAACATTTTGGTGCTAACGCACCTTGTGGACACAGAGCAACCAGTACATTCTGCATCCACCTTTACCATTTGAAAAAAAACTGGTCTGAAGTTTCCTCGGAAAACCAGGATTAATAAGTCTCCCAACTAGATCGACTCTGCTGTCACTGGTCGGGGGATAAAACAAGACTACGATTCACGACCTCAGTCAATCTGATTCTGCTATGCAAACATTTATATGATCATGAGCTCGGGACAGTTCAGTGGTTAAGGGACAGACTTACAGACCGAAAGGTCCGTGGTTCGAGCCCAACCTTTGCAACTATTCTTGTTAACGTCTGAACAGTAGGTCAGCCCTCATGCACCCTACAAGTGGCACAGCAGCCAAACAATGAAAGGTTATTCGTTCGTTCAGCTGTAGCACCCTTTTGGTGCCTAACTGCCACGCCACCCGAAGGTTTCACAAGGGCTGGGATACTGCCAGGTTGCCAAAGCCTTGGCAGGGGAAGCCGAGAGGCAGAGGTTGGGTTTGAACCACAGACTTTCCGGTAAGTAATTTCGCACTCTAACTACTTGGGGCATCTTGCCCCAAAAGGGGCATTACAGCTGAATTGTTACTACTCATATTATCATAATATGCTGCTTAGCTCAAGTTTACCTGTGTATATGTAGACGTCTGACGATGAGTTATCAAAAAGGATTTTTCCACCCAACCGCGTATTCTCAGTCCACTTGTGAGTACATGTCCGTGAAACTAAGTCAGTAAATTTCGGATAGTCTGATGCATAAATGTTTGAGCTCATTTATGGTCAACAAACCCATATCTTCTCCGAAGAGAACTTTCTGTTCCAGGCGATGAATTTAAATGTTGTCATGGAGGTTATGTGCCTTGGTGGAACCAAAGAAAAACAGTTCAACTACGGGTTAGAAATTCAATCTCCTCACAACGTGTGTGCAGAAGTAACTAATACGTAGAAGTATACAAAACAATTATTCGTTTCCACTAAATGCAACTACCAAGACAGCCGGTAGGATGATTCCATCCATCAATCGACTAATAATCGTGCTGATGATCGGAGCTTGATCATTCTGGGTGTCCCTGAGATTGACGATGCCTCCGATAAAACGGCACGCATTTCACATGACGTTCTACAGTGGAAGTTTCTGAGTAGTACGCTCGAAACGGAAGAGGTGGCAGTAGTTGATGCTTTCAGAATTCCTAAATCGGAAAAATACATGGGAAACGGCCCTAGACCCTTAAAGCTGACATTTCGCCAGCTCTGTTCACCCATAAAAGCATGGCGTACTAGTCTGACACTGAGTAGTACTCAGGAGGAAAAAAGTGGATTAGTGACTGGTATTAAAATTTAAGCGTTAAGTGCGAAGTATGACCATAACAACAGCTGAGGACTACTCATAATGTCATTAAAAATCTCACGATCCGTCGATCAGATGGATATGCTTCGGAAGATGTATTACCGGACCTAAACCAACCGTTTGAGGACTATGTGGTTAAAAAGTGTACCAGTTGGCACAGAGAAGAGTTAGAAACGATTGATAGGCTCTCTACATCGCGTTTCCCAACAGACTCAAGTCAGTGCACCTGAAATTTTTCTATGATATCGCATTGGCTACTATCCATTCAGAGGTCTTTTGTCACCAGGTTCGAGAACTTGTGATCTCGATAATAGATTGGATACAGAAAACGCAGCCCAGTTTGACACGAATGTCAAAAACATTAAAATTCTCTCTCTTTATTAGCTGCTATCAATAGTACCGATTTACTGAAACCGTAAACTGATTTCTGCTTGCTCAAAGGCTTGCAGGCACCTTCAGGAAAAAAAGAACGGATTGTTTGCCGAACGGATACAAATAGTGTTTTGATAATACTGAACTATCGAGACTAAAACACAAAGATGGTTATCATGTTATCAGATTCCTCTGGACTCCAACCACTGTTCGGCGGAAAAGGCAAAAGGTGAAGATTATAAAACCACATTCAAAAACGTAATAGAAGAACCGTACACCAAAGAGAACCGATTCGAATAGGTGAAACCTACCGGTAGACATATTCCTTGCTTGTATAGATGGTCAAATGTTCATGGACCATGAATCTCTGGTGGCCTATTTTGCCAGGTGAACAACTCTCTTTGTCAAGGTTTTATTTAATGAATACGTAGGGGTCCTTAAACCGGCGAACGAAGAGGTTGCCAAATACAGTTTACGAGACCTAGTGGATTTCGATAAAGGTGGAGCCCATTAGCCACTTAGCTGCAAAACCTTGACAAGTGGAATGAAACTTTTTACGCCAAAATATAATATTTTGTCGCATATGTGCTAAAAACAAAAAGCATTATAATCTACGTTCATATTTTTGCAGCTCACTGAATTTCATTGTCCATTGGAGCAATCATACCTCTGGCGGAAAAAGTCTAGTGAAAAACATTCAGCGCATCGCTGATACCCCGGGGTGCCTAGATGGGGCTCGCAAGACTAGACTCGTACTCTGAACTCGATTGCCTGTCTCTTTTTGTCCAAAGGGACACGTCGTAGCTTTCAAAAATTTGATTCCATTGTGCAAATACTGAACGCCCGTTAAAGGCATATAGGAGACCGAGAACATTTGAACGGAGCCATGCTTTCAATGAAACACGCCCAGTTCCAAATCACTGTGTAGACTCAATTGAAATTTCGCATTTGTGGCGTTCGTCAACTGCATGTGCGGCTCGGACACCGCCGCATGTTTTAGCCTGCATGATATTCACCATATTCATTTGGAGAATGTCATAATTGCTGGATTCATTTGGGCCCCTCCTAAACATAAATATAGCCTACAAAACGTGGTGTTCAGTCACGGGGCTAGGTCCACCTGATTAGCCTGAAGAAGGTGGGAACCAGTGGTCACGTATTTAGGCAGAAGCTTACTAAATACACTAAATACATTTGACGTCGGCCGCCTCCGCAAAACACTCACTTCCGCCGGTTGGCCTGTCTCTGTGGAGCCCGCTACGTGGATCATAGGACGAGGGTATTGTCTAAAGGCCACCTGAACACATGTCTTCATGGGTGTCTGAAGAAGTTGTGAGGACTACCAACATTTTGGTGCTAACCCACATTGTAGACACAGAGCAAACAGTATATCCTGCATCCACCTTTATTGTTTGAAGAAAAAAATTGGTCTGAATTTTCCGCGAAAACCAGGATTAATAAGTCTCCCAAACAGGTCGACTGTACTGTCACTGGTCGGGAAATAAAACAAGGTCACGATTCACGGCCTGACCTCAGTCAATCTGATTCTCATCGTATCTGGTTTGCCACCTTTTCGGCTATGCAATTTACTGACCGGAAGGTCCGTGGTTCGAATCCGACCTCCGCCACTCGACTTCCCCTGTCTAGGCTTGGGCAACCTGGCATTATCCCAGCCCTCGTGCAACCTTCGGGTGGCATGGCAGCTAGGCACCCGAAGGGTGCTACAGCTGAACGCTCTTATGCATACATTTATTTGATAATGAGCTTGAGACAGTCCAGTGGTTAAGGGACGGACTTACAGACCGTGGTTCGAGCTCAACCTCTGCATCTCAACTATTCTTGTTAACGTCTGAGCAGTAGTTCAGTCCTCATGCTTTCTACAAGTGGCCCGGCAGCCAGGCACTGAAAGTCTGTTTGTTCGTTCGTTCAGTTGTAGCACCCTTTTGGTGCCTAAATGCCACGGCACCCAGAGGTTACACAAGGGCTGGGATACTGCCAGGTCATCCAAGCCTTGACAGGGGAAGTCGAGAGGCAGAGGTCGGGTTTGAACCACAGACTTTCCGGTCAGTAATTTCGCGATCTAACTACTTGGGCCATCTCGCCCCAAAAGGGGCATTACAGCTGAATTGTTACTACTCATATTATCATCATATGCTGCTTAGCTCAAATTTACCTGTGTATATGTAGAAGTCTGACGATGAATTATTGTAAAGGATTTTCCCGCCCAGCTGCGTATTCTCAGTCCACTTTTGGGTACATACCCGTCAAGCTAGATCGATAAATTTCAGAAATGATAGGTCTGATGCATAAGAAAACCGTTTTTGAACTCATTTATGGTCAACAAACCCATATCTTCTCCGAAGAGAACTTTCTGTTCCAGGCGATGAATTTAAATGTTGTCATGGAGGTTATGTGCCTTGGTGGAACCAAAGAAAAACAGTTCAACTACGGGTTAGAAATTCAATCTCCTCATAACGTGTGTGCAGAAGTAACTAATACGTAGAAGTATACAAAACAATTATTCGTTTCCACTAAATGCAACTACCAAGACAGCCGGTAGGATGATTCCATCCATCAAGCGACTAATAATCGTGCTGATGATCCTCCAAAATTCAACAATAGGAGGAAGTATCTCGAAAGGAGGGTAGAAGTTGTTGCATGCCTGTGGTTCTAATCATTCGCGCTTGTTCAAAGCAGAGTTAAAAATCGAATCAAGAGTTTGTTTGCCGTGAATGTCAGTAAGGCTGGACCCGTGTTTTCTGCGCCACGATATTTGATTTTTCGCATTGCAAGTCAGTAGATTCCGTACATTTCCCCGATCGATAATTCAGGCTGCAGTATGATTTTATTGTTTCGTGTGTTGCGGAATTTATGATTTTCCCTGCACATTTGACTGATTTCTGGACAAGTTTTTATGGCGTGAAATGAATGAAGTTGTGGAGAACCCGCCAAAACAGCTTATTTTCTGGCACCCAGCAAGTGAAAATTAGGCACGACTGAATCTCCCGTTTGTTCCATTTTTCCACCAGGCCACTTGCTGTTTTGGTTGGAACGATATTCACGTTGTTGAAATATTTTCATTCACATGACACTAACTGAAGTTTCGATGGAAATTGCGGACAACCCACCATCGGTCTTTGTTCTCCTTTTGAATTCATCAGGTAAGTCTAATCCCCTAGATTTTCTCAGTTTGGTCTCCCACATGTAAATCAAACTGTGCATATGTGGCGACAAAAACCCTTCATTTAGCGCTCATATCTATTCTAAAGGCATTTTTCAGGAGGACAAACCTGGCTAATGAAACAATGCTACTATTGACGAAGTTGTCTGAAACGAATTTATTGTCTGCTTTTGGAAACCGGGACAAGTGGTGACCTTGGCGTTATTGGGTCAGCTGATCGTCACTTGGTAACGTATATGGCGCAGTTCTAATCGACATTCGACGCCGGTATGGATAAGATTTAATGACTTTGGCTTTACCGTTGCCGACTCTGCTCGCGTGGCTGAACCACAGTAACACGACAAAAGAAAGTGGATCTCACATGAAGACCGTAGTTCTTGTTTTGTGTTAGACGTTCGGAGTCGATATAATGTGTGTTTACTCAGTTTATCTAGTTAGTTCTGTTGGGCATTATCAGGAAGGTCAGCTTCCTGTAAGCAATCGCCGAGTGCCCAAAATCTACTGAGACTCTAAGCTCCGCTAGATGTTGACCAGACAGACAACGCCCCCGCAATATGCAGCACGTCGCAGCCTCGTACCAAAGCCAGACCGTGTGCTTCAGTATTGGACCAGGATCAGACAGTGTCCCTCAAATAAATAGCTTGAGACCGTTGTACATTCGCACTCGCTTGTTCGGAATATAGCTGTTGTGTTCCCTTCCGTGAGTTTTTTTTCTCCGGCACTAGGCGCTGGAGCGGGTCAGCAGGCAGGTAAAGCAGATTGGCGAATCAGCAGATATAATGGGTATTTGTGCCTGCATATAGTTGACCAGTTTTGGGCTGTCGCTTTGTTCACGCTGGGATCATACCTATCCAGACAGATCAATACTTGATGCCATCGTTATGATTGACACATGCCAGGCGGGTACAGATATCAAACGCCTGGGCGCACAATCATTTCCTGCGTGACTTGACACCTGACCGAGGGATTTTAGAGTCATCGGAGCCACTTAGGTGGTTGTTTGTGAGGCTGCTCCTTATTTATTTATCACAGTTGCATTACTCCTTAGGAATTACATGTGTCACTTTGGTTAAGTGGTCTATAGCTGATGTTGGTGGCCCTAACGAGCTGCTGTTAGAGTGAATTGCCTATTGAGGAGAACATGGTATAATTTTGTAGCCCCCAAGTTGGATAGATATTTTTCAGTATCGCGTTCATTTCCTCTCGATAGGTATAAGGTTCCGATTCTGTCATTACTGATCCCATGAGGAAACTGTTTCTGAACTGCACGTAGACAGAATGTGTATGCTCAGCCGAATATATGAACCGCCAGAGAATACCTTCGTTTAAACAGCGGTTTTTGTTTGACCAAAAGAGGCAGTCTAATGAATTTACGGTTCTCGACGAATGCTCACATTTGCATACGCACTTGGTTTTGACAGGGAACTCAATCGAATCCAAATTAATCTCCGTCTATGATGATCCCCTTCACAGCCAGGGGCTGCATCTGCCTGACGAAGCCTAAGAGGGGCTAAACCAGTGTCGAAGTGTGCTCAGAAACCTCTCTAGGTGATTTACAGTTTGCTTTGCACTCTCAGTGTCATTTTGAAGTTATTCAATACCATGGCTACTAAAAGGGACCCTACAGACACACCGTTAGCTTGTTTATAAAGTGCATTTGTAAACACGAAATAGACAACAAGTTTTCATATATCCGATGTTTTCGGTTGATTTAGAGAGGGAAAAGGTTGTTTTACTCTTTTCAAAACCAGAGGAGTTTTCTGAGTATCTACAACAGACGGCTGTTAATATCACGAGTGAATGAACGGAAACACAGATTTTATGAATTTCAGGTAATCCTAGAGAAGAAATTTGTCTTACCGAATATATATATATATATATATACATATATATATGACTTTGTTAGTCATAGTATCTCTCTTTGCTCTTCTATCTACTTGTATGGTCTAGCTGAAAATTGCTTCCTTCGCTTGGTTCTGGCATTCATAATGACGACCTTGTCGTTTTTCAAGGGCTTTAGTCATGCTAACTCATCCTTGGATGAACCGTACTATTGCACAGTCTTACTTCATGCAATTTTACGAATGGACTCACGGAGAAAGAGAGAGTTCAATTCAGTTTATAAACCGCCCGCAGAAGTGCGATGTTTGTCCATCCTACTGCTTCGTTAACTGCGGAAAAGGAGTTTGAAGAAATGAGGCGACGACCCAATCTTT
>NW_008751724.1:174196-181925 GCF_000715545.1 Opisthorchis viverrini
ATATATATATGACTTTGTTAGTCATAGTATCTCTCTTTGCTCTTCTATCTACTTGTATGGTCTAGCTGAAAATTGCTTCCTTCGCTTGGTTCTGGCATTCATAATGACGACCTTGTCGTTTTTCAAGGGCTTTCGTCATGCTAACTCATCCTTGGATGAACCGTACTATTGCACAGTCTTACTTCATGCAATTTTACGAACGGACTCACGGAGAAAGGGAGAGTTCAGCTCAGTTTATAAACCGCCCGCAGAAGTGCGATGTTTGTCCATCCTACTGCTTCGTTAACTGCGGAAAAGGAGTTTGAAGAAATGAGGCGACGACCCAATCTTTGCATTGACGTTGAATGGTTTTGGTATTACAGGGGGTAAGAGCTATGCAACAGCTACGCAGTAGGTTTGATGCGAGACCACCACTGGCTGCGTGACAGCCAAATCTTTCAGGATGACTGCGGAGAGAGCTGATTTTTGCCCGGGGTCACGTCAGGAAATGCCATTGGTTTTGCGGACAGATTAAAATGTATCCCGTGCTGACAGATTTCTACCAGCTGTGCTACGATCGGGTCGAACAACTGTGGCCGTATCGAGGTGGTGGTTCTCTTAATCTGTAGAGGATAAATAAAATCAAATATTAATCGAGGTAAGTTTTATTTGTAACATTGCTGTTCGTGGATCACAAATTACAGTTTTTAGGAAAGGTCAGAGTTTCTGAAAGCTCATTTACAAGTGACCGGGGATGTGATAATTCTGCTAACAGTTTCGGTTGTACTACTTTTTTTAAATTCTTTTTTTGCAACCTTCATCCCTACCGAGTTGCTTTCATATTCATTTTTTCAACCACAGTGTATTAAGAATCACTCAAATAATTTACTCATACATGCTTTACGAGTTTTGTTCAATTATCAGTCAGACCAAACGCGATACTGTGCCCTTACCACAGAGCCAGAAGGTATTCTGACGCAGGAAGTGTGGCGCCTTTAGAACAGGTTCAGTTTGAGTGGATATCCAAACAGGATTCTGGAGAGACAGTTGCATTCTAGGCCCAACCAACTTGGTATGCTCAGTTTATATTGAAAACCTTCCCAGCTGCTTTTTTCTTTCGGAGGTAACCAAACAAGTGACGTTAGGGTTCCGAGACCTAAACTAACCTGCAAAGGACTCCTCCCCCTCATTTCCGTCACACAACCTCTCATGAGATATCACATGGAGGACCGGCTCCCCCGTCAGGCCACCTCTGTGGACATTTTTGGTTTACTTGCTCTTCTTCCAATACATTCTAACGAGTTTCCCCACAGAATCACAGCGTGTCATTAACAGCCTCCTAGTTTGAGCTCATCTGCTTGGTGCAAGACTTTATACTCGCAGTGCAACAGTCTTTGAACCTGTTTGACCTTGCGTAAAAATATCAATAATTTGCGTGGCGATAAAACCCCATTCCGGCTGAATTCATTGCACGAATTGGTTTGGTTTTGATTGGTAGAATTTAGAACGTCACTCTGAATCTACGACAATCACGTTTTGTCTAACACTAATCAGGTGATGTGACTGATCAGCCGTTCCGATCACGATACAGCACCCAGTCTGTGGAAGAATCGAGTAACCGTTTCATATATGGTGTGAAACCAGTGCATAACGTGCGATGGAACATGAAGACTGTGATACCTATGAGTCTCGGAAGCATGAACAGGGGGAGCTGGAAAGTCGGAGCTGGATTAATTTATTGGCTGGAACGTTGAATCTTAGCCCGCGAACAACTTTGTATTCTCCGTCTTAGAAATCAAGGATAAAACAGAGCTGATGGGCTGAAGAAGCGATACTATGTTTCAAAATCAGTGGTACGCAATCCTGCTGGATCACGCATGATGCCAGATGTGCTCGTCATAATCGGGTTGCAAGGGAACTTGCAAAACGTCTCCGTCGACTGAGGTACACCGTCTTAGAGGAGTTGAGAGCTCCTACTTCTACGTCGTTCATCAAACCTGACTTAATCGTTGTTCGAGATCGCCGTGCAACTGTAATAGACGTCAGCATAGTCTCAGATGGGCGTGGAGTGATAGTGTGGAATGAGTAGAAGCAGAAGTATGGTGCTGATGAACATTCCCTCACCATAATCTCAGCCCTACATGCCATCGGTTGTGATATCGACTTTTCGGTTCACCAACCGATGATCATCTCTTATCGAGGAATCTGCTTTCCTCAATCCGCTAAGGCTGTTATTGGACTGGGACTTCCTAAGGTCGCAGTCAGTGACTTGTGTTTGCTTGCCATTGTGGGCTCTCTGCGTACTTATGACACTTTTATGCGTGGCACATGGCGTTGAAGGTACATTTTTGCCATTTAATCTCACACCAGACCCCCAAAATCTTTACATACTTTGGGATTCACCTCATCAGACTGGCACTGTCCTTGGCATGATTTCGAATGAGACGTTTCTCTCTTTTCTCCCATATTCTCCTGTTACTCTTTCGCATTCATCGCTTGCACTCACTTTTTATGTTTGTGACCATGCTCTTCAAAAATAAATGATAATTAGTAAGAGTAGTAAGAGTAGTAAGAGTAAGAGTAACGTCCTCCTCTACTATTCTGTGAACTGCTGTTCCGTCCAGTGGCTTCATGTTGCCTTGGATGCAGATAAACGAAGATTTTCATAACTGTATTTATGGAGTGACCATAGAATTAACTACAGCATCAAATTGAAATATTTGTGATGAGGGGTGGAGAGTCCAGAAAACATTTGGGTTCTGATTGGTCCATACTCTGGCCAATCAACGCAGCCGGCTCGTGACAGTTGACGTAGTGCTAGATTATTTCAAGTAGCTAAACTAATAAAAAAGGATAATCGCTCAGCCGTACCATCCTTCCGGTGCCTAGCTGCCATCCCAGGAAGCACGAGGGCTGGGATACTGTCAGGTTGCCCAATTTTAGACAGGGGAAGTCGAGAGGCAGAGATCGGGTTCGAACCACGGACCTTCCGATCAGGGTGACAGTTGACGTAGTGCTTGGGCCATCTCGCCCCGTGGCTAAACTCCGGACACATTGAGGCAATGGTGGGCTGTGATCCGCTCCTAAATCAAACAAGCATCCCCAACGACATTGGAAAAACTACTGGCATCCATCAGTTGCCATTATTGCTGGCTGCAAGCCAATGCATTCCACATCAAGCAGCACACCCCACACTGCGAAGCTAACACTAAACGGCTTCACGTATGCAGATATTTCACAAAATTTTATCATTTCAGTAAAGTTAAATGTCAACCAACCAACCAATTTTGCTCGGAATCGGCTATTCGTTTTCATGAAATGTGCTAAAGAGTATGAAAATGTAATATCTACTCAAAGGCTGGTATCGTTTTAGTGTTAGGTCAAAACGTTCTCACAACTAAACGAGAACTCAGTGCACAAAGAGTACTCAGTCATAAGTTCAGTATAATTACGCGTAGTGAATCACACATAGAGCCAGTGCACACAAATGTGAACTCGAGACAGCGTTCGAAGAAGGCCAGTTAGTGTAGTGGAAAGTAGAAATTTTGATTCACACTGGTTCACATGTAGTTGGACCTCCTTTGATTGGACTTGCAGTTTTGACCCGCTATATTACGCGCACAGTTGTCGAACTCGACTAATCGCCCTCATAGTCCAACTGAACCCCCGAGGTTTATATCATCGCAGGCAGTTGAAAGCCAATATAAAAGCATTTCCGTTGACCAAGTGTTCTATCAAGTTAAAACTTCGAATCCCAGTCGAGTCTTTTTGTGTATATTGTAGGAAAAATCGATATTTCCCGACTACTTTTAATAAAATTTGAAGGAGCATACATACCTCATGGCGACGAAACGCTGTGGCCTGTTTCTTCTGCATTAGTCAGAGTTGGTAATTTGAAAGTAACTAATTTCAAGTCTTTTTGCCCCCTAAAAGGCCTTCTCCTTCTGTGGGCGCTGTCTTGGAATAGCCAATTTACTTAGAACAAACATCTTCCGTTGGCTCTGATGACTTGTTCACGTGACTGCGGCCTTATCAAGCTCACCCTCTCTCTTGGACCATTCTCGCCAGGAATCATAATCTGCCTTGCTCGTCCCCATTGATCCAACATCCTAAGTAGCTCAAAAATAGCTGTGGAAGTGTTCTGTATCTGGTCGAAATCTGCTATGAACTTGGCTACATCTTCCGAGCTCCCAGGCCTCACTGGATTGGTCTGTTTACCAGAAAAGCGATAACCATCTGAACCAAAAGGTGGATTTCGTGCAGCACCGTGTTGGTGAATGACCATAAAGACCATAAACGGCAACAAAAACAGCAAATCAAAAGAGCTACAGGTGCAACGGTGATACTACTGATGGGAGGGCATGCGAGTAGTATGTTTTGTCGTAAATCCGCTTCACGTCTCTTGAAAAGTGAGATCTATTACGAAATTGGTGTAGTCGCTTCGCAGCGTTTGCTTGCATTTGACTCACATTCAATGAATATTCAGGAAATTTCAGGAAGACTCATTCAAAGAGAAGATGGATGTTGAGTTTTGTAAACAAGATGCATATGAGAGTTTTACTCTTCTGTCCAATAGTCTGCAACTGTTCAGTTGGCATTTTCTAATAAATAACTCCGCAGTGAAGGCCTTCTTCCTTTCGCGTGTATGGTGTTGATTGACACAGGATCACCAGTCAACTAATTCTCATGAAACCAGGCGGCGTTATCGTGATTAAGGCGCCAACGTGACTAGCAGACTGAATGTTTGGTCAGCCATTTACTAGTCAGAACGACAGTGGGCAATCGATGAATAGGTTTAAGCGGGGACGGAATCGCCACTTACATAGCAATCACTTTGGGGCAGTTGTAGTTTCTACTTTCCGGTTGTTGGGTGCCGGGTGTGTCAGAACTGTCTTTGGGTCCTTCTGTTCAACTACTGACAACACTCTATATGTGTTTGGCTACAGGAGGGGACCATGTCGTGACATGAACGCATTGTAGTTCCTTTTTCTTCTGTGAGCACCGTGTTACCTCCCTATGAATAGGCTGATTTGGTTGCAAACAAGGACAACTCTTTTCCTCTTTTGTGGTGGTTCGTCTGAGACTGTGGCCCTACTGCAATGTCGTTAAACACAAGTGGATGATAAGACGGGTATGAAAGGAGCTAGAAATATTTACCAAGTTTCAGCTGTATTGCCGGGTCTGTTAAACTGCATTCGATCGCCTTATTTTAGTTACTGAGCGACGACACAATAACCTCGTTTGAATGCTAGTTCCTCGCAAAATCACATGACTGCGTTTTTTTGCATCAGTCTGCATGACCCAGTTTCCGAGATTCTAACCGATTCCGCAGAATGGGAACAGAGGGAGCGTCTCACCGATGGGGCTACACCAGTTGTCCAAAACTGATGACGCCTGTAACGGGACCAAGTGGATTTAAACCCATCTGTTTTTGGGTGATTCCTAAACCCAGTCGTGTGATGCCGAAATGGACAGTTTGCTGATCGCAGGAAAGTTACCAGACGTGCTCTACTTCTGGATGTTTACTCGTCTCCTTCCCCCCTTTGAAATGCTGGCACTTATGCATGATGGCATTTAGAATCGCGTCGCCACTAATTGATAGAACAGAAGGTGATTTATATTCTCTGAATTCCTCAGCAACCACAACGCTTGCGGTCTTTCTTGTCCAGACGATCCAAAACAAGGTAGTGCGCAAATCCACCCGATAAAGTTGCACATCCATTGCTCCCGTGAAATTGACTGTCGGGCAAGGACAACAGAAGGAGGGGGGAGTGAGTGTGCATTGCTAGGATGATGTAACAAAGTACTGAAATGTACTGTACTGTACTATACCATGCATACATACATACATACATATACTATACTGCACTATACTATACTGTAAGCAGTATTCTTTTGTTTTGATGACTGCTTCCCATATCCAGCAGTGTTCTTTTGTTTTGATGACTTCTTCCTATATCCCCATATTCTAAATTCATGCTGCAATGCACTGCTTTCCATGCCAATCTGACAAAATTTTGAGGCCAAGTGTTGAGAAATGGCCAAAATGAAACTAGCAGGGTATTGGTGGAGATGCATCGTTTGCGATGCTCAGAACAAGTGCTGCTTTATCTGAAAGGTCGTACACACGAAGAGCTATCCATTATCCGCCATAAACCGTTGTCCTGCACTCCAGATGTAAGTTAAGAGAAATTTTGGGCAACCTGGTCTTCATGCCTTGATGGATGGCTGTCCTAACGGTGACTAGCATCTCCATAGGGGATAAAACGGGCTAGTCTCATCGGGTCATTTGCTGACATGAAGTAGATGCAGTTGGTCACTGGCTTGTTTGTTGAGCTGGGCAATTTGATTGCAAACGTTTCAGCACCAATCGAGGTGATATCATCAGTGCTTTATTGGGGAGCGTAGTGGTGTATAGCGGTGGGTTAGTGGTTCTGTCAGTTTGTCGGTCAGTAATGAGTGGATTTGTGTTGCACACATGAATGATGATTGACTGGCAAGCTTCGCTAAAAGAATCCTGCTCCAAAGGATAAACGGTGGAAAGTACCCTGATTTCGATCGATTACCGCAGGATTCTATAGATAAATCATCGCTGTTGATGATGATATTTACGATGATGCGAGTGTTGATGGTGTTTTGGACGATGATAATAATGATGCGCAAGACAGTAATTATCAGTCGAGTTCAGGGTTCACATTGAAAAAACTCAAACTGTTCGTATTATATCTGACTACTGCTCCCACTCCAGTGCCTGATGCCAAACAAGGGTACACAACAGTTTTATTTCAAACAAGCGAGTGCGTGCGAGTTCAAAAGCTACAACGGCCCCGCGCTACTTAAAGAGGACTTTCTGACATTGATCCAGGCTTTCTGGTAGGCGTTTAGTGAACACCCATCAATATCGATCGTGCTTCTATGATCACATTTGGTCACATTTGGCCGATCACATTCGGTCATGCTTCTGTGGCGTGCCTGAACACTCATCGGCTTTTGCTGAATTGATTGAATGACTGGCTTGGATGCTTGCCGGTTTTCCTATTAAAATTTTGGCTGTTTTAGGGCCTCAGTAGGTTCTGGACGTTCTGGGGTTACTTTCAGGAATCTGACCTTCCTGATAGTTTGCTTACCACATTTCGGGAATCGGAGAATGAGGATAGCTTTGTTAATTCTGACATGTGATTACCAACGTTTTCACTAGTGTAAAAGATGATGTGCATTACCGTTAAAGTGGGTAGGTGGATGACGATCTGTTTCAACCATCTTACGGCCGCCTTTTCCCACCATTTTGTTGTATATTTTTTCTGTGGATGGCTTAATCAAAAAGCGCAATTGCATGATATGGTCCCGTGAAGCTCCTCACGAGTACCTCACCCATAATCTCCATTCCTCTCATCTCGGTGTGTGGATGGGATTCTCCTCAAAGTGTCTCCTGCGTCAAGCTCCTCACTAGTACCCCACCCATAATCTACATTCCCTTCACCTCTGTGTGTGGATGAGATTCTCCTCAAAGTGTCTCCTGCGTCCCTTTTCCTTTGATCCTACGGTTTCCGGCGACAGTTGCTCCGTATGCTGCAGACGCATGTTATTCCCTAACTTAAGCAGCACAAGAAGTCATCAACCGTCTTTCAACAAGACGGCGCTCTACTTCACTACTCAAACCAAGTAAGAACTTATCTTCGAGAGCAATTTTATGTTGAGAGAGTCGTTGCTCGTGGGTTTCCAAACTTTTGGCCCGCAAGGTCACTCACCC
>NW_008751724.1:182736-186266 GCF_000715545.1 Opisthorchis viverrini
CCAAACGCTTTTTTTGTTGACTTCTGGGTCTTTCCTTCAATGTCCCGTTAGAATACCACCATCCAAGTCTCCTCAGTCATTTTCTCGACGATTGTGCCCCGCAGAGTAAGTTGCAACATTCAGATTTCGTAAGCACAGGGATGAAAAATACTGCGTACCAGTACTGCAGCAGGAATAGTGCAGTGCTCATTCTGTGATGCTGACACCCAGGCGTGGAATTTGTAAACTATCAAACGAAAGATGAGCATATCCTTCACACCAATTTGGACGACCACATTCACGAAGAACACTCGCATGTTGTTTAAGACACAGGAGGATGCTAATAACAGATACAGAATGCTTCCGTGCTGCAAAAGACAACCTCCATAAACAGTTTAAAAGTGAAGGATGCATAAGGTAGATCATTCTAACATGCTACGTTAGAGTTTGCTGTCTTAAATCACATACATTGTTAACAGTTGATATAACTTCGGTGATATAGTAGTGCAAGATTTTATGAAATAAGCATAACTGTCTCATCATCACCGACAGCATGACATCAGTGTTCAACACTGATGCTTCGCTGCTGTACAGCCAAGACGTATTTGAAAGCCTTATTGTGAAGAATAGAACAAAGATGGACAGGGAAGGGACTTAGTGCCGGCTTACTGTACACATTCTGGGGTTACTACACCTCGAGACACTCATTTAGGCATTCTGGACAGAAGCTGACAAAAAGAATGCCATTGACATCGATTAACAGCCATATCTTA
Organism: Opisthorchis viverrini; assembly: GCF_000715545.1. Classification (NCBI taxonomy): domain Eukaryota; kingdom Metazoa; phylum Platyhelminthes; class Trematoda; order Opisthorchiida; family Opisthorchiidae; genus Opisthorchis; species Opisthorchis viverrini. The sequence goes on from NW_008751724.1 coordinate 183,489, forward strand.
CATCGCCTCTATCTAGGCGCAGTGGGGATCACGTGTTCCCGATCCTGCAGGGCGATTTGACCTGGACATTTTGTGGTCTCATTCATATTTCTGTCAGTTTAAAGGTTATCAGACTCTCTGACTCCGGCATTTTGAATTAGGCACGGAAAACAGCAAGCTCTTCGGTAAACGATGGAGTGGCATGAGTAATTCATTCCTTAATCAGCGCAGCTTCTGGACACATTCTTCAATGGAATTCCCCGTTGCACAACCGAAAACGCACTTTCTAATTGCCTCATCACGGATTCGCCGACAACATCCCACACAAAATATAGTTGTGAGACAAACACCTGAAGATGCCTCATTTCAGCCCATCGAACAGGCCAAGTCTGATACCCACACAGCAAAGAAGCTCTCACTGTAGCCTGAGGTCCCATGAGGTTCAGGGACGCCACAGGTGCCTCAAATTGGCAAACGGAACCCGAGCCTTGCAGATTGGTGCATTAACCTCATCTGTCACATTAGGATTAAAACTAACGCAACTTCCAAGATACGCAAAATGCTCCACAACTTCGAGTGCCTCTTCCTAGATTGTAAGTGACTTGTTTACTGACTGCATGTCTGGAAGCATGACCTTACACTTTGTGGGTGCAAAGCGCACGACAAAGTACGGGATGACTTTGGTCAGTTCATCGTAAAACACCTGAGCTTTCCCCTCCTCCTCGAAGGCGCGCACGATGTCGTCTGCATATTCGAGGTCGACAAGACTTTCATCAACAGCTATTTGAACATCAGGGGTTTGAAGACCATAAGGCATTCATCTCAGCATATCATCGATCACGAAATTAAATAAGAATAGACAAAGTAGGCACTCCTAACGGACACTGCCTTGTGTACGGAAGCTTTTTGAGAGTTCCCTGTATACCTCACAAGCCAGGAAGTCTGACAGTACGAAGAACATTTTACGTTCACAATATCCTGGAGCATTCCTTGCTGAGAAAGCGTATCAAAGAGAGTAGACCGGTGATACGAGTCAAATAGGCTTTATAAATTCAGTAATACAAAAATTCTAGGTGGTTTATATCCATGACGTTGTTTTAGCAGCTGACGGAGTGTGAGGATTTTGTAAACGCCAAACTCACCATTCCGGAATCCCGCTCGCTATTGTCGACTAAGTGTATCACGAGCCACTATAGAACGACAAAGGAGAAGTTCTGCCAACAGTCCATGCAGCTACATACACTCAATCATCCCTCTTTTGGCAATGGGTACCATCACCGGTTCTCCCCCTCATTTGTCTCCTACACAGTCTTCTTTACTCAGATGCACGCAAACAGGTCACACAAGTGTTGAGTGAGAACTCCCCCTCCCCGGGTGGGATGGCATCAGGACAAGCTGGTGGGCAGTCACGAAGCTCTGAGGCTGTAGGGTGTTCCATGTTCGCCATCCAGGGTTACAAATCAGCTGATACAGTCTTCGGGCATTCTCGAATTCCTGGGCCTCCTCTGTTTCTTTAGTCTTTCGCATCCATCAGGCTTCACGATCGGCGCGTAAGCTCTCTTTCACTCGACTTCTGAGGATTCGTCGGGGCAAAATTATGTTTCGGACCGACAGGGAGATTTCTCTGAGATTCAAGCAGTACGTGAGTGAACCTGGTAGCAACGTACCACAGGTAGCACTCTTGGCAGTGAATAAAGATGAGGCGATCTCGTTCCAGCATGAATGCAAACCGGATTCTGGAGCAATTAGAAGACTTGAGAAAACGATTGTGACTAATTCTCCTTACTCGTGGAGCTGCCAGTCTCTCATTTGCTAAGCGATTAGTCCGTACCTTACGGGGCCTTGGAAAACGGAGGGAGAACGGACTCCGGACAAGCACATGGGCAGAATCCACAAACATGAGTTACAACAAGCGGCAGTTAGTTATCGATCAGCGTCATCGGTAAATGGTGGGGATGTGATCAGCTTGGTTTTCCAGCTGCAGTGCTGGTGGAGGAAAGCATGTGGTTAGACGACCACCGTTATTTCGGCGGTTGGTAATGCATAAAAACAGCCTGCCATCAGCACAAATTTGAAGGGATCGTTCAACATTGTCCGTGCTTACCGAGTCAATTCCATATCAACCTTCTAATTGAGTTTCAGATACGCTAAGCCTGCTAATCCGTGCATTCAGATCTCTTGCAACCACAACGACATCAAACCTTCTACCTGGACGTAACAGGGCACTCAAGGCGTCGTAAAACTTGTCTTTGATGGTGTCAGAGCGACTGTCAGATGAAGCATAAGCAGACATGACAAACAGACATCGGTCAAGTTCCCACTCGTGAGACTCCTTCAAAGACGTTACCAGACGAACTGCATACAGGCAACTATAAACGCGTATCTAGTGAAGCACGTATCCTTCCACTTGGTGACTTAGGATGATACCGACTCCTGCACATCCTGCCTCAGCAGCCTCTGGTGGGCAGTCAGAGGCGAGTGGAAAGTGACTGGGCGGTTAGCTCAACCACTGTGACTGCATCTTGAATTATTGACTCTGATACACAACTTACATCAATTCCAAGGGAATTCAGTGTGGGAGCAAGAGCAGCTTGTTGTCCTGCTTGCTTGTTATTGCGGACATTTTAGACGGCCAAATAGACTTGGTGTCGAGGCTAGAATATTGATTTCGAGATACACGAGGATGTGGACGTCATGGGACGAGCAGACGTTGCACGCAAAACCAATGCGTGATGAAGGAAGTCATCAGTCCTAAGTGCTGGACCTACAACAGGAGAGTTACTAATGGGGTGGGGAGAG
>NW_008751724.1:186800-190501 GCF_000715545.1 Opisthorchis viverrini
TTTTGCAGGTACAGTTTGATAAATCCTGTTGTAAATCCGGATGCAGGTTTCGCGTCTTCTTCGCTGTTGTAACAGCTACACGTAGTCCTGAATATCTGTGATTGAAACGCCGTAAAACTCCTGAGCGGCTCTGCTCCGAGCTGGGCGACGTGCGAAGCCCTGTTGAGTTGTGTCGTGTTGCTGTGCTGGCATCCTATTTGTAGGACGTTTGCGTGTGTGTGGGTGTCAGCACGACTTTTTGCTACCGTATCAGACGGTGGACAGTCGATATCGGATGTGTATCGTGGTTTGTACCATTAGGGAAAAAAACGCGGTCTTGGGATGAAGGGCTTGCCTGTGAGCTGTGTAGTCAAGTTAGTCACGATTGTAGCGTGATTTGTGAGTGCAAGGGAAAAAAATAGATCTCGTGATCCAGCGAGTGGCGGTGACCTGTACAATCATGTATGTGGCTAAATGGTGGCTACAATTTTCATATACGCTAAGCCTGCTCATCCTTGCACCCAGATCTCCTGCAACCACAACGACATCGGACCTTCTACGTCGACGTAATAGGGTATTCAGGGAGTCAGAAAACTGGTCTTTGATTGCGTCAGAGCGACTGTCCTTTGGAGCATAATCAGACATTGTAAACAGATATCGGTCAATATCCCACTTGTGAGACTTTCAAGGACGTTGCCAGACGAACTGCATACAGGCGACTATCAACGCGTATATAGTCAAGCACGTATCCTTCTATCTGGTGACTTAGGATGATACCGAACTCTCCACATCCTGCGGCAGCAGCCTCTGGATTGCCAGAGGTGGGCAGTCAGAGGCGAGTGGAGAGTGATTGGGCGGTTAGCTCAATCACTGTGATTACATCTTGAATTATTGACTCTGATACATAACTCAATCGATTCCAAGCGAATTCAGTGTGGGAGCAAGAGCAGCTTGTTGTCCCGCTTGTTTCAGAGTGCGAGGATTGAAAGCATTCAGATGGACAGGATGCCGAGGTCTGGACATTGATTTCGAAGTGCCTTAGGCTGTCAGCGCCAGATGATGCGCAAATATTGCTTGTAAAACTGATGCAGGACGTCCAGAGTCATCAGTTTTATGAGCCGGGACTAAAAGGGAATTCAAGAAGAGAGTTATAAATGAGTGGGGAGAGGGGGAGAAAACGTGTGTGAAAGAGAAAGAAGCGAGGTTTTCGAACTGAACTGCTTTCGCTTGCCTACCCTGCTGTATGCAGCAAGTAAGGCGACTCTGCTGACGGCACTACGCGAAGGCTGATGGGGCCTGAGCTTGTTTGTATATGTGCGATTCATAGGGAGCTGGGATACTGTCAGGTCGCTCACATCTGGACAGGAGGACAATTGGGGTCCTCAACCAAAGCCTATGGCTCAAAAGACTGACTGCAAGGCAGCGGTGTTTGGCGGAGAAAGAAATTGCGTTTCAGTTTTTAGGGAACAAGTCGTCACACGTTTCAACCCCCAACCTGGAGGACCAGGAGACTGAGTCAGAACTGTAACCACTGACCAAGCTGGTATGACAGACTATGCGAGTGCCGTGGAGATATTCATACCGTCTCGGCATGGTCAGGTCCAGTTTCTTCGTCACGGACAACCGCCTAGAATGTTTATCGATGGAAAGACGAGTGGACCAATATTCACTGCTCCCACTTAACTTGTGTTGTGTTGCTATGACGTGCATGCAGTTTCAGTTTTATCTCCCATTCTGTCCGACGTACATTAGCAAATTGCGTCACAACTAGTAGGGGATGATTAATCGTTGACGAAATACGCGCATTTTCACAAAAGTACACTTTAAATCAAAAGATGTACGATGCTTTACTTCTAGCCAACAGTTGGAAACACAAACGGTTTGTGGGACGAAGTAGAATAGTGAGCCCATACACTGTTTACAAGCCTAATAGCTCATCGCATTATGCGTCAAACTTGGTGAATACGATATGGACCAAACCATTGCCCAGAACTAGTGTGTGGCCGTCCTCATCTAAGGGCCATCCATCTGTTGGAATTCGATAAAGTATTAACACCTGGCCAACGAGTGCAGCAGTCGACGTTTGTTCTCCCTCAAACAATGGTCCGAGTTTGATCTTCGCCTTTACATTCAATGCAACTCCCACGGAACCAATCATGGGAAGTCTATCGTGAGGAGGGTATAACGAAGCTGACCAGGGTCATTCACAGGGACATTCACAAAGACTGAATACATTTCAAATCAAACCCCATAGTTCTTTTGGAAAAAATATTTTGTGGATACTGAGTAGTATGAAAAATGTTTGTGATTGTTGAAAGGCTCAGGATTTTGCCATGTGGTGTTTAATGTGAAAAGTTCAAAATCAAAACACGTCGTAGTGGAATCAGATGTTATAATTTGATGTTTCGGTTGCCGTGTGAATCTTTTTTAAGGATTCCCGCAATTAAATGATTGTAGAATGGATTTTCAGGTCAAAAAAGACTTACAGCCACTTTTTGATTAGGATCATTAGGACACTGCGTGATCTGAGCGGCCCGTCATGAAAGCGGTGATGGTGCAGGTTTATTCATGTTCATCCACCAGAACGTGTGTGGAGTTGACAGATTCAGTGTTGATATTACCGTCAGTACAGTAATGGTATACAATATTACCGACTTTTTCATCTTCTGTAAAGGGTACCTGTCCAACATAGATTGCTAGTTAGATGCTAGGGAAATAAATATACGCAAGTCCCCATAGTTTACTATAATGTTCGGGGTAAATGATGCCACATCTACCTTGTGCTTTGAGAATGAGATAAGCGGTCGGCTTGGCAACTAATGGCTCTCAACTATGCGCAAAAACAGACCCAGGCAGGTGGTCAGTTGAATTATCACACTTATTGACCAGTCCTCCGGTTCTACAATGTAGGATACTAATATCCTCATCAATCGAGTCTACCACTTTCTGATTGGTTGTTTTCATTTAATAAGTGATTGGTCAGCTTCTCAAAACATATGCGCATCGCATTCCTGTGATTGCATGGGTTGATGACACAGAAACAAAGAAACACCTGCCTGCCTTTCAATAATGAGATCTTCTACCCCAGTGTCAAAACTATTCAACCAGTTTTGAAACGTTTTGTTAACTTTTGTTCGAATATTGAGAAAAGTGTCAAAAATGATAACAATAAAGCCCAAATTAGAGATAAATACACAGTAAGGGTGATCCCAGTGAGGGTAGGTATGTATTTGTCCAAAAGGAGGACAAGCCCGTACAAAGGCTACGTACGCTTGACCAGGTGAAAACAAACGAGCACGGTGATATAGGTTAATCACAATCAACCCGACTAATCTCGTTAAACATTGTTGTAAAAAGTTTAGCACATCTATCCGTTTTTTACGAGGATATCGGTGAAAGCTACTTTGAGTCACTATATTGGTCACCATAGTTGAGCTGCTGTATCGTCTGCTTAGTTAGCCCCCCACAAGATTCCGTGACGCGGGAAGATTTCATCACGGGAAATAAGGCTTGGATACACAACTTTCGGATCAAAAGTGTGTAGAGACTAGCATAAATGTTCCTTCTCTAAGCGGTCGTAAGCTAGTCACACCAGGCCTCGCACACCGTGACGCGGGAAGATTTCATCACAGGAAATAAGGCTTGGATACACAACTTTCGGATCAAAAGTGTGTAAAGATTAGCATAGCATTTCCTTCTCTAAGCGGTCGTAAGCTAGTCAC
>NW_008751724.1:192554-195218 GCF_000715545.1 Opisthorchis viverrini
CAAAGGTCACTCTAGCATCGACCAGATTATGACGGCAGGGGATGCCAAGCTCAGAGGTCACGTGGGCATCGGCGAATGAGGACACAGGACAACGGAGCAGCCAATGGAATCGCCTGACTGAACAACTAATCGCGATCAAAGGTCATCCTCTGCTAGTAGCACGTATATTAGCACACGCACAACACTATCCAACGCACAACCACCAACTTACCGCTAATGCACCACTACGCTCCCTAATAACGCATTGATGATGTCACCTTGATTGGTGATGAAACGTTTGCAATCAAATTGCCCAGCTCAGCGAACAAGCCAACGAACACCAGCGTGTTCACTAATACGCATGCACGCACGGGCACACACACAACGCACACGAATAATCAGCGTGTAACAAGTGATGCATCGCTGCACTCGTCACTACACGCGAACTACGTACGGATGATGCCACCTCGAACGGCGATAAGTCGATGGCAGTCAAATTGCACTCAGCTCAGCGAACAAACCAACGACCGTTGGGATGTCATCCGTACTAATAATTTTCCGCTTATGGCTATGGACAGATGCAAAGGGCCTCATTCTGTTCAAGCGCATTTACTTCTTTGCTGTTCGAACGAGCAAATCAAAGCCATTTACACTTTTGGTGTTGTAATCGGTCCAAAGGCATTGTTTCAGCGCATACTGGGGTGACGCTAAGGTAGCAGTCCGATGCAAATGAGATATCAAATGGGGACAACATGTAGCTTTGAGACCTGAGTAAACTTATCTGATGTCCCAGGACAGTTGTGTTTAAAGTGGTCAGCAGCACTCTCACGAATAAGGTCATTCATTCTGGAGGACCATGGAAGTACGTTACAACGCAATCTTACACAGCCAGACGCAAACGAGTTCCTTTTGAGTGATCAGGAAAGATAGACCCGCATTACAGTCAAGCTGTCGGCAAGAGTGGATTTTTTCGTTGTGGCTAAATCCACAGATAGTCGGTGACTTGAGTCAATAAGCTTTTTTTCAATTCTGGATTTAAAACGCAATCCAAGTGAACCTCGAAATGGTGAGAACCACCATTAGGTTGTTTCATCTTGTTCAGTGTGCCTTGCACACATCTCACAAGAGATTCGAACGCACTGTGATTTACCTACAGCTATCAACGCGGTCAAAACACAGCTTCACCCGTTCTTAAACCAGGTGGATGCAAATCACATGGTAATGATACTGTCTGACTCCTTCAGTTGCAACTTCTTTGGTGAAGGCCCACGTGTTCTGGTGTGATGTTGGAATGCTGACAAAGTTGGTGTATACTTGCGGGCTAGTCTGGTGTAGTGTTGTATACTACTGATAAAGCGTGAGAGTTGTCTATGGTCTGGTGTCCAAGCGCCGCCGCTGCATCTGATGGAAGGTGAATTTTATTACGGAAATTATGGAACTGCTTTGGAGTGTTCGTTTACTATTGTTTAACGGTCAATGAATGCACAAGGTGTAAAAATGTTGAATTTTTAAGAAATTTGTGCATATATCATGTCTGATGGCTTGTAACTACCTAGGGCTAATAAGTGACTAATAAGTGCTAATAATTGACTTTGCAGCGAAGGGCTTTCCCCTCTTCAATAGTAGGAGCGTCAGATTCGCTATTTATCATCAATAGCATGTTTGTCCATGCACAGCAGTAAACAGGACGTGCGAGATTGAGAAAATACAGGGTTAAGAGAACTGCTGATCAGAAATGCCAGTTCGCTGGCTCTTGAGGAATGTAACGGAGAGCCAACGTAGCCGTCTACTTTGATAGAGTTTCAGATTAAAATCAAGGACGATATGATTAGTCACCATAACACTTGAGACCTTTTGGGTTAAACAAGTAAGTTCGTGAGGATACTTGGTAATCTTTAATTGAGATTTTGTCCTTCCAGTTGGACCAATCTATGTTAGAAAGCTGGGACAACCGTTTCATCCTCGTTGGAAATCATCCATAGTGTGCGTCTTACGAAACTCCAGAGTTCCGACCGCGTGGCCAGTGGTTGTACGTGACCACTCGGGTACGAGCAGCGGAGCAGCAGTGTGATTAGCTCTCATTCAGAGAGTTCAGCCATGATGAAAATACACCACAGCATCACAGTCTTTTCAAATGTGCAACACTCCCGCAGTGAAGCATTAAGAAGCAGCTTCCAATGTTGTTCAAGGGGCGAGGTGGCCCAAGTGGTAAGAGCGCCACAGCATCACTTTTCAAATGTGCAACACTCCCGCAGTGAAGCATTAAGAAGCAGCTTCCAATGTTGTTCAAGGGGCGAGGTGGCCCAAGCAAGTGGAGCGCGAATTTGCTGACCGGAAGATCAGTGGTTCGAATCCGACCTCCCCTGTCTAGGCTTGGGCAACCTGGCATTATCCCAGCCCTCGTGCTTCCTTCGGGTAGCATGGCAGCTAGGCACTGGAAGGGTGCTACAGCTGAACGCGTATATATATATATATATAATCACCATAGAGAAACGTTTACCGCACACTGTAGACGATTCCTAGCTTCCCGGCTCCTCAGCAAAGGTCGTCTTCGGGACGAAAGTATACATTGAAGCTCCAAAATTTCCCGACTATCTGAGAGAGGGTTAACCATCATGAGGCTTTTTCGAACAGTCAGTGATCAAGTGACATGAAAGAGTGGCGCCGTGTCCTGGCTGAATGAAA
>NW_008751724.1:197033-224561 GCF_000715545.1 Opisthorchis viverrini
TCAGTGGTTCGAATCCGACCTCCCCTGTCTAGGCTTGGGCAACCTGGCATTATCCCAGCCCTCGTGCTTCCTTCGGGTAGCATGGCAGCTAGGCACTGGAAGGGTGCTACAGCTGAACGCGTATATATATATATATATAATCACCATAGAGAAACGTTTACCGCACACTGTAGACGATTCCTAGCTTCCCGGCTCCTCAGCAAAGGTCGTCTTCGGGACGAAAGTCTACATTGAAGCTCCAAAATTTCCCGACTATCTGAGAGAGGGTTAACCATCATGAGGCTTTTTCGAACAGTCAGTGATCAAGTGACATGAAAGAGTGGCGCCGTGTCCTGGCTGAATGAAAGTTAATCGCACTCTAGCAGCCATCTGTAACCATACAATGGACTCCCAAATGTTAAGTCGTATACCCAACCATCCTAAAGTTAGCAAGATGAGCACTACTAGTGATGCTCAGAAAGACTGAACCTGCTCCTTAAAATGACTCACTTGTACGGCGACCTGGTGCCTAGAGGTGGTGTTTTGTTGGGTGAATGAACCGCCAGTGGAATAGCATTGGTCAAACGAACGCATACATCTTGTTGTTCCTATGTTTTTCACTCCAGCGAACAAGGTCGCCAAGAAATCAGTTATCACCTAATGAGTAATTTTTTTCATAAAGGAAACTACTCACAAGGTTGCTGAAAACTCTTCGACAGCCCACGACCGGTTTCGCCCTTCTTGGGGCTCATCAGATAGGCACAGTCCCCGAGGATCGATAGTGAACATTGATACTGTGCTATCAATGATGACTCTGCCTTGATCACAAATTCAAAAAACACCAAGCAAATTTGGGTTTTTTTTGGGAGGTAGAAGTAATGGGGAGAGAACCAGCACCATAGTCAAGTGTCTTCGCAGCACAGGGCTTTTGCTATAAACGATGGACTGAATTCAAGTGTACTTTGCGTCACAACCTTCGCTTACTCAAACGATCTTCAACCTCCGTTCGGAATCGAAAGATATCTTTTTATTTTGCTGAAAAGTTATACAACGCCGGTAGGTCCGAAGTTTGGAGTGTAGAAGCGCCTGCGTCACGTACTTGTTCGATATCGGTTATAATCAGAATTCGGTCATATTTACTGATAAACAGAGCGGTTACAGGCAATTGGACAGTTCCAACACTTTTGCACAGAGTTTGAAAAGTCAGCATTCCCTTAGAGACCGCTTTAACGTAACTGAAAAAAAAACCGGTCTGATGGTTCAATAGTTTCCAAATAAGCTGTCGTTTCGAGCGAATATTACTCACATCTCATCAGTGGTATACGTGGTTACACTATCATCGTTGGAGCAATTGCTGGACTATCTTTATGCTTAAATTGAACAATATGAGAGGTAATTAGGCATGACCAAGTAGATTCCTCAAGATTGGGCAAGCGAAAAGACGCCCAGGACAGAGTTTGGAGTGGATAGTCGACCCGAACTACCAGGCGGATACTGATCGTGGATTAGCATTTCGGTGACTCAGGTTCGAAACCCTCATGGGCGACGCAACATCTCCCCCATCCGATTTTGTTTCGAAAAAACGCGTGCACCTTACATAAAACAAGAGTGTTTCTTTTTTAATCACATTGTATGAGATAGTACCACGAGGCAAGATTAATGAGACCATCTGTGAGAGGACTCTAGATCTTTTGAGCTGAGTCAGGTGATGAGACTTATCAGATGACCTATGGGTGAATTTTCAAGCAGATAACCTTTAAACCTATCGTCCACTTTCCTTAAATTATCAACAACCATTAATCTGACCATACTAGATTGAAGTTCATGGGGAGTTGTTATTTTTTCAAACACCCGTATACATGTTCTCCGCAAATCTTGGTCTATTTATGTGTCCAGACGCAGAACTTCCTAACTTTACCTTTACGTAAGTAGCATACTGAGGAACGAAAACCTAGATTGTACTATGAAAGTTGACCGGTATTCATGTATCAGACAAAACAGTCGAGTTTCCTATAAACTGTCAGCTGCATTTACGTTTTCACAGCGGTCGTACATAGAAGGTAGGTTTGGCAGTTAGGCGTGAACATTCAATATAAACAATCGTAAAACCCTTTCGGTGCCTAGCTACCATGCCATTCAAAGGAAGCACCAGGGGCTGAGATACTGTTAAGTTGCCCAAGCCTAGACAGTAGTACCTGAGATGCCGGAGTTGGATTCGAACTATGGACCTTCCGGTCGTCAGGTTCACGTCTTAAGCACTGCGTTATCTCAAGCGTAGGGAAACGGGTTGACAATACAAACACGGATCACACTAAAGGGGAGTGCACCAGACGGATGCGGTTTTCCGGCTGAATGGTCATACTGTGACTTGGAAAACAGAATTCTTTTTGCATCCAGGATACTGAAATTGTCCTCTGAAAGTTTGCAGGACGATGTTCGACCCAAAAGAGCGGTCCTTATCTGTGGTAAGAATATTAGTTGCAATTGTATCAGCGACCACGCATATTCTCAAATGTGTACATCAGAAAACTTTTGCCCACCAGCGCGATCTTATGAAATCACTAGCACCCAAACATGTCACCTCGTGTTTTCGAAAACCGTTTCGAATAAAAATCAATACTGTCAAGGAAAACAAAAGATCACTGCCTTTTTGTTTTTGGGACTAAGCAGGTCAGGCAGAACAGATTCCGTCCTCCGAGATGAAAAGTTCAGAACTGCATTTCCTCGAAATTCAATACCAAAATGTTTTCTTGACATACTTAAATACTCTTTTGTATGGATCGTTTCCTATGCCCTGTACACTCTGGTAACAGAGACGCGGTGATCCGTATGTTTCCAACAGTTTTCAAGTCTGATAGAACGTTTTAACTCGTAGTAAAGTGAGTTCTCCAGCTATCTTTCTAAATGGCAACCGGTAAATTTACCTGCTTGAAACATCCAGTATGTTGTGTCCATTTGACGGATGAACTAGGAGACGAATCCGTAAATGCTCCATGTGTCGATGAAAACAGTGGAATAGACTCAATTAGAATATGTTGACAGATCAATCAAACTCTAGCCTAAGAGCTCGTCGATTGTCTCGGGTACTTTTTCGCTGATACCATTGCATCAGTCTTCAGACTTAATGCAAGAAGACGCATAAACACCATGGGATTGTATAATGTGAACCAATTCTCGTATCTTATCAGTGATATTGGTGCCGTCTGTCTGAGAAGCAGTTTTACGGAGAGATGTATGACAGTGTAGAAGCGCAACGGCACTTAGTATGACCTTGAAAAATGCCCAATCGTAGTTGCCCCCCACTCCGAAGCAAGAGGTAGCTTCTAACCACTGCAGCGCGATTCAAGAGACCAACTATCTTCCGAAAGGTGACCTCTCTTGAGGAAGGAACAACGGTATCATACATGACATCATTTTATCCCCCGTACTCTTTAGCTTTATTGCCTATCATAAGTGACTTTCGAACAAAACTTAGTTAGCGTAAGAGAGTATATGTCAAAATCCATCCAATTTGGGTTCAAGTATAACATAAAGTTGGCAAAAATTCAGGTAATGCGCCCACCTGATGAGCCCAAGAAGAGCGAAACCGGTCGTGAGTCGTCGAAGAGTGTTCAGCAACCTTATAAGTAGTGTAATGCGCCCAGATAAAAGGTAGTGCATTTACTTGTCAGGAACACTGAAGTATTAGTGTAATGGAGGGATATCTTCCAGGGTTGCTGGCCAAATCAGGATCAGTAAGGCTGTTGTGACATGACAGAAACAAAACATTCCCCCAAACAAGATGTTCCTCTAAGGAAGGACTACCGTAGATAATCTTTGCCGACTGGGATGAAATTAGGAGTAGACTGATGAGATGAACCAATATGACAGAAATTAGGTACACCTGTAATTTCAGTTCGGCTCACCATCGATTGCATTGCCGCGTCACGTGGATGTGATGAGAAATATCCATTCCTTGCTCTGCACCGATGGGGATAGGGAGTAGCCGATATCGAAAGTGATTGCACCACTCTCGAAATACACACGTCGGATATCTTGGTAAAAAAAGTAATGTCAACTACGAGTGTACCTGGATTCGACATTGATTACATATTCACAACACCTAGGAATAAACAAACAGATAGCAAAGATCCGACGTGGCGTTCCTGATTGCCTAATATGCTCTATGGTTAGGTTTGGTACAAAAACACACGACGGTCACTTGGCGTTTCAATGCTTTGGGAATACACACAATCAAGGCTGTACTGACGTAGCATATACCAAAAATCAATGCTGGTATGGATACAAGATCTCAGAGTTGTGACCTGCCTGCTGTTGCAGACCATTACACAAACCTAATGTACAGGCACTGCGTTCAACCGCAGCTGTCCAAACATGTAATTCAGGTATCATCACTGAGAAATTCGCTCACCTGTAATCCCTTTTCGGTGTCTAGCTGCCATGCCACCCAAAGGAAGCACGAGGGCTGAGACACTGCCATGTTGCCCAAGCCTAGACAGGAACCGTCGAGATACCGGGGTTGGCTCCGAACTATGGGCACTTCGGTCAGTAAGTTCGCGCCCTAACCACTGGTCTATCTCGGGCTCGTACTAGACACTGCCAGTTGCCCGAGCCTAGACAGGAACCGTCGAGATACCGGGGTTGGCTCCGAACTATGGGCACTTCGGTCAGTAAGTTCGCGCCCTAACCACTGGTCTATCTCGGGCTCGTACTACCGCTAGATTGCTCCTTTCTTGGTCCATCTAAGGATCCAAGGGAATAAATGAGCAACCGTCATTTGGTTGTGATCGGCAAGAAGTTCCCCGCGAATTTGGCCATTTACTCGGAGAATAACCCTTAGGTTCTCCTATGCTCACACGCCCTCAGAACAATCTCACAAGGAAGTCATGACCGAACAGGCCTACAACAAATAATGCAATCAAGTTTTAATCAGACGGCAGTGAAGTGCCAACACTGATGTTGCTGTCTTTGATGATGATGACAGACGCTAAACTACATGGATGCACCTGTTGTCTTTTCGTGCCCCGATTATTTGATTGGGCTTGGAGACACGGGATACTTTTAGAATATCCTAGGTAAATATGTCGTCAGATCTTGAGGAGTCCAAGCCGTACACCCGTTCTTGTCGTTGTTGAGACTCATCACGTGAGCTTACAGAGTGATTGGGCACGTGACCTCTCCATAATAGGTTCACGCTGTTTTCCATGGATCACCAGTAGTCTGATGGTCAATATGCCGAAATATTGGTAGCTCGGGCGCGGTTACTGGTGGCTGGTTGATTTGTTCGCCGAACATAGTGATTGACTTGCAAATGTTTCACTCCCAGTCAAAGAGATATGGTCAGTGCGCAGTTGACTGGGTACTCCCTCCTTACCTGCCTGCATTTATACAGTTTTTAAAGGGTATGTGGGGACGGAACGTTTGTAAAGTGATTGCCAAGCTTGGCGAACAGATCCCACCTAATTAACCACCAGTGTGATGAATTAGTCGGAAGCCGGTTAGATCAAGAATAATTATCACCGTATCACTTCTCCGCTGCTTGTCAACAGATCTGTTTCGGACGTCAGTCAGTCACAAAGGATTTAAGCAAACGATGGCAAGGCACGAGGATCCAAAATCAGCGTTAGTGGCGATGATCAAATAAAATCGCCCCAGGATCTTTGCTCACTTGGCATGATACATGCTGACAATGATTCCAAGCGTACACACTGAAAACCATCCAGACTGTCCATCCTACAAGCGCGACAGTCTGACAGGGTTTTCATTACCACACTAGCACCCTATTTTTCACGTGACCCAGCGTAAAAACAAGCGAACATTTCATAGAAGTGATACACTAATCATAAGGTTGCTGAAAGCACTTCGACAGCCAACGACCGGACATCTTGTTCCGTGTCATTTGTGTCACAGATACTGTACAAACTCTACCGGTGTCCGTTCAATTATCAACATAATGGTACCAGAACAATTTCAGCGGTGATGTTGACGAGAAAGGAGAAAACTCGACCGAGACAGCTGGACGCACAACGAGAATGAGACAGATGTCGCAGGTCCGGTCGATGAACGCACGAATTCCCAAACACAGAGCTACGAAAAAACGAGCAATTAGAGCGCATTCTTTCTTAAATATGAAGTGCCAGATTCAAGTAAAACGTGTATCTAAAAGAAAAAAAGATAGGAGATAGGGCACAAAAAACAAAGACCAAGCGTTCTGAGATTACCTTCAGGGAGATAGTATAACAGCAACAAGAAGTGTTCTGTACACTTGACAAATAAAAAGTAACTATCGATTGGACTGGGGAGGTAGATAGGGAATCACTTAGCAGAAAGAATAGCAGATAGAAAAAACGGCCGGGGTAACAATTAGCGTAGAGCACATCATAATAGCAGTGAGGGTCTGGCAACTACGGTTGTGTGGAGCGGGCGGGGTATAACAGTTGTTCTGCACTATCACGAGACCTATGTATTCCCTGCGTGAACCTTATATTGGACAAAGTGGTAGAAAAATTCGCTCCGCAGGCAAGTGTATAAACCACGTTGGTGGTCGATCACATGGAGTTCGGATTAGTATTGCGTGTATTTGTGCGGGGGTGGGCGGGTGGACCGTTGACTGTCGACGATCCACGGGAATCGGTGGATTCAGATGATGGAGTGTAGTCCAGGGGGGGTGGGTCTGATGTTAGCTGAGATCGAGCCACAGTGGCTGGGGTTAGGCTATCGCAGTTGGGATAACGTAAATGAAGTTCGGGTGTGCCGGATTGATTCGGTTGCGAAAAGTAGTCCTCCAAACGTCGGACGGATTCCGCCAATTCTAACCGGGTAGCTTCGGCATCGGTCAATACGGCAGTCGATCGACGCAATGATGGTGGGGTCTCGGGAATCATAAACAATTGCGGGTCAGAAGTGATACTGGAACCGGAGCGCATGTTCGTTGACGGAGCCGAGTCTGATTGAAATGCTGGAAGAATGACCAGCTGATTGTTTGAATCTGTGGTCAAAACCATGGACTGACGTCCCAAGTGTTGAGATGAACTTCGATTGTAATTAGCAGGTCGTAGGGCCACGTCGGTGCGGCCGAAGTCAAAGGGATGTGCGCTGACAGGAGGTTGAAAGGCGAGGGGTGGAGGATCCGGAGACGATCCCCGTGGAATAAACTTTTGGCGTGCGCGATTGCCTCGACGGCGATAAAAGTACCAGTTTCGCATTAACTGGACAGCAGTGGTATTGGCGGCCTCTGCACCGATTTCATGTACCTAGAAAAGACGGATGAGACAATCAGATAAAATGAATGGAAAGACAAGCAAAACTGGTCAGCCACGTTAAATGAAACCAGACTGCGCGACAAAAGCCGCGAATATGGAAATTGAGGATGTGATATCCTCTCTTGGTGCAGATAGATGAAGTCATCCGTAGCCGAATTATGGTGCTCTAACTGCTTCCGGAAAGTTTCAGGTTGGAATCGCCTTGGTGTTTTTGAAGTGCGCAAGGCTGATAATCGCCACACGAATATGATACAACTATGCAGTGTCTTTCAACTACAGCTGACTTTGAAGAGACGGCTCATTGGTTAGAGAGAGAGCATCTACTGACTGGAAGGTCCGAGGTTGGAACCCGACCTCTGTCTCTCGACTAACCCTGTCTAGGCTTGGGCAACCTAGCAGTATCCCAGCCCTCGTGCTTCCTTCTGGTGGCATGGCAGTTAGGCACCGAAATGGTGCTACAGCTGAACGAGTTTTTTAGACTTTGAAGTAAAGGATGAACTCCCTGAGAGTTGTTCAGATTTCACCGAGGTTCACGAAAGTTGGACGAAGCCTGGATACATGGCTATGATGGTAATGTGTTGGAATATTGGTAGCTCGGGTGTATTGGTTGGTAGGTTTCGGATGTTACTTAAAACCTCGAAAACATTTTGTGGAGAAAAATGTCACAACTACAAAGGGAGTTCACAAAATCTGCCAAGTAAATTGGATGGAAGACCGTTTCTGCTGACCTGTAAGGCGAGTGCAGTACAGCTGTAATCTGGTTGATAACTTTTTATCGACTATTGTGAAACTTATACTACCGGAAAATAGTGAGAAAACTGAACACGCGATAATTGAATGTCACTCTATATTGTCTTAGAAACTAGTGCGGTGAAACAAGCATTTCAGTTCATACGAACGTCCCTCCAGAGAGATTTTCGATGGAAGAATTTGTGCCACAGAAAACTTTTCATCCTGACGGAAGGGGGGGATTATCGTATTCAAGGATAGTAAACCTCTGATTTGCGGGGCATCCCTTATAGACAATCGATAGTCGTTCAGCTGTAACACCCTTTCGGTGCCTAGCTGTCATGCCAACAGAAGGAGACAAGGGGGCTGGGATACTGCCAGGTTGCCTAAGTCTAGCCAGGAGAAGTCGAGATGCTTAGGTTGGGTTCAAACCACAGACCATCAGGTCGGCAAATTTGTGCCATTTCACCCCTCATCCCTATGAGGGAGAATAAATTGTAACTACTTGTGGCCATGCATAGGGCCAATATTACAAAATGACCTGGATAAGTTGACGATGAGGATGACTAAGGTGTTGCTTAATTTCGAGCTCTCGCACCTTCAGTAAAGATTGTCAGGGATCGGCTAGATGACCCTTTTTTTGCTGGCAGTTGGTCGTTCAGAGGTAACATCCTTTCAGTACACAGCTTCCATGCTACCTGGAAGAAGCACGAAAGGCTAAGATACTGCCAGATTTCCCAAACCCAGAGAGAAGCAACCGAGATGCTGGGTGTGGACTGGAACCACGGACTTCGCAGTCAGTAAGTTCGCGCCTTAAGCGTCGAACTATCTGGTAAAAAATGACCATACTTCACTCACCAAGTCTGAAGCAACTAATGCTGTGTGTGATTTATATCAGCCGGCGGTTGTCATAGTAAAAACAGCCCAAATACTGGTGAATAGTCAAGTTGTGGTCCTAACTAGTTACAGATTCTTGCGGAGCAAGTGATGATCACCACGCTATGAGCTTCCAGGCCCTGAGTGAATTTCTTTAACACGAAAGTCTTTTCAAAATAAACTCCACCCGATGTAGAGATGAGGTCACACGATATGTGGTCCTATCGCTTATAGCAGCTCGCTGCTAATGGGCGAATGATGTCCTCTAGGGACACCACATTCAGTGACTGGGTCTTGAGTTGTTCAAGGACCGGTCATGTTTGATGAAACACTCTACGAAACCCCAATCTTAGTGAGTTGCTATGATGAGACTCGTTGACCGAGCTGACCGGGACGTTCTCCGAGTGCTGATTCTCCCTTGGGTTAAGGGGATAATCGATATTATTGAGTTCACCAGCTTAGTACTCAAGGAAGCCAGGAGACCCAACAAGCATGATTGAAAAGACCAGAACATGACAAAACTGCATAGGCGAAAACTAACGTACCCCAGGTGGGTGTTCTCTGTCACTACGGTAAGTGTCCGTGCCATTTAGGAACAAACTTTCTCCACATTGAGTCGAATTCGGTTCGGTATCCACAGTCGGAGTTTCATAGTCATACTTGACTGGACATACGGATTCGGAGAGGAGACTTGGTACCAACGGGGTCGATGGTGCACCGTCAGAAGGCGCTTTGCTACTGGGATGGACAGGGTATCGTCGTATCCGGCAACCAGGTTTGCGTTTGTGAGCCAGAACGATCGACAAACCGACCGCGGAGACAAATAGCAGAAAAAGCACGGTTGTAGAGACCGCTAGGACTAGAGAACCGGCAAAATGAAGCCAACTGAAGCCCGCAACCGAGGTTCGATTGTCAGCCAAATAAAGGGATGGTCTTTGCGACCGGGTTTCTCGGGTAGACGACGGATCAGCGGGTTTCAGTGGGACACCGAATTCGTCGACGAGCAGTATCGTTTTTCGCTCCGTCTTTGGGTCAGTCCAATGTAGGCTACGAACACAAGTGCTGGTGTCATTTGCATCTGCCGATAGTTGGTGAATCAGTGGACGCAGCTGGAAATCATCCAAACACACACCTGAGGTTGTCTCGATGTGTAGGGCAGTTCGTAGGACACGCGCAATCCACGTTGCTCCATTACTGGAGAAAGTTATCGGTGGCTCCATATTTTTGGAAGTTTGTTGTTGCGAAATCGACTCCAAGTCGTTCAACACACTCGCTCGCGCGTCCACTGGGACAGAGAGTTCAACCCAGACATCAGCTGGTACATAGTGGGTCGATTCTAGACTGGTCACAGCTGATCGCCTAAACAAGGACCAATCAAAGTACGTTGTCGTTTTCTGATGGTACGATGCAGGTGCTACCCCACCATCGGACGGTGGTCCCGCGGTTACGGTTTGCAAAAGTTCACTGTTTGAAACGAAGTGACAAGCGGAGGTGAAGTGTGCATGCCACTATTACGGGGCAGCTTGTGGAAAAGGCAAAAACGGCTATCAATGGGAAAATGTGTTTGTCACATTTACATTACCAAATGATACGTAAACACGCAGCATCGATTGACTGTCAGAGAAGGCGAATAGGAACAAGTGGACACAAGCTAGTTTGTCGCAATCCAAATGCGGGAAATCGTGTGATCAAGATGTTTTTTTCCAGATAGTTGCCTATCAATATGGTCAAAAGAATTGCAAAAGCAACGCGAATGATTTACAAACCACATATATGCGCATCGACTTTTCAACAGCCGAGGGTTGTTCATATGCTTCTATAAATGAACGCAAGTACCCGTGGACTGGCAACAGACACAGTGGAAAACTCCAAGAAGTGATGCAGTTTTGGGAAAATATAGACAGATATAGCTAAGATGTGACATACGGTCACACAAATTGAGATTCTCTACCTAGGTATGCAGCCAGGACCTAAACTCACAATCCATACTGCTGGCAAAGAACAGCCTCGTCAGTGCTGATCATGCGAAAGAAACGGTATATACCGTAGAGTTAAAAAGCTAGTTTCAAATCGTTTAGTTGTAACACCCTTCAGGTGCCTAACTGCCCTGCCACCAGAAGAAAGCACGATGGCTGGGATACTACCAGGTTGCCCAAGTCTATACAAGGGAAGTAGAGAGGCAGAGGTCGGGTTCGAACCACGGACCTTCCGATCAGTAAATTCCAAATAGCGAAGAGTTCTCAAACGCAGGAAGAATTGAAGAAGAAAGATAGTACAGTAATATGCAAAAAAGATGTCATTCCTTTGAGGGGCCTACAATGAGCATTTCATAAGATATCCTATATCTGGTGAGGCCACTTTCCGACGCTAACCAGTCTCCGATTCTGTTTGTTGAGGGGCGACTTTACCCCCCGAAAGTGGTCTGCGGGAAAATACATTTTCCAAGACCAGGCTGCGTCTATGAACGACGTTAGTATGGGACTCGAGATAACGCACTGGTGACTTTTCAAACGCTCAAAACGCGACGAAACTATTTACAGAAATCCAGAGTTCTATCCTTACTACTCAGGACTGAGCTTGCTATGACACTGGAAAAGATAGCATCTAGTTTGACATACTCCTTTTTAGTCCTACCTTTTTTGGCATCATCAGCCGTAAAAGGAACGCGCGCTTGTTGTGCAGTGGTTATAGTTGCCACAGTTTCGTTCACCGATGATTTGGGGAGGTGGAGTAGATAGCTACGTATTGGAGGCGGTAGCTGATATAATTGATGCGAAAATATAGGAATGTCAGTGGACTTTCTATTGAGTGGATTGGGAGGGGAGCTATGCAGTGAAGGCAATAGCTTGCATGTATGGGCTCCGTTGAGGACGTGGCTGGGCCACGTCTGAAAATGTCTCTAACCATTGATTTGTCTTGTCTCGGGGTTTCCATCCAGGAAGACGGCAGTGACCAGAGCAGCTGAGTTTGCTGGCAATGGCTTTCATAATTCGTTGCCAGGTAATTGTTTGACCTACCCTCCTCCAGGAATTCGGTCAATTGGCACGCCAAGCTAGTGCGACTGTGGTCAGTTTCTCTATCTGCCTAAATACGTACATCAGTAGTAATGTTAGAATCGGGCATCCTAGAATATTCACACGGGTCTTAAGTGTTTTCACGCCCATGGAAACAGAAATACCGTTGATACTGGCACACTAGTCCAGCCGTATCTATCTATCTGCCTATCTGCCTCATCACCCGGAGGAAGCACAAGGGCTAAGATACTGTCACGGTGCCCAAGGAGCAGTTGAGATACCGAGTTCGGATTCGAACCAAGGACCTTCCGGTCAGTCAGTTAGCACCTTAACCACTGTAAGATCTCGAGCTCAATGTACTAGCAGTAAGTGCCAGAGCAGAGATATCATAAAACAATGAGGAAAGGACGCCCTAGTATGAGGTGGGAGGAAAAGGGAAGTGTGAAGACTTAAGAAACTTTGGGAAAAGATCACCATTGAATGGTACTTAAATAAGTGTATCCGAGCATCGGATGTACCAGAATAATAAATCACCAGCAAGACTAACCCGAAAGACTTAGCGAGCCTGGTGCTTCGAACATAACAGCAGGCATATACTAGATTGTCCGTCCTGCTAAGAAGTGACATCATAGTCGCCACTGGAATCGGTCACGTGTCATGTCCTGTAGGATGCAAGGAGAATCATATGGGTACCAGCCAGCAGGTTACGAAGACCTCAAATCATTCCACGCGAACTTCAGGCCGGCGATGTAACAATCTGGAATGCAAGGCCTAACTGCTCAAACAATTCAGTCTAGATTTCAATGGCTTACCGGCAGCCCAGACACCCTTCAGTTTTACGGCAGGTCCTATTGAAAAGACGTCAGAATTGAGCGTTTTGGTAGTACTATTGCACTTGCACACGTTGGTGGTACAGTTTTAAGAAGTCTTAGATTTTAACGAAGAAGGAACATGTGTTCGACTTACCTAAAACTGATATTGACCTGAGAAGATCGATTTACCGGAAAGCGCAGCTTCAGATGCACACAGGCCAACAGGGTTGACGAACTCGATACTGGGAGTACCTGGTATACGGACTGTTCACGAGATTGGTGTTGATACTGTGTGTAAGGGTTGAAAACAGGCCGAGGTCCGACGACTCGCTGATGTGTTGATGGGGTAGGATCAACTACCGCTATGGGTACGACAAGGCGAGTGAAACGGGGCCAGGGAATAGACACCTCCAACTTACTGGATGCGAGATTGTCACCGTTTAAGGACGATAGCATTCGAGACGGATTGTAGCACGGGAAGAAGTTCGCCTTCGGGACAACGATGTTACCAAGATCCTGGGGACAAACACAAACGAGGAGGCAGTATTAATACTCCTCAATACCCGATGAAGTGAAGAGAATGCAACACGACCTTCACACCTCTGAGATTCAATTGATCCGGATCTTATGGGAGAGCTTGGCTCAATCTCTTACAAATATGCTTTAGGTTAATTCAAACTCTAAGCACGCGCTCAGACAGTAAGCAGAACCGGTAACGGAAAAATCAGGCACTCACACTAAACTAATGCAGTTGAGGTTCCAGGGTGGTAACTTTGCAGAACCGGTACGGAAAAATCAGGCACTCACACTAAACTAATGCAGTTGAGGTTCCAGGGTGGTAACTTTGCATCGAATCTAACGCCTTCAAGGCGGGACTACTTCAGTTTCCATCCCCACCAAAGACCAGAACAACTAACCGGTAACCCAAATTCAAAAACGACGCGGTTATAAATTCACTCCTGTTGTGACTAACTGCTGGCTCTGCTCCACTGCCTTGGAATCGGAAAAGACTCGGTAACAAGGAACACAACATAACGGAAACTACTCACAAGATTGCTGAAAACTCTTCGATAGCCCACGACCGGTTTCGCCCTTCTTGGGGCTCATCAGGTGGGCTCAGTCCTCGAGTTTCCGTCAACCTTATGTTCTACTTGGACCCAACCTTGTGAGTAGTTTCCTTCATGAAAATATACTACGATATCTCGAATATCGTGCCAACTGAATCATGAGGCGGCCTGCGTGAAGCACATTCAGTTGCAGAATATCACAAACGAGAGATTCAGTTGAGTCTCTCCCGAAAACCAAATTGATTTGCAAATGAGTGTATTTCTCGAAGGGCCACAACAGCTTTACTGCGAACAAGCGACTGTGAAAGTTACAAAGGGCCCCGCAGTAGTTAAAGCATACTTTCGACCTTCAACCCAGAAGGTCCGATCGGCGTTGGGTGAAGGCTCATCGTCATTTGCCGTTGGTTCTATGAAATGCCTGAATACTCATCACTATCGGCCATGCTTGTGTGGCATGCCTGAACACTCATCTTCAGCCGTTGATGAATTGGTTGATCGCTTGAGCGTTCATTTGGAAGATGACTATTGTGGTCTGGATGCTTGACGGCTTCCCCACTGCGGTTTTGCTGGAGTTTGAGTGTCTCCGTGGGCTTCGGGCATTCTGGAATTACTTTCACGAATCTAGCCTTCCTGACAACTCCCTGCCTTCGATGAATAACACTGCAGCAGTTGAAACCAATACAACTTTACTACAAGCTTTACACTGCAATAAAAATACGTAACAGGTTGAAAACGCGCCGGTGACTAGCTACAGTTGGCTAGTTCCCCTCACGCGTGATACACTGTTTTCTATCAGGTCAGTAGATGCAAAAACACGTCACTATGAACAGCTGTTTTGGTTCGACGATGAATCCGTTTCAAGCAGCATGAATTCAAGCTGTATGAGGATTCCGGCAGGCCGTGTACTCTCATCAGTAGATCTTATCGACTAATGCAGCATAGCTGTTTGTCCACTACAAAATATGGGGGATTCCACTCGAATGAGTTTGTGGAGAACGGAGGACGAGATGATATTCAGTCAACTGTTTACGCCTACTCGCTTGAAGAGTCAAAATAGACTGAAAATAAAGAGGGTAAAATCAGACAAGTCTGCCAAGTAAATTTACGCACCGCTACGTGCAAAGGACAAACATCTCAACTGGAATACTCTAGGAGAACCGAATATTGGATTCAAAAACAAAGAAACAGAACTCCTTGGAGTCAAATCAATAAAGGTCACAAAGCCGGAACTCGGAAGGACAACGGTCACTCAAGCATCGACCAGAATACGACAGCAGGAGATGCAAAGCTCAAAGGTCACGTGGGAATCAGTGAGTGAGGTCACAGGAACTGCCCGACCGGACAACTAATCGCGATCAAAGGTCATCCCCAGCTAACAGCACGTATATTAACACACACGTAACACTACTCAACGCACAACCGCCAATCCACCGCTACGCACTACTACGCTCCCAAAAACACACTGATGATGTCACCCCGATTGGTGATGAAACGTTTGCAATCAAATTGCCCAGCTCAGCGAACAAGCCAACGATCAGATTGTTTTTTATTGACGTGTCATTGTGGAACGGTGACGTTAAATTCAATTGTGTTGAATTGAGTTAAACCGATTGTCTGCTTGATTAGAACAGTCTGGTGGCAGTTGAACGAGAGCTGGAACCAATCAAATGGGAGTGGCTACATCCAGCTATTGTACCCAGGCTGTTCCGACGCCCACGATGAGAATCAAACGCCTGAAGGCGATATCGGGCGGTTCAGAGCTAGCCCCTCAGACGCTCAAACCAGTGCACCGTTTGGAAACACCCACAAATATGGTCGTATGGAATTCACGTTGTAAGTGTGACGAACATGTTGAAACCCTGAAAAAGGAGTAGTAGAGCTGTTTGCCGGATACTCTCGTCTGGATTTCGTTGATTCTGGTGTTAAAGCCAAACCAGAGTGAAAATGAGTGTAATTCGCGAATTTGACACAGTTTGGGTTCAAAGAGAACATAGGGTTGACGGAAACTCGGAAACCGCACCAATCTGGCGAGCCTCAAGGGAGGCGAAACTGGTCCTGAACTGTCGAAGAGTTTCCAGAAACCTTGTGTATTGTGCTACCTTCAGAGAAGAGCCGTTTTGCCCCGTTTAGAACGATACCAATGGTCATTCGGAAATAACACCCTTTTGGTGCCTAGCTTACATGCCACCCGAAGGAGGCATCAGGTTTCCCGAGCCTAGATAGGGGCAGTAGAGATCCCGGAATTTGATTCCAACCACGAATCTTCTGGTTAGCAAGTATGCTTGTTAACCACTTAGCAGTCTCGCGCTCATTTCGTCTTCCTTTATTTAAAGTCACCAAAAATATCCATTTCGAGGGAGACTCGAAACCGGTTGGGAGTCCGAGCACCCTACTCAGTTAGGGGTGAATGACTTGCAGCATTAGCGTTATTTATTAACCACTCCTCTTTCAACAAGATAATCACGTGGACTGGTGTTGATTGGCTCCGCGACAAGGCGACATAACCCATAACCATCATCATAGACGGCAGTAAACCAGCAATAGAACTGCTGTTTATCTTCCAAACAGCTCAGTTGGACTTGGTTCCAAAACACAACCCAACAACGTAGGCACGATGTTCGAATAGTGCTGTTGGGAGTTTAGCTGGAGATGTAGCCCGATGGCGTTTCAAAGCAGAAATGTGTACTAACACTTCAAGAGGAGCCCAAATCCGTACATAATACCTCGGGCTGAACAAGCCAAACACAAGACATAGGTTAAACAGGCAGACGACCACCAAATTAGCTATTATTGGAAAATGTGTAGTGAGTCTCCTCATTATCATCATCTGGTTAAAAGACCAGCTTGCATAGACGAGATGACGGGAGAACATAACGAATCACTCGGTTTTTTGTGTGACACAATTATGTCTAACGCACAGAGACAGTCTTCTGTGCATTGGAATCAGTCGTTTATATTCTCGCCTCTCTCTCCTATGGCACAACGCGATCCCAAACACTTAACTACATAACGTTTGTGACACTTCTTGCAAGGACTACGATACTACAAGCTCAGCAGTGCGATCGGTGCTGCATTGGGCTGAATAAGCCAAGAGAGGCACGGAGTTTGTTGGTGTGCGGCGGGAGGAGATGGGGTGATGCAAAATGAAAGTAATCGGATTGTAAATGCTTTAGTGGTTGATCGAAGCTGCATATTAATGAGCAGAAAAGAAAGACAGTATGAGACAGCATGGGTTGAACGAAGTATGGATTATATGAACAACTGGCACAGTTGTCATCCAACCAGTTGACAATCTGGCTGTGTGCCCAATTGACGGTCTGAGCAAAATTCGAACCTTTCGTGGTCACCTATGCGCAAACGTCATGGGTAGTCAGCCGTCACCACCACCACCAGAAATATCCTGGTCCTCCCAAAACGCCTTTAGCCTGTTACTCATCGATTGCTATGGTGTTCGATCCAAGTTACTTTGCCTTTACATGGTAGATTTAATTGTCCCAGTCGCAAGACGAGGTTCGGAAAGGGATTAATAATAGTAATAATAATAATGACCGTTTAGCTGAAACCCCCTTTCAGTACCTAGCTCCCATAACAGCCGGAGGAAGCACGATCGTTCAGATACTGTCAGGTCACTCAAGCCTAGAAATCTCCGCGGCCGAAGTCCACAAACGAGTGGGCAATAAATGGAGAGGACGGGTGGTTCAGAAATGACAGCGAAGAAAGTGGGACCTATCTGTGGTAGACTGTTTTTGCTCGATGTATGAAACAAGGAGGGTAGTCCGGCTGGTCACACCAAGAGAAGGTCCAAGTGGCACGAAATATATCCATGCAAACAAGCAATGGTTTAATAGGTAGCTCAGCCGTTAAGAAAACACAGGAAAGGTAACAGTTCAAACCAGACGGTGGCTTCCCGATCGCTCCTGTCTAGGCTTGGGTCTTCATGTTTCCTTCGTGTGGCATGGCAACTATGCATCGAAAGGGCACTTTTTGGTTGATATTCATCATAGGGGAAGTGAGGAGGGGGCGAGAGAACTCAGTGGTTGGAGTGCGGATTTACTGACCGGAAGGTCCGTGGTTCGAACTCGACCTCTGTCTCTCGACTTCCCCTGTTTAGGCTTGGGCAATCTGGCAGTATCCCAGCCCTCGTGTTTCCTTCTGGTGGCATGGCAGTTAGGCACCGAAAGGGTGTTACAGCTGAACGAGGAGCAACTTCTTCAGTTGTGGGGTGGACACACTCTGGCCAGTACAAAGTTTTGGCACAGGCGCTCACACCACGCCATTTAGAAGTCACCAACCACAAGCCCACCGTGGGCTCACTTAGGATCGTTATTCTTTATGAGGTACGGCACTCGGTTCCGGCAATGCAATTGTACGGTCCTGGTAGCCGTTCCTTTTTACACCCAAAGTATGTACGCTGGAGTAGAGTAATTCTGCACGTCAACATCAACGGGTTTAAGTAGCTAAAATGGGCTGATTTGGTTGGGAAGATCCTCGGTGAGAGCGAAGATTGGTTTAACGATGAATAGACGGGTGAAAAAAGCTATGCTTTTAAATTTTGAGACCGTCAGCCGAATTAATCCTAGTGAAATAAAAAAGCACTGTACCTTGTCGAGACCAACGGATCTTATTCAAGCCAGAAAGGTCACACCCGAAACTGGCTCTCCTAGATTCCTAAGATGTCGCATAATCAAGACCGCGGGTGAGGAAAGAATAAGCTGGTGGGCTGTGAAAGTCCGGGTGAAAAGGATGACCATGAGAAAGCCTAGAATGGTGTCAGCGGAGCGATTTGCGAAAAAAATGTGGCTGTAATTCCTTCGCAGAACTGCCAATTCGAACGACGGACCGAACACTTCAAAAGAAAACCTAGCTGGCCTGCCTGTGAAAGAACCCAGAGAAGCTAAATAGACAGCGGAGCGGCGAAAAAAATGTGGCTGTAATTCCTTCGCAGAACTGCCAATTCGAACGACGGACCGAACACTTCAAAAGAAAACCTAGCTGGCCTGCCTGTGAAAGAACCCAGAGAAGCTAAATAGACCAGTGGCACCAGCCACCACTGATAACACAAACTTATGGGGAGATATCCTATTTAAAATGTAAAAATGCATTCAACCAAGATCCTTTGCCCCCTACACTTTTCGAATGTGGTGTTAAACCTTACGTTAAACAAGTTGAGCTCCCCAATCCTCAAAGCGATAGCATCGTGTGAAAACCGTTGTGGCATCAGCCTAGTAGCTGCAGCAACCTTTGCCGAGGACGCATTGACTAAATCTTCGTTCTGAGACAAGTTTTTAAATATCCCCTCGGTTTCAAACGGCCAGCAATAGGCATTTGCTTTTCTGACGGTGCCTGACAATCATTAGTTATTTTCAAGTTCTTATTCCTTGTAAAGGCACTGCACACTAAATCCTGCGGGTGCGTAAGGGTCTTCGCCCGAGTCTGTCGCGTCCAGTGGTATAAAATAGGGATGTCCTCTCCCACCATTCATCTTCAACCGTGTTTAGGATACGCCGCTCGAATATTCTCTACCTGTCTCTGAAACACAGTATTCCTATCCTTGATTCAGATCTTTTATAGATACCAGCCATTTTGCATCACTTGAGCAATTCTGCTGCTCGGTTTAGAGTATTCCTACCTTGATTCAGATCTTTTATAGATACCAGCCATTTTGCATCACTTGAGCAATTCTGCTGCTCGGTTTAGTATGGGCTTCACACATGCGAAGTGTTAAGTTGGACGGATCAAACCTGAACCTCATGTTTGTAGATCAGCCAATCAAGGCGATGCATGAATTTGTCTACCTGAATGGTTGTCTTGGTGGCAGCGGGTCGGCCAAAGAAGCAATCGCTTTCCGAACTGGAGAGAGAAGGACAACTTTTAGATTGCCTCTATACATCCATTGCAACGTGTCGTCAGTCGGCTTGTCAGGGACAGTGCGACATATGCTCACTGCTTTATGGAGGGCTCCGTGAACAGATGTACTGTCGATGTTTATTCACTGATGTCCCCAAGGCATTGTTTGAGCCTCCTAGGAGTATCGGACAATTTTAGGAAGGAACTCTCCTGAAATGGATGAGGGTTAGAACACACGCACCTCGCATGTCAGAAGAACATCTACGTCGCATAGCTCACTGTGCGTAGTGGGGACGATGGAAAAACGGGGAGCTCATGACCTGGTAACGAAGTATGGAACTCAGAAAAGTTGACAACTTATGGTTCCCTGACTGGGGAACCTCAGACTCAATTGGCTAGTAGTTAATTGTCCTGATAGACAGAGATTTCACCTCTAATGCTAATTTATCAAATAATTGGGGTGATTCGACCACAATCCCCTTACTACATCATCGTCTGCAATGTCCTACTACCTCCACCTTGGTCTTCCACATTTCGATGAACAAAACTGTAGCCACTGGAGCCGGTGCTAATTCGGTACACGACTTACATCTGATTAACCGATCAGAACTCTAGACGATACACTGTGAGTTCCATGACAATGATTGGTGTCGAAACGCGCATGGAGTGTGTGAACCGAACAAGATCTGGTCGATCGGAGAGCATGCATAATTAGCACCAATAAAAGGAACTGAAACCAGGACAGAGTGCACTTACCTCTGCGCCCAATTCCCTGGTTTCGTTTCGACCGGCCGCATCGGTGTTGCTTGCAGAGACGGCAAAAGCAGCTGCCTCTGCTGCTTTTTTGAGTTGCTCGGCCAATTCACGTAGGCTTTGATGAAAATTCCACCCTTCCGTGGAGGATTTGAATAGACAATTTGTTTTCCTATTAAAGTCACAGTCGACTTTCCCATTCAGGTTGATGTAATGTCGCCGCAGTTCTTCGGGAAAAGAGGCCGGGTCCGGATAATTTGATGCCCAGAGAGGGGGTTCACCGCCGTACACTCGATTCAGCAAGGGAACGAGTAGAAATAGCGGAAACATGTGTATCGTTGCTGATCAATGATGTGTAAGCCGGAGGCATCCAACATCACCGCAACCAATGGGAACATCAATGAAGAGCATGGAGAATGCTAAGAATCCCATGTGACACGCTCGTGAAAAGAGCTAAAAATGAGAACAGACAAGTGTGAATATCGCATTGACCAGTTGTTGGTCTCCGCAAAATTTTGCAACAGCTTCAACCAGGTCAGTTGGTGTATGGATCAAGGCCTCCTTCAAGATCTTTCGGCATAACAAGAGCATGGAAACTGGGGAAAAACAATCGAAACTGAAGAAGTGGACGAAACGACGAATGGCGTATACATCAATCCCCATCAGTGACAAAGTTTGAACGAGAAATCGCGCGAAATAAGGCATCCAACTTATAAAAAATAGTGAGGCCTTGATAAAGAATCTACCACAGCCTGTGTGGAATGAGGACAAAACACCAACTGAACGGGGTTGATTGACGGGTAACCCCAATATGGGAGAAGTCGCACAACGTCAGGTGAAAACCACCGTGCCTGATGATCATATGCTTCCTGAGGTCATGCCATAAAGGTCAATCGACCATCGAGGGAGTCAGACTGGCGTTCGGTCTAACGAGTTTCGCATTGATGTAAACAATTGTACAGCACCATTCTTTCCAACGATCAACAGTCTATTCCTAATTGAAGATTCCTTTTGAAATTACTAGCTGTTATAAAATATGGCGACATCTGATGATGAAAAACGTCCCTTTGCTTGCTTGCTTGCTTTTCCGGCGGTCGTGTACATGATGATGATGATGATTATGATGATGATGATGATGATGATGATTATGGTCGTGTACATTTAGGCTGACTAACTCCAGGGATACCAATTCAGTTATATTTGTAAGTTTGCAACGACATCCATGAAAGACCGGCATTTTGCAGTCAGTTGGAATCCAGATAACACAATCTCGAGCGTCCGTTCTCCGGAGGAGGATACTCTTAGGAGGTTAAAAACTTGAGGCTTGGGAAACCCCACTTGGGAAACCTCACTTTTCGACTGGGGAGGTGGGTGACTTAGAGTTCAACACGATTAACCGATGAAAGGGACAATCTCCGACTAGTCATTTTAAAATATAGAATGAGGTTTACAAACCCATAAGGACGTACGTAGAAGTGGATCGAAACAACGATACGTTTCAACGGTGATCAAATATTTGTAAACCAAATGACAGGGTTGGCCAACAAATCAATAGACGATACAGAGTACTTTTGGATATTTTTCACAGCCTAACAGAAAAGTCATAGTAAGAAACCCCTTAATGGTGCGCCCTTACGTTAGCGAGGGACAGGAGAACATGTGAAGAACACTTCATCTATTGTGAAAAAACAAATTGTATTACTCAGAAACGTGGCATGCAATGTTTGGCATAAAACGGATACAAACAAACTGACGCGAGCTGGAAAAAAGCAACCAAGTCAGTCTGGTCGGTCTCAGCTGATTGGACACCTATTCCGAAACACGTCTAGTCCATCTGTGTTTCTGTATTTCGGCCACTCTCGGAGAAGTAAGGCATAAACTAAAAACTTTTGCCTTCCGTTATATGACCTAGCCGTTGCGACTGATCGATTAGTGAAGGATAACTTACTTTCCAGATGTGGAAGATACGAACGCTCGAACCTTTCTGAAGTTACTAAATGATTTGCAAAAAGTTGTAGTTCAGCCAGACTAAGATAATTTAGGGGTTCAAGATTGAACTGTGGTTGTGATCTGTGACTGCTCTTGTCTAGGTCCGAGCAATCTGGCAGTACATGAACCCTCGTGAATCCTATAAAACTTTGTGACCGAATGCTGCCGGTCGAGGGATTTGATTTCAAACCCGCACGTTATTTCCAAAGTTTGTGACTTGTACCCACGATAAAGCGAGTGCCATTCTCATGTCAGTTGAGCAACATACCTAACCGGTGCTCGTAAACAAGAGATTGGATCACCGCAATGTGAGCAAGTCATGAAGGGTTCTAACTCGTAAAGCATGGGTTGTTGGTTTGTGCGCCAAGCTCCGCACCAATCGTCAGTACGGCAGTTGATGTCAATCTTATTGCGGAGAAACAGACACCCAAGGTGGTTTACTTACTCACACAAATTGCAGGTTAAAGGCACCGAGTAGTAAGAGTAACAGTGAATTTATCACAGATAAGTATGATTATATGACTTAAGCATGCCAGTCTGAGTTTCAAGAGAGAATAAACCGAATCCCAGCTGAATCTTTCGTTTATGATGTTCTCCTTCAACAGAATGTCCCGCAACAGAGGGCCTCATGTCTCATTTGGCACGACATGCCAGTATCGCAATGCATTGTGTAGACGTAATACGCTACCTATGAGGCTGCTGAAAACTGTCGAAGAGTTTTCAGCAACCTTGTAAGTAGTGTGTTATGTCTATCCTGGTTTCCTTTTGATAAAGGTTCAAGTGGCCAAACTGAAGTACTTCAGTTTTGAATCACAGTTACACGCATTCCTGAAAAATGCAAAGCACATTACACTGTCACGAAATTCGCATTTAAACTATAACGGTTAGATGAGAAGTGATTAACTGTTGTGAAATTTCCTCGCAGACAGATTGTGCTTGAGCATGTTGTGATACAGTACAGTAGCTACACTCTCAGACTCGTAATCGAGCAGGTTTGGCCTCACTGGCTACTTCAAAGTAACAGCTGCACAAAATAGGCACTAGGTTACTAGTAACCTGAACGTAGAACATAAACTGACGTTTACGCAATTGAGTATCGTTTGATGAGCCATGACGGGTACCCAGGATTTGCAGCAGTAATGCCAGTCCATTTTCAACACAGTCCGGCATGTAAATTACACAAATACGTGTGGACAGTATTCGCATGATATCACATCCGCAGTTCACACCTAACACAGTACACTAGCCAGCTATCAGAGCGGACCTCTGGAAGCAAAGTTATCCTCGGATCGGACTATCTTCCAATTCTCCAGTGGATTACTATACCCAAGGATCGAACGATCTGGGACTCGGTCGAAAACTGCTAGCTCCCTGAAAATAAGGGTAAGTTCGCTGAAGTTACAATAAATAGACAGGACATACGGGTACGACTTTATCTGTGGAAAAGCCTGAACAAATTCTGAGCCATAAGCGCAGTTTCAAAACCTCTTACAAACCGTCGGTCGATGGGTTAATACACACGGCTTATCAGCGAAATGGGCACGATTGTTGAAAAAGGATATATGGTCGGGTATGAAACCACCCCAGTTCACTGGTCCTATTGTTTCTAAGATATCCGATAAGCAAGGAGAAGCTACACAAATTCCCCAGGAATTCGATTGCAAAAACAGCAAACGACGATGACGCTGAATAGAACATCGTTTGCACACGTGACGCGACACCACATTGTTGCTACATTAACGAGGTGCCTGTAAATCGCTTCATTGGTTATCATGATGAAAAGCCAACCTTTAACGCACAAGACTCTTGCGTCACTTGAGCGAAATGCTTGTCATCAGTAACAGTCAAATCGAAACGAAAACAAAGACCGCTTAGTGCCATAGTAGCACAGATTCGTGTTGGAACGATGCACATTCATTCTGTACTGAGCCCAAGATCAAATCACCAGGTCCTAAACCCAAGTTAACCAAAACATATAAGTCCGCTATATGTAGAATTATGGTGCCTTCGCATACCTGGTCCATACAGATGATTCCCACAACCTGATTCCCCAAAAAACGTTGCCAAGACAGGATTCATTCCACTCAGTCTAAATCCTACATAAGATTGGCGACAACAGTCCAACTGTTCAGAACTGCAATCGATTAGCCAAGGGGTCCAAAATGAACGGTAATCAGATTTAGCGATTTGCTAGATTAGGTATGATGATGAATGTGTGCGTGTGTATACCAGCATATGGGTGGACGCAAACCTATGCGTGCAAAGAGCCATAAAACGCCATGTACCGTAAACAGAAAGAGGGTAATGGCGTAAATAAGTTAACAATCGTTCGTTCAGCTGTAGCATCCTTTTCGTGGCTAACTGCCATGCCACTAGAAGGAAGCACGAGGGCTGGGATACTGTCAGGTTTCCCAAGACTAGACACGGGAAGTCGAGAGACAGAGATCGGGCTCGAACCACGGACCTTCTGGTCAGTAAATTCGCGCTCTGACCACTGAATCATCGCGCCAACCTTCCAACTAGATAGTATTAAACGGAAGAACGCTCTATAGACAAAATAAATGAGTAACTGACAAGCTACGTCCACTTGGAAATTACAATGCTGACGAGAGGTCCAACTGAATCTATCACTTGCGATATTCTTCAGGTGAACGTGGACAACGGGCGTTCCATGTTTCAGCTGGCATAATTTTCGAGATTTCGCGGCATATTTTCTTTACAGCACATACTACTTCTACTTGGGGAACTTCAAGAAGGACGAAGCCGGCGGTGGACTGTCAGAGTTTTCATCAAACCTGTAAGTAGTGTGTTCCCTTGTGAAAATGAACATATAGTTACTAGGGATTATGAAAAGTAAGTGATCCAACAATAGGTCCGAAGCGATGATTTTTAACAGGTCGGGAAATAGACGCAGAATTTCCATAAAGAAAACTACTCACAGGGTTGCTGAAAACTCTTCGACAGCCCACGACCGGTTTTACCCTTCTTGGGGCTTACTAGGTAGGCGCAGTCCCCGAGTTCCCGTCAACCTTATGATCTACTTGAACCCAAATTGGACTGTTTTCGAGAAATACACTCAGTTGCAAATCAATTTGGTTTTCACAAGAGGCTCAACTGAATCACTTGTTTATGACGTAGAATTATTAGGTGGAACAATTGGGGCGGGAATAAGAGAAGGCAAAACGGTAGAGTAATTGTCTGAGTGGATGAAAGGGAATGTATGCGGGTGTCAGAAGGTAGATGAGTAAGTTCATCTAAATTACACGGCGCAACGGCGAAAAGGGTTAGAAAGACGCAAGGTATATTGCTTATATTACTAAGGGAGATGGCATCTATAACTAGTTCGGAGATGAAATAAATGTGGTGTATTTCGAGAGGGGAATAAGTTTCGGATTTACAATTAAAGACGAGAACAAGAAGTTTGTTTACAGTGCCTGCAACAAAAGAACGGCGCGAATCAATCAAAAACTAATCGCGAATGTAGAGAGTACTCTGGAATATCCTTAATCACAATCGAAAGGTAACCAACGTAGGCGGAAGCGAAGCCTAAATCGTGTAGAGCCCGATAATAAAACGCCGGAATGTTTGAGCAGCGCTACACAAACCAAAAGGTATACGGACAAGCTTGTACACTCTGCGCTTTTCGGAATGTCATACTGGGAATTCGATGAAAGGCATATACTAAACCGATGTCAAGGAAGACTTACCATTTACCACGTAACTCAGTAGATCATGCAGGTGAGTAGTAGGTTAGCCGTCAGGGCCTGTGACGTTACTGAGGGCGAGATAATCACAGCGTACTCTCCAGTCACCCTGGGTGTTTTTGGGACGGTGCAAGGGAGATATCCAATGGTAATTAGAATAACGCACTGCTTTCCAGAGCAGTGCGTGTGAACATCAGACTGTTGTAGGGTGGCGGGTGACGACCGTGGTTCTAAGCAAACCTCGGCATCTGGACCATACCTGCCTAGGCTTGGGCAACCTGACAGTACTTCAGGCCTTCGATGGCACGACACCTATGCACCGAAGAGGGCTGGGAGGTCATTTCTTCATTTGATGCTAACCATATATTGTCATCATCGACATCATAACATCAGTGTTCAGCGCTGATGTTTGCTGAGATGTATGGTACATTTGGAAGCTATATTGTCACATCGACATCATAACATCAGTGTTCAGCGCTGATGTTTGCTGAGATGTATGGTACATTTGGAAGCTTCATTGTGAAGAAAAGAATAAAGGTGGACGGGAAAGCAACTTAGTCCTAGCTTACCACAATCATTCCGAGGTGCCCACACATCTAGACACTCGCTTAGGCAATCTGGAAAGAAAATGACAACAAGAACGCCACTGACATCGGTTGGCAGCCATATCTTGCAGCGTCTCCAACCAGGCGCAGTGGGGATCCGCGGTCCCCATTCTGGAAGGCGGGTATCACAGACAGCACCCAAGCGTTCCATAATCTCCTTCATACCCCTCTGCCAGGCAGGGGGGTTAGCTACCTTTCTGCTTCCGCGATCCTGAATTGGGTATGCAAAGCAGCACTCACTTCGGCAAACGATGGTTAGGCATAAGTAACACGCCACAATCACCGCAGCTTCTGGTACTGGAGACATTCCCTAATGGAAATACCCTTTGCGCAACCGAAAACTCGCTTTTTAATTGCCTCGTTAAGGATACGCCGACACCAACCAACAAGAGCTATCGTAGAAAACCTCAAGCCATCTCAGTTCGGCTGACCGAAGAGGCCGTCTAATATCCACACAATAAAACAACCCGCACTGTAGCCTGATACACATCCATTGAGATTTAGGGATATGCCGCTCTGAGGCCAGAGGTGTCTCAAATTAGCGAATGCGACACGAGCCTTGGAGATTCGTACTCACACTACAAACGGGACTAATGCAATCTCCAAGATAAGTAAAACACTCCATGGCTTCGAGTGCGTTTCGCTGGATCGTACGTGATGTGCTAAGTGGCTACATGCCTAGGAGCAAGACCTTAAATTTTGTGGCTGCAAATCGCATGTCACTGGACGGAATGACTTACAGTATACAGGAAATGAGTCTTCAGTTGTGTAATGATCATCGTCATCATCATCATCATCAAGGACAGCAACATCAGTGTTGCCACTGATGCTTCACTGCCGTACAACCATAAGGTATGTCTATATATATATATATATATATATATATATATA
>NW_008751724.1:224589-290659 GCF_000715545.1 Opisthorchis viverrini
GACGGGGTCACGGGGACCCCATCCTGGAAGTCGCACAACACCAACAACACCCAAACTCTTCGTGATCTCTTTCACGCCTTTTTGCCAAGTCATGTGCTGTCCACCTCGCGGTTTGCGCCATCCCGAAGGAGGCACGGAGAACAACACTCGTCTTGGTAGACGGTGTTTTGGCATGCGTAGCACATGACCGAGCCATCGCAGTCGATGATGCTGGATGTTTTCCCGGATTGAGGTGCCTGCAGCACAACCAAATACCCGTTTTCTAATCGCCTCGTTACTGACACGCTGACGCCATCCAAAACCAGCCATGCTTCTGAGGCATCGGTGGTGAAAAACCTGAAGACGCCTCACATCATCAACCCGAAGAGGCCATGTCTCGCACCCATACAACAACACTGCCCTTACTGTAGCCTGGTACACACGACCTTTAAGACCCAGTGAGATGCCTTTTTGACGCCACAAGTGATGCAAATTAGCAAACGTGATTCGAGCCTTTGAGGTACTTTCACTGACTTCATCAGACACACTTCCGTCAGAGCTAATACAACTACCGAGGTACGTAAAGTTCTTCACAATCTCCAGTGGTTCTCCTTGAATTGTAAGGGATATGTTCGCAGATGGGATGAGTTTTCGGCACAGGCACTCACAACATGTCATTTGGGGGTAACCAA
The DNA here is from genome assembly GCF_000715545.1 of Opisthorchis viverrini. NCBI lineage: Eukaryota > Metazoa > Platyhelminthes > Trematoda > Opisthorchiida > Opisthorchiidae > Opisthorchis > Opisthorchis viverrini. The sequence goes on from NW_008751724.1 coordinate 225,261, forward strand.
ACGCAGGCCATCCGTGGACTCAGTTGAATAACGTGGATGTCAGCTACCAATAAAGAGCTTCAGTCAAGGATTGCCGTCATTGATTAGGTACGTTACTCGGTCCCGACCGTGCGGTCTTCGTCGAAATTCCGCTTTCCGAAAGATTACGCAAGCTGGTATGGTTGGAAAGCTCCCAGAAACGTACAATTACGCCGATATCGGATATGCTGAAGGATGAATGGAGTGAAAAAAGCTATGCTCTTAAATTTTGAGATCGTCCACCGAAGTAATCCCATTGGACTTCAGAACAATTTCGCCGAGATTGGCAGAATTGGTGATGTGAGGGAGGTCATGCACGACAAATCCTGAGGGCACGTACGGGTATTCCACAAGCTGACGCCTTCTCCAACCTCTCAGCCCCAACTTGATTATTGACATGTCACTTGAAACTTCTGTGCCTGTTTCTGAAACCTCGGAGAGCGAGGAAGGTAACAAAACAATCGTTCAGCCGTGACACTCCTCCGGTGCCTAGCTGTCATGCCACCCGAAGACAGCACGAGGGTCGGAATACTTCCAGATTGCCAAAGCATGGACAGGAGCAGTCAAGCCTAGCTGTCCACCCGAAGACAGCACGAGGGTCGGAATACTTCCAGATTGCCAAAGCATGGACAGGAGCAGTCAAGACGCAGATGTCGAGCATGAACCACGGACCTTCCGGTCTATGAACTCGCACTTTAACCACTGAGCCATTTCTAGCTCTGACACTGGTACACTGATGAGGTTATGCCTTTTTCTTTTTTGGTTCGGACCCTTTGGGGATACAAGTCATTTGAAATAAAATAAATAATTCTGTCGCAGGGCCTTGGCGTACTCCCTACATCCGAAAAGTGTGAGGTGCTGCTACAAGACAAGGTGGGATCAGGCCCAGACTCTATACATGTAGATAAGCTAAACGAGGTGATAAATAAATCCTTTTACCTGAATGCACTTACCTAAACTCAGAGGCCGGCTGAAAAGTAGATGACTTGTAACGAGGGCTAGGGATACTTTTGCCAACTTCGACATTAACAGCATCGAACCGAGTCAATTTGCACATCAAGGAAAGGGTATGTTGAGTCTTCGCCACCCCAACTGTCTTGAGAATCGGGTATGCGGTCTCTACACGCCTAGGATATATGAAAGCTTTTATTGGTCGGTCTTCGGCGTCTCAAAGAATTGGAAGGGGAAGGGGAGGTGGTGGGGTTGGTGGAGTCGTCGGACTAACATTACTGGGGTGCGGGAGAAGAAACTTTGCTGTGATGGATGAGCCAACCAGATTATATTAAAGTAGTTAGGTGATAGAGCTCTTTTTACTAAGCCGTGCGCTGAGCGGAGACGACTTAGAGGTGGACAGTCTACGACCTTGCAAGGGTATGAAAGCACTAACAAGTAAAAGCAGTTTGGCCGAAGACAGTCGCATCTCTGGACTGGGACTTCAGGGCTTAGCCCTTCAGTGATTAATGACACTAGCAGACATGACGAAATCATTCAGTCAGTGGCGCTCTTACCCTCGAGGGGCAGCCGCTCAGTTTTCCGTTTTAGCAGGCAGCCAGGATGATTTAACAGCAAGTAGCCGATCATGTCATCGATTCTAATGTCTGGCTATATCGTCACATCTTTCTGTAACTGAAAGCATAGCAGATGGAACCAATGTGACCTTGGTAATTGGTTTATAGCTGAGTTGAAAGCAGAGCTAGCTCTGCCATAGGGGGGGGGAATAATTAGTTACAAGGTGCCTGAGGAGATGGGGGGCGGATTGAAAGACGGGTTATGAATTACCTCCAGAAAACTGGAATTGCTTAAATGTGAACGGCAAACGTCCCGCCCGGTTAGGGATTTAGGAAGCTTCTGACTATTCTCCAAAGCCATGCAAACCATTACAATTAGCTTTCTAATTCGCAACATAGAGAAACAATCGTCCAGCTGTAACACCCTTTCGATGCCTAGCTGTCATGTCACGTGAACAGAAAAAAGCACGAGGGATGGGATACTGCAAGGTTTTCCAAACCTAGACATGGGAAGTCGAGATGCAGAGGTCGGGTTCGAACCACGGACCTTCAAGTCAGAGATGTCAGGACGCGCCCAGACATGGAAAAAGTACACGTGCAGGGAGTGACGCATCCCCAAGGTCACCATCGGTACGACACGTTCGGAGAGCAGGTGCCTTGGCGGAGCCCACCAAACACGGCTTAGCAACATAAGACCAGTGTGGTTGGGCTGAAGTTGTTCACGACCGGAACACCGCCATTGGCTACACAGAACAGACCATATTTGGCCCTTTTTAGTCATCCTATATGTGTACGCAGAAGCTCTGTATGTTTTGCCTGACAATACAGCCGTGTCCAGGGTTCTCTGTCTTCTCCCTATCGCGTAGTCTGGCGGGCTCAGTGCAGGCGTAACCGAAAAACAGCCATCCACGATACAACAAGACACTTTACTAATGACTATCGAACTGATCAAAACGAAAACTGTGGTTATTAAAACTGACCAAAACCTTTTCCCCAATGTGCTAGGTAAGCGTCTGAGGGGGGCTAGTTTCCAGCATGAAGACAAATATGATTTCGACGTTTTCAGTCAATTAGCTCTGTTAGAATCAGAAACTCAAGGAGCGAAAAGTCATATGCACTCTGTTGACGCCAGAGCCTTGTACATAACAAAACGTTGAACAGTCTTGGGGCATAATTCCTGAGGGTAGTCTCTGGTCCATGGCCCTCAACTGTTTCACGTTGTTCACTAATGCATCGTCTGTTATTATAAGAACAATCGATTTTACCACCACATCAGCCACACAAAACTACTTAAATTGGTCAGACAGCTCAAATTTTCCAGATTTCCGATCTACCATGTATACGGGGAAGAGAGCACAGTCAACATATGAGCCACTTAAGTGAACTTCTAACCCTTACGACTGTAACTTATGTTGGCTGACTCCCGTGAATAGACCGTCTACATGGCTGCTCAGTTAAGGATCAGTTTGACAAATGTGAGTCATGCACGTATCTAGGTTGATTCGAGTTGCTGCAGCTCATGACAGTGTATAATCGATACACAGATCAAGACAGATGTTTTAAGGAGCGAAAAATAGGAATGAAAAGGGACAACACGTTAAGGAGTAAGAAAAAGAGAACACATGCAATACATTCACTGGTTGCATGATATCACCTCCAACCATTGGGGTGATGGGTCTTTGATACACCAAAGTCACAGACGACACGCACCGGTGTAGTCAAGACCCTTTATGTTTTTCGCGCTCCGCTTCATCTTTTCGTATGTTCCAATCGGGACCAGTGTCAGCGAACGTAGCACATCGACGCAATCGACCGGCATATGGAGCACATGGCCCGGTCAGCGTAGTTGATACAGTCGAAGCAACCCATCAATGATCAGCTCATTTGTGGTCAAAAAACATTTGTCGCACTTCAGCCATGATAATTCGATGTTCTTACGATACATGTGCAGCAGTTCGAAGGTAACGATGGTCAAAGACAAGCAATCTTATCATCAGTGCACAACAGCAAGGCTCCTCAACTATAAAGCAACACTGGAAGGACTGTCGCATTGCAGATCCTGTCTTTAACATCGAAAGCAGAGATGTCCAAGTCAAAAGAAAGGATTGAATTTCGCGCATCTGGCATTCGCTTCATCGCCAATACTATCATCGGACTCGAAACGGCTATCAAGACAGTTAAGCCTCTCAACTTCTAGTAGTTCTGATGCCACGACTGACTCTGGTGGTGTACCCGTTAAGTCTTGCAACAGCACATGACAAAATACATGATAAACTTATTGGTTTATTTGGCATATTTTGTAGCTTTATGGAACCCTAACCAAGAAGCACAATGTTGTCCGTATGGTCAAAGTTCTTAAGGTCCTCCCCAGGAAGAGGTCCCACGCAAGAGATAGATGACATAGCGAATGTTTCGATTACAAAGTTAAAGGTTATAGGGCGCATCCCTGACGGATACCACTTTTGGTTGTGAGATTAGGAGAGTAATCAAGGCAGATTTTCATACGCCCAAGAGTGCTGGAGTGTAAACACTCAAAGAAATGTGAAGAAAATATTCGGTACGCAGACATCCCCATAAAGTTGCGCGATCGACCGCGTCGAACGCTGTTTTTGGATCTAACAGAACGAAAGCTGTTAACCTTCTATGTGTGGTGCTGTTCGAGATGTTACCAGGTAAATATATCATTAATACATCCAAGACCAGGTGTGAATCCTGTGTAGTCTTCACGAATATGCATATCTAGAATGTTGATAAGGCTGAGCAGGACAACACCTGGGAGCAACTTGGAGTCGACGGCGACACTCAGATGATTCTCATACTCAAATCTAACTTTTTTTCAGACAGAAGTATCACCAGACATCTGACATCTCTCTGACACTTCTTTCGTTTTTCAAATGCTATTATAGAGTATGGTCTGTCAGACTATGAACAAATTCTCCTTCTCCATGCTTAACAAAGAAGGTGGAAAACAGCGATGATCGAGTGCTTTGCTTTGTTTTAAAGGTTTGGTTTCATTTTTGACTTCACATTTTGTGTGGGCCGAACAGGATATGTCTTACTGTAAGGCAGTGCGGCGATTTAGATAGGCGTCCACCGAAACAAGCGTCGGAATCTGAGGAGCACTTTTGAGCTACCCTTATCTATATTGACTGACCAGCAGCTTTCCCGACTCAGTGTTGCGAATTGGTCGGAAAAGAAAGACTATTCCAATTGCCGCCGACTTTTTGAGTTCTTGGATTTTCCATGGCCACTACTTCTCCCGGCTCAGGTGTCATTCCAGTAATCTCACTGAATCGTATTGTCGTATCGATGGGACCACCCATCACGCCTCAATCATGGACGTGGATGGGGACGCGGCCCCGTTTTCGGATACACACAATTAAACGACTTTCCATTTTGATAGCCAGTATACTTAATGTTCACAAGTTGTCTAGACAGCTGCTGTTAACAGCCTTTCTTGACGATCAAATCTTGCACTTGGTGTATAGCATTGCGATGAGTGACCTTTCTGGCCGCCGGGAAAAAAGCTGCATCATGCGCACGAACCAAGACTTGGTCTGACTCAGTACATATGTTTCAAGAAAAGAAACAGCATCGAGCACAAGATTCTCGTCTATAGCTAACCGATGTGTGGTGAATCTGGGTAGTCCACTATCTAGGGCTTGAGGGCGGCAGGTAACGCGGTGTTCACGTTAGTGCTGAAAGTTTGCGCTAAAACAAACAGATTGCAGTCAGGAAGTGATCCGGGAGAACCCACACCGAAATCTTCCACAAAGAGTGCACTCACTCAGATTCCTCTCAACCTAGCATTTGAATCGACAGTCAGAATAGTGACATACCTGCACTTGACCAGCCACAGAAGTTCGGGAGGCTCCTCACAAAAGGCATTTTTTGCAGTATCACTGCTGTATTTTATTGAGTCATATGCAGGGGTAACAAATAAATTTCGGGTTTGGCGTCACTGGTTGCGGATTCTGACATATCCGACCAGTCTGACTGTACACAGTCCACTGTTCATTTGAATCCAGTAGAGCGTCCTCCGATCCCACACTCAATACCCACATAATTGAGACTATGGGGACCCAGTTCTGGATCACCTGTCATCCGGAGAGTTAATAGAATAAGTTGTCCTGGACCATCTTTAGATGCATTACGGCAGTGAGGCATTGTACGCGCACTGTGGAGACACACATCATCTTTAGAGAGAAGGTATGAGAAAGGTAGGCTTGTTGACCTATCTGCTGTGTTGAACACATTCCTTGGTGTTAGCGGTGCGTGGCTAGATGTTATTTTTATGGGTAGCGGTCGGATTTATCCTAATTTACGGATCATGAACGTGGCCATTGCAGGTGGAAGACCTTCGAAGCCTATCTGAGTTTGACCATTGGCGTCTTCGAAGCATTGAACGGGTCTGGTGGGAACGTCACATCATTAATGCTGAGATGTGCCAGATGGTTTTCAGGGAAGTTCAGAACCATTTGGAGGATAAGATGGTCATACTTCACAGGTTGCGCTGGTTAGGCTATACACTTCGTATATCACCACACCGTTTGGTTAGTAGGGCCCGCTTCGCTCATCCTGGTATCAGATGGAGACTTGCCAAAGGTCAGTCTATGACTCGTCGACGAAGCATTAGTCTATACCAGTTATCTCAGTCCCGTTGGTAACTATCGTCTCCCCGGATATGGACCCAATGGTTAGTGGCCCTAACAGATGACTGTCACACGCAACTAATAGCGGGCCTGCACCAAAGCTATCAACTTCAATGTATGATTTCAGAAGCAATCCGATTATATCGAAAAATGGCCGCGGCTAAACGTTGAAGAGTGTGCGACTTTTAAGGCGGGCCTTCTTTAACTCGACCTCCCTCCGGGAAATCAGTGTTTTTGCTTCCATAAATATGGACATGTTAGTTACTTGGAAGAAGGACCTTACTCCCGTCGCAGTCCCATTGTAGAAGACAATATGCTTCATCTCCTCACCCACACCACCTAGTAACGAGACTAGCCACAGTACGAAAACCTGTTGGTCTTTGCTTTTTCGCTTTCATTTGGCCTTCCTGGGGTGGTTGAACTCTGAGGAAAGAAGTTTCAGCCAATTAACCCGCACGATCGTTAGGACACTCCAGCCTATCCCCAACGTCAAGGTGGAAACTATTTTTTGAGGCTCTGCTGCTATCCCGGATCGCAGCTACCTATGCTTGGTCATCGACGGTGAAATCGCGAGATGTTAACCCAGTCTTGCTTCCAGCAAGGAATACCGCGAAAAGAATAGAAACCAAGACGTTCCGCGTTCATTTGAGCGTATAGAGCCATGTTTTAGTTAACCTACACAATAGCAACGGTTGTTACAACAGGACACGGGATGGGAATGTTTCTGGGCTCTTTGGCTAACGAAGAGCACACCTAGGGCACGGAGCCCCGAACTGGGCACATTTACCAAAACCTTCTAAGTGATGGAAAAAGCCTCTTCACAGGGTACTAATCGTGACTGGGATGAAATGGCCACCATATTTGACGCTGCAAGCGTGGCACCAAGCGGGCATATACTTTCCACTGGATCTCAGAACAGTCATCTCCAGACAATGTGTCGTGACCGTTTGGGACTGCAGTAAGACGGTGTGTCAGACATGAACGCAAACGGAGTTTGCAGGAAGACGTTGTGGGACCCCCAAGTCTAAAGAACAAAGGCTAGATCAGACGGTAATGCAGTTGAGTTGTTTCAGATAAACTGAAATATGATTCGCCACACCACGTCTCTTAGCAAGCTAATCCATTAGCTTAATCAAAAACAATATTGAAAGCCCGGTAGATAAAAGCAAGCACCAGAATCGCTGGATAGGCGAAGAATTCCAGCACAGTTTGGTCGGTCATCGATTTTCATTCCTACATCTTGTACTCAACCACCTCACCCTGAGCTGCGGATTTAATTTATCAGTTGAAGCCTTTTAGCCTGTTGTGGACTGCAACTCCTGTGCTGGTGCTTCGCTTGTTGTTATCCCAAGTGCAGCACGCCAGGCTACGTGATAACTTGATATTCCATTTATTCGAGCCGTAAGAGGAACCACAAAATACCCAACAAGGCCAATTCGGGATCTACGTGCTGGGCAGAGAAGAACCGACACGAAGATGCCCGAGTCTGATTGGTCCGCCTTCTAACCAATCAAAGCATCTAAGGTCTTAGGGATTCGCGGGTTAATACACAGGGTCGAGGCTTTCGCTCAAGATCCCTGGATCGGTTTCACTCTTGTCGTTCAATGGCTGCCGTTGACCTGAAAACACAAGCTAGAAAAGGGTGTAGCGTTGTGCTTCAACTTATGAACAAGGGGAAGCAAGCTTGCCAGCGCAAGGACTCGCATAAAACCGCGTTAAATAGTGCTTTGAACTGAGTTCTAGGTGAAACGTGGACTACCGTCGTAGGAAGGTTATGACACGCGCCAAATGCCCGCAATGGGTAAAAATCTTCCCAATGAATGTATGCGTTCTGATCTTGGAAATCCTTCTACCACTGTTGATTCCTTTCTTCTATTTTTATTTTGCACCAAGTGATTCCCTCTTTTTGTCATTTTGGTTTTCGCGCATACCACCCTTCTCGTTTTTGACCTGAACATAAGCAGTTCTTTGACCTTGTCATCGGACGTGTTGTTTAATTTCACGCGTGGTTTTCCTATCTTGCAAACCTTTGAGTCGGTGTGACTTTGAGATACGTTAGGAATTAGCAGTTCCCAAACCGGTGTAAAGTGGCCCTCACATTCTCTGAACCAGAAGTTTGTAAAGTCTTATTATTTTATTATTGTATTTATGGCACCGCATTTGTAGGCAGACCTCTTGAACGATTTTGCCCTTGGTGTTTTTTCGCCTAACTCGACGTGGTCCAGTAGATAGCTGGAAACAACCTAAAGTATGCTTGTGGTGAACTATGGGGAATCTCACCAAGATTTACGATCTTTTTATCCAATGTCCATTATAGTGGGTGGTGGTGAGAAGCTTCTTCCTGGTGTTTGGTTGACGAAGTGGTCGAATTCAACTGTAGATAGCTGCAACCTAAAGTATGCTTGTGGTGAACTATGGGGAATCTCACCAAGATTTACGATCTTTTTATCCAATGTCCATTATAGTGGGTGGTGGTGAGAAGCTTCTTCCTGGTGTTTGGTTGACGAAGTGGTCGAATTCAACTGATGCAAATATTTTGGCCTTCTAACAATAATCCAGAATCCCGGGGGAAAATTTATATTCTCAAACTATCACATTTGTGTACTGTTGAATAAATTAGTAGTTATTAGTGATCTTTCCGCCTCTGATTCTTCTCATGCTCAAACTTCCTTAAGGGAAAACTGCGCGTGCTTCTGCATTCGCCTAATTGGGGAAAAGAAATTCGGACACAGATTTTTAAGCAAAAGTACACTCTGTACATAGTGTGCTCTAATGGCTGTTTTGTGGACTACATCAATTTAAAAAAGTTATTCTGGTTGCAGAAATGCCTTCAACATCTGTCTGTTTTAAGCCAGTCACATTGCCAGTTATCAGAGGCGAACGAAATTTAATTTCTCGAAATACACTCATTTGCATACCAAGTTAATTTTGACGGAAAATTCATCTTGGACCCAGCTACATCCGTCGTTCTGAAATTTTTATGCAACTGAATGTTCTGCAGAGGACTGTCTCGTGTTTCTCCCATTTTAAAATACGGTGTCAGAAATTCTGGGCGTGTCTTAGTATCGGAAGTCTCGTTTTACCATAAGTCGATAATTTGTATTTCGCTAACCACAGTTGCCTTACTCGAGAACTTGTTTTTTTGAGTAACTGCTTACCTAAACAAACGAGTTCAATCGACGAGCTGCAGAAATGCACATTAGATTTATGCATGTATGCTCCCTGATTGTGAATCTCGAAGATGCCTTTGTTTCTGAGAAAAAAATTCATTTACACGTGCACATCGCCGACTGATCACGAAAGAGACGAAATAAAAGAGAGATGAACTGTAAAATTTGGGTTTCCACGGCAATCAGTGCTTAAAAGCAGTGATTCTATCCGAAATCATTGTGCCCTTTTGAAGGCCCATAATTGAAACATTTTCAAAATACGTCATAAACCGAAAAGAACCGGCGGTGCTCTGGATGTTTCTGTTTCGTGCATGTACTTAGGGGATAACTGCCGGCTAAGTGAATATTGTGAATCCTGCTGCATTTTTAGTCGAAAACAACTTATAGAATTTTAGAAACAGTAAACAGCTCCAGATTAAAAAAACCGCCAACTGAACATTCAGAAACTTTTTTGCTATGCAGCACACTAACAAAAATAATGCTTGACCTCCGCACAACTTGCTGCGATGAGTCTTAATCAAGATAAAAAGTCCCATAATGTGTTTGTAGAAGCCAAAGTGTACACTGGTCACCTTTTTCCAGCCGAAAACGTTTCATTCGGTTCAACTTATGGCTAATCGCGGTAAGCTGAATGCACCGGCTGTCAAACAGTGAACTCGCTACTTAATATCATTTAGTATGCAAGTAATATTTGTGGAATTATCAAGACTGCTGCCTAATTTATTACGGAATTTGTGTGGCAAATATGCAGAAGGACGTAACAGTATTTAGGTGATTGCTCTATAACGCGAGTTACCCTGTGTGGAAGACAGCTTGCCAACAGTGTGCTACCGTTTCCAACCCCAAAGGACAGCCATTCCCCATATTTATTCCCCTTGACCAGATGAACTGAAACCTCCTTGTTTTACTGAACTATTTTTCTAACTCTTACGGACTTTGGTCGGACATTGTGATTTTTGCGGTTGCTCGCCGTCGATATCCGTTTGGTTGTGACGATATCAATTTTGAGGCGGAGTGATCTGCGCTTTGTCCTCAGGCTGATAATTGTACCGCCTTATTTTTGCAACCCTACGGTATCTGCAGAGGGGTATCCGTTAAGGTTTGTTGAATATGTATATTATTATATTTGCAATAGTACCGTGATTCCAGAATTCGGATTTCTTGGTCGTTTTCCTGGATTGGCACGCGTGACTCAAACTCAGAAAGGAGATAGCCGTAACACCCTGCCCTATCACAGGTGAAATATTTTCCTGTGGGCGCCAGCACAAAGAACATCAAACATTGTCGCCCTCGGTGCACTACAAATAATTACCTAATTTTACCTAAGTTTGCTGCCTCTGCCTTTGAATGAAGTGTGAGTGCACCTGAAATTTTAGTGCACATACAATGATGCTGATACGTCATGATGCAGTAGTCCGTCAAAAATAGACTGTAAAGGAGCTCAAGTATTTCAACTTAGGAGGCCGCAGTATATTGCGTCATTGATGAATGTATAGGGTTCTTTCATCGCGTCTTTCAATGTGTGTGAGCTTGAAGAACACCGACACATGCCCCTCCAATTTTGAGGTTTGAAAGGATGTGCCTTCTCATCCCCCAAACATTAGGCAACTCTTCCAGCCCCATACACACCACCAAGGCCTTGCTCTTAGACCTTTAGTTGGGATACTTCGGCTGAAAATTTCGATTGTCAGCTTGTCTTTCTTTACACGAACGTCCGTGTAATCCTCTATGAATCATTCGCAACTGCTTCACCAGCTGCCGCTTAGTGCCATTGGAAATATCAATTTTATTCCAGCATATAACATGGTAGACGGATAGAAAAATTACCTGGTGTTGATTACTATCTTCATTTATCCCCAACATTAACTTTTCTATCCTTACTTTTTACCCATGCTTACGCTGTTTTATTCTGCAGACACATCGGCCAACCCGCAAGAAAGGGAACGACTCTGCTTTATGTTAAACATCACACGCTAATTGAACACTTCATCCGCTCTTTGCAGTACACTGGCCAATGTGTTGTTCTTGCGCGGATGTTCGATAGTAAGCGTGTCAAACCCGCTGCTTTTATGATCTCTGACTATAAGATACAGGCGTATTATCATTATATATTACCAATTGTAAAATTTTGGCAATATCGAAGCCACTGAAGAGGAGCACAGTTGCCCGTATTATTCTCAGCTTGCAAGCAGTATCTTTTTCACATGATCGGTTATTAACACATTCGAAAATGGTCCGTCTGACTACTTACTTTCATAAATACTGGCACTGTTGTAATCAGTCCCCGACCTTTATCTATGGTTCGCATCTTTGCAACATCCAGTTGTACCCTGGTTTGCCAGAAATAATTTTCCATTATCAGCTCATCACTTTAGCTGTCTTAATTGAAACCTGAACGCTCAGGTTAGTGGTATTAGACTCAGCGGTACGTCCAGGTGATTATCCAATAATGGGTCATATTTATTGACAGTTTTGAGCGCCTTTTGCAAATCGAGAACTATACCCACTGATTTATTGGTAGTGGTCGATTTGGACGCAATGAGCGCGTTTGCACCTTGCCGCTGAGGAGAAACTAGTGAACCAAACAGTCAATTTCTAAATGTGACGCGTTCACATCCCTCGTGTGAGGGGTTCTAGATTGAGCGGTATTGTTTATCACACCTTATGTGCATAGATTGATTCCAGCAATCTGTTGAACCACGTCGAGTTACGCGCAAAACCCCGGAAGCCAATTCTTTCAAATGGAGGTTTATCTACAAATGCGGTACCATAAGTACAATAATAAAATTGTAAAGCTTTACAAACCTCAAATCGTGGGACCATGCCGGCTTCTATACACCGGTTAAGGAACTGCTAATTCCTCACTGGTCTCAAAGTCCACGCCGACTCGGAGCCACGTGTTTACAAGCTAGCGAAACCACGTGTGAACTTAAACGACACGTCCGATGACAAGGTCAAAGAACGGTTTATGTTCAGGTCAAAACCAACAAGGGTGGTATAGGCACAGACCAAAATAACAAAAAAGGGGGAATCGCGTTGTACAATATAAAAGGTAGAAGAAAGGAATCAACAATGTGTGGTGTAGGCTTGTGTCGATATACTATGGTAAACCCGACGACCGAACAATATAAAAGTAGAAGAAAGGAATCAACAATGTGTGGTGTAGGCTTGTGTCGATATACTATGGTAAACCCGACGACCGAACTCACACGTTGATGGCAGAAAGACGCTGCAGCACACAATTTAGAAAAAAGTGATGACTTGCAAAATACGAACACCAAAAGCTTCTTCCAAAAAGGCTTAAACAAAATTGACATGATCACCGCATTCAAGGTTGACCAACAGGATAGAGCATGGGCCTTAACAAAGATTGCACACATACCAATTATCTGTTAGCAAACAATTAAAGAAGTCTTCATCAGAACACTTAAAACAGCATTATCTGTCAACCTCAAAAGCTGCGAGTACTGTCATCTTGCAGGAGCAAATAAGCCCTTCCAATCAAAAGACAACGGCAACCAACGGCACAACGGTAACCAAACAGTCTCACTCAAAGCTTAACTGGCTAATCAAAAGCATCCCTGGAACCATACAAAACTGAAGGGAGGGAATTACATCAGCACAGTTATGCAAAATGGTATAAATTGTAACGGACAGCTGAAGCTAGAGCTGCAAGACTTTCTTACAGTAAGAAACTGCGAATGGGTACACCGGAAAATTGGTTACCCATATTGTCTGTGCGATGCGCTATCAGTGTATACAAGGACTTCACACGATTCACCGGTTGCTAAGGCTATGTTAGTCACTCAACTTAGTCTCAGAGGACATTGCAAATATGAAAAGATGTTTATTTTGTCAGCCTGAGGGGCATTTTACGAATGATGTTTACGTCTTATTGAGTGCGTAATTGCCAAATGCAACTTCAGCACCTTCTTGAATGTGTGAAAAAGAAACAGGGGTTCCGGTATGGTAATCAGGCCACAACAACAAAATGAGGCCATTTGTGAATAGCCAACTGTGGCAGCAGTAGCACTAATTTGCTCCGCAGTTACCATTCCACCTGAAGGATGCACGAAGAAAGGGACAATGCCAGGTTGCGTCAGCCCAGATGGGAGCCTCCGAGACACGGAGGCCGGCTTTATTGCAAATTCAATGCAACTAAGGAAAATACGTGCAAAATGAGGATGGATTGTGAACATGTGGCCAAACAGGTCCACCTTTTATTGGGTCAACATACGAACGGACCCGTTTTCAGGCATCACACAAACATTCTTCCGATGTGCTGGCGGATAGACTTGGATAAGTACGATTCGTCCGGCAAACACAATCAGACACCAGTTTCGCGGCAATTCGTTAGAGAATTGACGAACGGACATGCATGCACGCACGCACATTCCTGATACATTCAAACAGCTGCCACGGGGTTCCAACCACGGAATTTTAGGTCCTTGTCCTTAACCACTGAGCCATCGGGAGCTCTCATAGCAAACATGGTTCAGGTTGATTTAGGGTTTTTGAACACTTTGTGCCCACGGATTTCAGGCGATGCGTTTTGTGCCCGGATATATTTCTCCGGCTGATATGACGTAGACGTATCCTTCAGAAAGTTGCTGCAACCAGTCCGTGTGCTGATAAATGCCTACTAACTTAAACAGAAATTTAGAGTTGGGGGTGACACCATCTGAATATCTAAGAACGTGGTGATTTAACTGTTCAATGCGTCACCACGGTTCCCTCCTGTAACCGAATGTCTGTGATCTATCTGGCTGACGACATTTATCAAAGAATACCCTCCTTCCAACTTTGGAATTCCAGTCTGTGAGCATGGGATTTCCGGAACATGAACTGTCCGAACAACGACGATAAATGGTAAAACATCTGAATAAACATTAGGAGGTACCATTTTTGCAGGGTTTACTCGCAGAGGCAAGCCCCATTTGGGTTTGCACCTTTAGTTGCCTATCATACAAAAGGCTGGCTTGTTATACGTATCCTTTGAGAAGTACGGAGCTGCTAATAGAGTTTTATAAAAACACGTTTCCACCGGCAGACAATAACCAATCGAGACGATAGCAGGTATACAACGCAGGATACAGGCGTGGTTTACACTGCGAGATGTAAAACACTTGTTAAGGGGTGGTTTGCAGCGCTGAACTTCACAAAATAAGTAATTTATCCAGTTTTGCAGAGCATCAAGCCTTTCTTTATACTGCCATTTGGAGGAGTGCCGTTAAATCCCCAAATAGTGACTTACAGTGCACCATCGGATTCGTATTTGAGCCACAGGACATTCAACTTACGCAATGCGGATGCCTGGGGGCCAACAAAGCAAATTGTATCGGCCTGTACAGAGGCCACGGAACTTCGATTTTCTGACCATGGAGATGGTGGCACCGTGAGATTTAAGTATAAAGTCAACAGTTTGTATCGCCGGGTATCCATAAAGGAATCTGAACTGAGTGTCTCGCATTTAGCTACCGTCCACCGCTTCCATTCTTCGGATATTCTCCGCATGCACCGGGATCTAGTAGCCACTCTAAAGTATCATTTTGGCATATTTATATAGAACTAGTGGCGTTTGTATTCGGATGGCTGAAGAGAATGTGAAGTGGATTTTGGATGCGCAAAGAGGTTTCAAGATTCACACCAGGTATGTTAACAACGTGTGTGGTCGACGAGGAAATGGCCTGAGTATGTAGGATCTATATAAGTTTTGCATAGAGGTGGGGAAAAAGGAGGTTGTGTACTGCGAAAATGATGAATTGTCCTTAATCATTCAATGTATGAATTCGGTGGGATAAACTTACAGGATTGCCGGAGAAGAACGGGACTTTCATGACTGGAGATAAAGTTTGTGAAACCATATGGGGCGAAAAGTGGTAAGGCCCAAAAGTAAACGAATGTGGAAAATTAAAAAACAGAACGAGTATAGGATGAGAGAAACGGAAATATGGTGGCACTTAAGGACACATCATCGAACTTCTGAATGAAGGGCAGATAGAGAAAACATAGAAAACTGTCACAATCTGCTGAAAAATTTCGAAATGCATGACATGCATCACACACATTGCCATGGGCCGGAAAGAATCGGTCACTTAGGCTACAGTGGTAGGCGACAGAAGTTATGAAGCTCTAAACTTGTCATGACAGAGATTTGTCCCATGGAAAAGGAAGAAAAATAGAGGAAATAGAGGAAATATGGTGTAGACAAATAGATAGCTGACAGGAAATTCAGGCACCCGGACCCTGAGTCATGTGCCATATTTGACAATGCAATGAGCGAATGGATAAATCTACACGTGGATTCCTGCGAGACGATGTGGTGGTTACCACCACATTAAGAACAGCGTGGATAATCTGGGCTGGCTCCCTCGGCAGATGTGGAGGGTCCTTAAATTGTGCTGGTCAGACACACCGAAAAAAAGCTGACACCCCAACCACTCCAACGAATTTTTTCATGGATCCACAGTTCGATCCATCGGATTGAAGCTTTTGCCCGGGCAACCGGTACAGGGTTTTTTCTTTCCGTCCAGTAGCTCTCGTTTGCATAGAGTGCACAGGCAAAAAAGTGAGTTGCGCAGCTCCTAAAGCTCTAGGCACGGGGCTTAAGCTTCCCAGCGCAGAAAATTACACACAAAGCGTTTGAAATGGCTTAGAACTAGGGACCAGATGCAGCGCAGACAACCGTTTTTTGGAAGGCCATTCCACGCAAACTACCCTTAATTAGTAAAGTAACTACCCGTCAAAATTTTATGATGGTGTCCGAGAAATCTCCTTACAATGTTTCCGTCATTTATTAGTTGGGTCAACCGTGAAAGGCATGTCGGCCAAACCTTGTTCAAACAGGACATAACTAAGTATTAGGTCTCCCCGAAGGCCACGATATTCCAGCGAGAAGAGGCCAAGAACAACGAGGTGCATTTCGTAGTCCACGGATTTACGGACAGCAAACATTTTCCTAACAACTTGCTGGACAAGCCCAATGAGGATTACGTCTTTCTTGCGTCCTGAATACACAGCTTGGTTGGCATACTCAAGAAGCGGCCTGATAAAGGCTTCACAAAGTAAACGAAATTCCATGCGAGCAACATAGTAACAGGTGCACCAATTCATCCGTAAAACGATGCCTTCCAACTGAAACGATTTTTCATGAAGTAGCGAGTGGGCCATGCTCACTATGAACGACAGAGGAATTGGCTTAGCCCCATCTGAATGGCATATGGACACGCTTTTTACCATTAAGAGGCGGGTAACAACTGAGAAACAACCGTCTAGACTCTACATCAGCCTGGAGGTTGCTGGGCTTCCAGCACTAGGCTTTTGAATCGTCCGGAAAAATAGCCATAGACTTGAAAGCGCATCTGGAAGGTTTCCGACGTAGAAACACAAGTTTTCCAAGAACAGAAAAGTGACGGATTTCAGTAGCGACCAGTTCCAAGAGGTGACTAAGTCTACTTCACTTATAATGTTCTGTGTGATAAGGAAGCCCCATCACAACTGGGATTTTCCCCCAAATCCCGCTAGTCTAGAGATTGCAGAGGAGCCTAGTTTGGGTGACCAGTTCGAATGCTTTAAAATGTCGAAAACTATTGCATCCGATGTGAATCTTTCGTTCTTAGCTCGGGTTAGATGCTCCAAAAATACTAGTATGTTTACCACGAAAGAGTGGTGTAAAGGTCGAACGGTATCTTCGAGTGATCACACGTGCAAGTCAGATACAAATGGCTGGATGACCTCAAGGCCAAATGGGTGAAGTGGTAAGGACAAACAAACGTCAGTTCATATATACACACTAAACACAAAAATGGGGCGGGGGTTACAAATGGGGGCATAATAAACGTGGGGAATTTCATTGTCAACATAACGGATGATACACCGCCCGCCAAATTCTCCACGTTGATACAGCGGGCGCCCCGGTTCTTGCCTACTACCTACGCTCAGCTCCAATCTACGGTACCCCATCAGCCACCGACACGAATGGTCCGAGTCCACTCCTGCCACAAGTGCCGACTTCGATGGTGTACAAGCCTATTCGCGTCCCTCCAGTAAACACACCTTTCTAATATCTCTCTTAAGAACGCCGCCCGCCGTTCTAACATGCAGGGTTCTTACTAAGCCATCAGGGCTCGCCTCACAACTATCTACTACCCCTAGAGGCCATTTCTCACGAGGCAGGTCCTCACCAGAAACCAGAACTAAGTCCCCTCGTTTCAATTCTTGAGTTGCTCTGAGCCACTTGGTACGCATCTGCAACGTTGGCAGATATTCCCTTATCCAACGACGCCAGAATACGCCAGCAAGATAATTGACCTGTTTCCAACCGGCATGGTATCGCGAAGCCAAGCCGTCGCGACCGGGTACCGCAGGACAGCACTGCATCAGCAACAAACTGTTTGGAGTAAGCGGCTCCAAATCGTTGCTGTCTGATGATAGCGGGACTATAGGCCTGTTATTGAGAATCCGTTCGGCCTGTATGAGAAGCGTGTTCAGTTGTTCATCGGTCAAACACTGTTCCCTACATATACATAAAAGTATACGTCGTACCGACCTGATTATACGCTCCCACACACCGCCACGATGGCTAGCTGCTGGTGGATTGAAGTGCCACTGTATATCCATAGTCAAAAGTCGGTCTGATATTTTGCTCAGGCTCCAGAGCTTTATATCATCCCGAAATTCCCTCAGTGCGCCAACAAAGTTCGTACCATTATCACTGTATATATCGGTGGGCTTACCACGTCTACCAACGAAGCGCATCAAACATTGTAGGAATGAATCTGTCGACAGGTTGCCAGCCATCTCCAAATGGACTGCTCTAGTTTTCAGACAGCTAAAGATACAGCCGTAGCGTTTTTCCTGTGAACGGCCGCGTTTGGTTTTAAAAGGTCCGAAGTAGTCCACTCCCACACACTCGAAGGGGCACCAACCCCCTTCTACTCTGTCTGGTGGTAATGGAGCCATCATTTGTTTACTGAGCTGTGCGGACCGGCGTCTGCATAAAGAGCATGCACCAATCACACGTTTAACGGCACCGGTCCCTCTGATAATCCAATATCTCTGTCGAATAGAGGCCAAGACATGCGCTACTCCACAGTGCCCTTCCACTTCATGAAAATGACGTATGATTAAGGCGGTAATAGGATGTCGGTTTGGAAGAAGAGCTGGATGCTTTACTGACTGACTGTAGTTCGAGTAACTAAGTCTGCCCCCCACGCACAAAATGCCATCAACCAAAACAGGTGACAATTTTTGTAAGCTGCCGTTTTGAGTCCGATTGCGGGAACGCTTTGCATCCAGTACAGGAGCGTTAATCTGATGCAGCTCTCGTGCAAAGTGAGCAGATTGCACCATCTTTATCAAACAATTACGTGCTTGGCGGAGTTCGGATACTCTGATAACACCAGAAGGTAAAGCCTCCTTTCTCGCTCTGCCCTTCTTAATCAATAGACGTTGCCCGTAATGCAGTAACCAAGCCACGACCTTCGGTAGCTTCATCCAACAGGAGGACCAAGACATTAATGGGCACATGACATCATTTCCCTCCCGTCGGTTAGCCTGTGCTACAAGGCTCTTCAGAGCGTCTCTATCACAGGGGTCAACCTTGACCTGTAGCAACATCCCTTTAATGTCGGCTGCCACAGCAACTTGCTCTAAACGAAAGCCCACCATAACATTTACAAGTTTTGTGGTTAAATCGGGGCCCTGATACAGGTGGTCGTTTAGGGACACACCATGACATTTGGCAGCGCAGTCAGATACGATCCGAATCTTTTCTGGCTTTTTTGGGTTAATAACCTGATGATGTGGGAGATACCACTGCTTTGAATTTAATGACAATGTGGAGGCATCCGCCACCCGTTCAATGTATCCTTTCTCCATGTATGCGCGAAGCACCTTATCGTACTTTCCGTGTAAAACACGATCCTTGCACAGTCTAGTTTTCAGATTACCTAGACGTTTTCTAGCCACCTGGAAGTTATCGGGTAGGGTAAGTGCGTTATCTTTCCATGGGAGCGGTAGCTGATAATGCCCACTTACTCGCACTGCACTAGTCTCCGCTATCAACAGTGCTCTTTGATCCTCTAAAGAGAGACTAGTGTTCGATGCTGAAGTGTCTGCGAATTCCGAGTTGTACAGTCGCTGCAAATGCTCCTGGATGCCCTGACTACACCCGGTTATACAATGACTGACGACTTTCTGCTTCGTTCCGTTTCTCATCGGGCCAAGGAGCATCCACCCTAGTAAAGTTTTCACCGCAAACGGCTGTTTTTTGGCTCCCAGGCGCTGGTCGAAGACCCAGTGCGCTTCGGATACATCACAACCTATAAGGAGTCCTACATCGTCTTCAGCCAGTTCGTCGAAGATAACTTCCCTAAGGTGAGGCCACTTGCGAGCCGCTTCTTTGATGGATGGGACAGCTCGCATAGGTAAGCTGTCAACAACGAATGCCTTGTCAACATCTATCGACTGGCTTTCATCCATTGATAAAAGCCTGATACCATTAGCTTCCGATGTGCATCCCATGGAACCACCCAGGGTATCAATAACCATAGACGTGGGTAGCAGCCTGACCCCATTTTTCACCAAAAGGTCCCGCCTTACCAGCGTTATGTCGGACCCAGCATCTAAAAATGCATACGTTGTCACCTTTCCTGCAGGACTGTCCAGCTTGATAGGAATAACTCCTAAGCGTGCCGGAAGTCGACTACCTTGAGTTAAGGCACACAAAACCTCCGGCTCTGAGGACGTCGAACCTTTGTTTCTGGGTTGTGATGTATGTAACAAACTATGGTGTCGTCCCCTGCAACCCGGTTGGCCACATCGAACTACTAGCTTGCAATCCTTGGCCATGTGGGAGTCCCCTAAACAGGCAAAGCAGGCATTATGTTCTCGTATGCATTTCCACCTGTCAGGAACTTTCATAGACAAAAACTGCTGGCAACTAGAAATTGAGTGGGGCTGTAAACATAATGCGCAAGCACTTGGACGACCGTCTGCGTCTTGTCTGATGTTGGCTAGGAAATTGGCATAACCGTCCCGTTTAGGGGCTTGGTTGGTAGAAGTCGGTGTTACAGGGGGGCGTCTTACGTCCCCATCTCGAGCCAGTTGCCCGAACCGACTCCTTGCAACACGAGAGCGCGTGTTCACAAACTCCGTCAAGTCTGTGAACGTTGGATCCCGGCCACTCACAGATATCTTATCTGCCACCTCAGCCCATTTGTGCTGCAATGGCGAAGGAAGAGAACGCACAATTCTCTCTACAACCGCTAGTGAGTGCAAGTCTGAGACGTAACACATTTGCGTCAGCGCAATTTCGCAACTGCGCATTTTTATACACAAGTCCGACAAGGACTTGGCTGCTCCAGTGGTCTGTCGTGCAAAACGAAACAGGCTTTCTAGTAGACAGCGAGCGATAATATGAGGCTGGCCAAAGAGATTGCGTAAAATCTCCCGTGCCCTGGAGTATGCTACTTCCGGCGGAAGCATCACACATTCTTCAATGGCCGCTTTCGCGTCGCCTTGACAGTAGTGGATCAGATAAAGGAGCCTCTGACCGGCGTCCTGCACCTTGCTCTCAATATATAACTCAAATTGGCGGGTGAACCTCCAGTAATGACACGGATTACCATCAAAGTATGATAGTTCCACCTTTGGTAGGTCCATAGTGGCTGATGCTGGAGTGACGGAGATGGCTGGTTCTGGCCCTCTGATATCATCAGCATATCTTAATGGTCTTTCACCTGTCTGACATTGCTTCACGTACCCCGCTAATCGTTCATTTAGGGCCACTGGTTCCCAGACTTCATCTGGTGAGTCCTCTTCGGCCTCTAGCTCAATTTTGGCTAACTCAGTTTTGCTATGCGCCTCTAAGAGAGCCCGCTGGAGTTCGACCTCCCGCTTAACCCGGTACTCCTGGAGCTGAGCAATCCTTAAAGCTTTCATAGCTACACTACCTTTACGACTAGAAGCACAAAGTGACTTACAAGAACCAGGGCGCGAAGCAAACTGCATTGCAACTGTTTCCTCCGCAGCTTCAATCGTTTCCGTGTCCTTGGATCCGGTTTCCTTCACAGTTGTTCCAAAGGTTGACATCTTTCCTTCAAACAAGACGACGTAAGATGTCGAGTACTGTAACGGTCGAACGGTATCTTCGAGTGACGCGTAATACCAGAACCTCCGGGTAGGCAAAACAAAGTCGGAGCTGGGTTTCTATACGGTACTATTAGGGTAAGAGAAATTCACAATTTGTACAAACCTCGACAGTAGATACGCGTCCAAAACAAACAGTCCGCTTGGACTTCAAAAGTGCAAAGCAAGGGAGCAAACAGGCTCCAACGTGCGACAGTCACACGTGCAAAGTCAGATACAAATGGCCGGATGACCTCAAGGCCAAATGGGTGAAGTGGTAAGGACAAACAAACGTCAGTTCATATATACACACTAAACACAAAAATGGGGCGGGGGTTACAAATGGGGGCATAATAAACGTGGGGAATTTCATTGTCAACATAACGGATGATACAAGTGGTTTGAAAAGAATCCGTTTCTGCTCAGAATATCGTGCTGTTTGTACTAAGGTGATTTTGATGATCTGATTCAGAATGCGTCCCATCACCTCGCGCGATTTGCTTGTGAGGCTAATAGGCCTGTGGCAGCTGGGCGATAAGTAGAAGGCGGTTTTGTAGACTGGCATAAAACCTCATTCATTCCAGTCAAAAAGAAGCTTGTAATCGTCGAACAACTGATGAAACCCCGGGCAGAAATGCTTCACCAGTGTGAGCTACGTTTTTTCAATAACCTTGAAACCCATATGACCCCAACACGTTGAATAGGTTTATCTTGCGCAAGAGATGACGAACATCCTGATCCTTGAAGACCAAGTCGAATTTAGGCCGTTCGTAGTTGCAGCTTACCAAGATTTGATGTTATGTGTTTGCTGGGACAGAACTAAGGACTTCGTCAGGTACAACGATTTAGCTTTTTCCCGTGATTCCATTATTCGCCCCCAGGAGAAATCCAAATGGCGGGGATTCAGCAGGCGGCCACAGCCATTGTTGTCGGTGATGCTGCAAATGCCGTCATACAAGAAACGAGAGCACGAACTGCCTGAACCACATGAACTGAACATCTCGTTTTGGTCCCCTGACCTTTTCCTAACGCCTGGGCGCAGCTTTGAAATGTCTATACGTTTCCGTGGTCCACTACACTTGTCTCACTGCGCTCACATCCGAATGCATTCATCTGGATCTTGGTGTCAGTCAGAGCCAGCTGCAGTCCAACTGTCAAGCTTCGAGCGGGATTCCCTACCTGGGCTCATTTTCACTCCACAAAAGTGAAGTTAACCGTTCTCAAACTAGCACTCTCCCAATAGGAAGATAGGTTGAAGAAGATATGCGTTATGTATACTTTTTGGATGGTCGCGTTTTTCGTACATTTGTGAGCGGAAACTACATACATTTGAGGCACTCTTTCCATCCGTTTGATTTCCTCTCACAGGAGATGCCTTGACAAGCTGGAGAAACGCAGCGACAGAGATTTTCGCTACCACCAAAGATACTTATCATAGTGAATGATTTACTCAACGACTGAGGCGCGTCATCTTGTGTTGAAACACTTGAGTGGGTGATAGGTCACAGCTGGAGACAGGACATTTATATGTGGGAGGGTGATGTAACAAGGGACGATGATTGACGCTTGATTTCCAACTTGATGGAAGGCAACTTCGTTTGCCTATATGTCCGACGCCGGTTTCGGACGGAGTTAACACAGACAGGTTGTCTGCTACTCTCCTATCTGACAGAGAAGCCATAACAGATGGTGGAAGCCAGCAAGGGACAAGTGCGCACACCAAGAATAAAAACTAAACGATCCTTGAATGGAAGATCGCTTTGGTCCAAAATCGGTGATAATGTCAGTACAATGATACAAAGATAAATTCCATGTAGGATTAGAAAAAACAATACAGCGCTTAGCATAAATGAAGCACCGGAGCTACAACCCACTTGAAAACATCGTTAACTCGTCGTTACATATAATTATTAATCCAGCATGGATGGATAACAATGGCGACCGAACGAAACAAGGAGAGGAATTAATGTAGAATTAGTGGACGTTCACTCTTGCCACTGTAATGTCCAATACCTCCAGCCATTCTCAATTGTCTCACTCGCATAGGAAATCAAACAAAGCGCATCGCTACCGCGCACAGAAAACGGGTGCATCCAGCAGGGGAATATACTAATCTAGGCACATTTTTGAAGGAAAGTGGAAAGTAAAGCAAATTACAAGGCTGCGTTTAGTCAAAGATGCGTTGTGCAAAATATTCCACATTACTACTAACAAAAGTAAGAGCCCGAAAGAAAAAAGTCAGCAAAAAAGAGAAGAGCTATGCTTGCCAATTCAAGGCATACTCAGTGAATTAATAGGCGCAGTCTGGTAACTGCTTGTCAGTATCTTTTAAAAGCACTCGGGGAAGCGACGTAGACAAATCAACCACCACAAAACTGGTGTCATGCACTAGAAGTAGAACTGCTTCTAGCCCGATAAGACGGAAGCAGACAGACTAAATCTAGCTATATTGAAGTTGTCCGCATCTATCGGTCTAACACTGTCATGTGATTAAGGCGAGTCTTTGAGACTAAACTGAAGTCGATGATGTTCAACCAGTATGCTAATGAGGTCACTTAGCAAAACTGCTGTGCGGCACTAAAAGATAAAAGGCCTTTAAGCTCTCTAAACAACAAAATATGGCTGAACACTCCAAAAATCTATCACTAGCTTTACGAAGATTTTGGCTAGGTTGAAAAATTCTTTTGGAAGAATAGTCTTGTGCCACCTACTTACTAACAACGCTAAAATCATTGTCGATGCCAATAAAGGCAAACAGTGTTTAAGGTCTTCAAGAGAGACGAATTGTTTTCGTGCAGAAGCAATTAAAAGCCGGAGCAAGAAATGCACCAAAAAATTGCCAAATGGAAGAAAATAATAAAGGACGCCAACCTGAATTAAGAACAGGATATCTGTGGGTTTTCACAAGGAGATTTTGTCCTCGGTACTATGCCTACTTGACTTGCCTTGTCTGAATTTTGCTGATAGCCTAAAGCCACAAAAAGAACAAATGCGGGACAGCATACCGGAGCTACAGGCTGACTTGGATAGGCCAAAAGATGATGGTGAAAAATATAAAAACTTTTATTTAGCAAACAAGAGAACCATTGTAACTAATATGATGAGTAAAATGTGATGACATTTGCCCCACAATTCTCACCATCAGTGACTCTGTTGCACGTGATTTGAGCACTTTCAACGTCCAGATCCCCATAATGCTGCGCTGAACAAAACAAAAGGTACTTTGTAATGTAAAATACGTCAAAAGCTGTGAAGGGGACACTGTGAAGGAACACAGTGCACGCAGTGTGAGATTTGTTGCAAGACTTTGGGCATATGGGTCTATTAAGTACTTTATAAACTAATGGCCCATACTTTAAATAACAATCTTGTACAACCGGTCACCGCATTAAGAAAGTAAAGCTTCGTGCACAATCTGAAATTGAATATCCCGAAAAACGATATACATGATGATAATATAATAATAATATGGTGGGCAAAAACTAAAAAATAATAAGAGACTGAGAAGTCAGATAAGCAGGAATTTTAAGGGACGGAAGCGGGCTTTGAAAAATATTTGCACCGACTAACCTCATTGAGCACTCGCCTAAAGTGTTGGAACTTTCTGCTGTAGCTCAAATGAAATTTACTTTGTAGACAAGATTTCAAATAAATGTTTGGCGAATTAAGTGATGTTTTATCCCACACAAGTTTGACTTTATTGCGCTTATGACCAACTCGAGTAAAGTTTATGTTTCCAGTAAATGCTTTCGCATGTAAGCTAGTAATAAAGTCAGCAGGGGTAATTGAGGCAAGCACATGTGTTGTGTTATCTACCTATATGCTGAGTTTTTTCCTTTGGAGAAGTACACATTCTTCTGCTTCCAGAAAAACAGAAGTTGTTTTTTACAAGTATTATCAATTTGCCACCATTGATCTTGAAAAAATGAAGCGCGTAGTCAAATTATCTTAGTCTAGTTTACTACTTGGGTATAAGTAATAGTAGCACGCTTTGTGATGACTATACTTGGCAGTAGAACGACGTCCATTTTGCAACTATTTGAGCTGCCTGGGAAGCATAAAGCCGATGACCAGTGTGTTTGGACAGCCGGTTGGCATCAGAATAAAAAAACATTGGCACCAGCCACAGGCTTGATAGGATTTATCAGGTCCGTCATGAAATCTTTTGGGTTTAATATGCTGTCTCAAATGAATTGGCAGTAATTAGGTCGAAAGCTGCCTGAGGAATAAGCAGGTGGCGTGAGTTGGCCGAGGCTCATTGAAAATCTTTGCTGAAGTTGCAGGTGCAATGCCTCAGCGTAAGAGGATCCAAAGTTATTTAAGACGGAAGCAATGGGGACGACGGTGACATCCGAGCTTTTTATAGTTGTAGGTGATTAGTTTTTACGTCCCCGAAAGTTAGATGCAACACATATAGGAGTTGGAAGGAGGTTGTGGGGCCATTATGTAATATTTTAAAAGCAACCAAACGGGTGCCTTGCAAATATAAAAAACATTTCGATAACCGTTATCGCAAGTACGTTTCTAGAATCCACGCACTGTTTTTAATCGAGTTTGCGTTGGTTTTAACAATAACTTATCAAGCTTTATCCAGAAATTTTAGATTCTAATGCCTCATCCAACTTGCGGTAGAGGTACTACGCAATTGTGGTGCTGATTGAGTTTATAAGAATGGTCTAAAAGTCAAGCGTAGCAGAATAAATTAGCGCTTCGGTGATGCTAGAAGATTTTTGGGCTCTGCTTATATAATTCAGCGTGTGCTTGGTGACTTTTCCTAGATTTATGCCCCAGTCACTATGTAAGGAGAGTTTGGATTCGAGGTGTTAGAACAAAGGCTGTTTAAAGTTAGTCTGAAAAATGGATCGATCTTAAGGGGAACGGACAGCTCTACCATGCTTCATATAGTCGACAAACATTCAAAACGTATGGTTCAGAGATTACAAAAAATTCATCAATAAATAACAATAGTATGCACAGTATGGCACGCCAGAGTAATTGCTGTGGGATAAATATGGGTTAAAAATTGATCCATTTGATGCAAACGTCGGTTGTATGTGGGGCATCCCAGTCTACTACATCTGGTTAGTTTGTATCACAGAGCAGGGTGCTTGGTGCCTACAGAGACCCAAAAAAGTCTAAGATACTATGTATAGCCTAAAGTGCGCTTTAATGTCCGTAGCTAGATCGTTTTGCGTGGAAAATACGTCAGTATGCCGGTATTTGTTTTTTGACCTTAAAGTGCGTCTACGGAGAGTGTTTGAGCGTATATTTGCTGAACTTTATCATCTGTTGCTTTTTAAGCATGAAAACGACATCATTCTACTGCATCGCATATTAGGTCTTTGTGAAAGCACAAAACCACTTTGCCCCTTCATGTCTGTTGATCCCGCAGAATGGGCGGCAATTTTGTAGGCCTTACCAAGGTCCAAGATGCCTAAGGTCAGCCAAGCTTAGGCTGGAAAAACTGGAGCTCAAGGGCTACAATAATTTTGCTTCAGCGTTACTCTGTGCACTTTGAATGTGTGTACTGGCTTTCTAGAAACCAAGAAGCAAGAAATCTTGTAAATCTTGAACTGTCAGTAGGACTAACTTTTACTGGTACAGAAACTGACCTTTTTGGGTTCTGGCAAGTCGTTATATTTGGTGGCTCATTGTATGGCCTGTTAACTAGTTGGATGCTGTCGGGTGGATGGTGGAAAATTTTATAATAGATAAAGGTTTTATTTAGTGTGAAGTGGAATTTAATGACCATATGGTAAATTGGCCACGGTGGCAGTCACACAGGTTCACATGATAGTACACTTAAGATTATCCTGTCTACTACCGGTATCTTGAATTATGAGACCATGGTTGCGTTTTTTATCCATAAAAATCTGCCAACACTTCAGCAGTTTGATCCTATGATCGGGTCGGCATGTTCAAAAGGTTGTATAAAAATTAAATTTTAATCAAGCCCGACTTATTCTCCTCCCCTCCAAGCAGGTATTTGATTCTGAAAATGCAGCGATGGATCTTTTAAAGCAGTCTTTGGAGTTCAACTTATTTTAAAGAGCATGATGTACGTATTTAGGATAAAGTAAATGGTGTGACTGTTGAAGCATTCAGAGTTAGTTTTTGGGTGGCAGCTTTGTCCACTAATCATCCACCTGAAAACTTTGCTCACTCAGTGACAAGGACGAAGGATCAGGATTTTAGAGACATCCTGGTTGCTTGCCATGGCTGTTCTCTGAAAAGCCACAGTGTGCCGTAGGTGCTAAATTGCAATAGAAGTCCCCCAATCCCTGAAAAACATCTATTTTTAACAGGCGCTGGGTAGTCTCCTTCCAAATGTTTAGGTAGCGAGCTCGGGGGCACTTGTGAATGGCTCAGATGGCTGTTCTTTAAATGCTGTCATTTCAGTCCCCCTCTTACAGAAGTTACAGTTGCGTAATTGTTATCTAGCCTGTCGGTCTTTTTGCTGCATTTTGTCCTCCGTGTTTACTTGGGTAGTGGAAAGTCGTTGTCGTAAATTAAGATTAAGCCGTAAACAAAGAGGTGAGGTTTCTTAAACTAATTAGTCCTAATGTCTTCGGATTTTTTTTGCATCCATAGTTAACTCACTTTTGAGCACACTCAATGGGTATGTTTATTTACCAAATAAACTTCCAGGAATTCTGTGAGTAAATGCTTGTTTGCATATCAAGCGGGTGCTTACGAGAGTCTCAGTTTACAAAAGATGTCAACTCAATCTGGCTCCACAAGGGCAGTTTTGTGCCCCAGTAGAAACAATATGCATAATATCCGGTTGTAGTACCTGTTGGGATGTTGTTTATAATTTTACTGACAAAGTCTAATATCCGTATGATTACTCGTGTGTTTCTAGAAATTCACGGGAGTTTGGCCTCGACTGCTTGACGTAAGAATATTGAGAACTTTTCACTAAATCCCCCCTTTTCTTTTTTTGCTTGGATCACCTTCCTATGTTCACACTGCAAGCAAGCACAACCTCTTGATAGTATTGGCATACTGCCTTCGATGACAACGGCGGTCACAGCAGTGTTGATGATGATCATGAACTAAAAGAGCTAGTGGTCTCACCAAAGTTCAGGCGAGTGGTCATTTGAAGGTACATATTTGTGAACTACGACTATTGAGGTCGCCCATGCCTCTCCTGATAACAACTCTTGAGGTATTCTTGTGCCTTATAGACCAGTTAGCCTCCTGTTTAGCTCATTTTTGAGTAAGTTTTCATGGCCGTGACAATTTTTCCATCCAAGTGGTTAATATGCTGTCAAGCTATCCGAGGTTTGACAAGAAGGATCACAGCGATAGGCTTTGAAGTCTCCACAAGGACCTCTGGAGAAGGAAGTTCGTGGATCAAGTAGTGAGCTAGCCCAAAGTCAGCCCGATAGCTAGAATGCGTGGAAAGGTCTAAATTCTCACTTCACAAAACGCTATCTGTTTAATAATATCCCACTCAAGTCATCATCACTATGATCATGGACAGTGAGACATCAGTGTTTGGCAGTGATGCTTCACCATCGATAAACTCTACCGTATATCAGCCCTGAGGGTGCGTTTCATACTTTGGGAAGAAAGCAATCTAATCTTTTCTTGAATCATACAGGGAAAATGATACTTTCTCTTTAAAGTTGCAGGCCCAACCGACACCTTGAGAACGACAAAAAGTTCAAAAGCCCCAAAATGAACGTCGAAAAAAGAGAATCTTTGTGTTCATCATATAGCTTTGCAATGACAGCAAAAAATAACTTGCTGTCAGAATTTACCATGGAAAATGAAGTTATAGAACAAAGAATAAAGGCAACTCGGTAAAATTACTATTGCGTTTTCTGTGAAACTGCTCTCAGAAAGAAGTTGGATGACTGTCTGCAAGAGAACGCCATTTACGAGCTGTTTTGTGAGCAAATACATGGCGAACCATTGGAACGTGGGTTCATTCATTGAGTACTTTTCTTAGTACCCAGTTCAGATTGTTCAGTTCGACCGTCTTTGGGGCGAATTCATAAATCTGTCAAGACTAAAGGTCGTTTCATCACTTTGAACATGGAACAAAAGTGTGTTGTGGCCAAGTATGCATTGGAAGAACGTACCAAAGATTTGAACCTTCTCAGAAAGGAGCATGAATCCGTAGCTGAGCAGTATGAGGTAAGTGTCACTCATACCGGTTATCTAACAATGTGAAGGTCCTGTTAAAAGCTCAGCTAGAAAGAAAAATAGAATGCGCCAAAACGCGTTCGTCATTTGATCTGCTTGTCGTGCAGCGAACAGAATGTCTCCCAGGGATGCCATTGGAGCTTACTGGAATGAACAAATTCTGTCGTTTTCACAAGTTTTATTTGAACCGCTTGGTAATTACAGATTTTTACATTTTGTTCCGATTTCGGTTTGTCCATGAAAACTACTGTTTTTTCTGTTCCTCTAAGTTGGTGTTTCGAGTTGCAGTTCAAATGGTTTGAAGTTTCGCATGTATTCATGTATATCATGAATCAGGTACACGGTAATTTCAATGAATTTGGCAAAAGATGACTCTAGTAAATTAGGATCATGTGAGGTCTTTCAGCGACCCGAGTTTTTTCATAAACGACAGACAATGATCGGGCATACATAATACATTACCAAACCAGTGCAGCAAGACTCATACGCACTAGTGGAGTTAAAATACAGCTATAAATCCACTGGAGATGGGGTTGGTGGTTTGCATGTGAAGTCCTAATGCACGACAAATTTGAGGATTCCTCGATGGCTAAGTTGGTACAGCATTCATAAAGTGAGTAGAAAGTTGTTGGTCTAAGTTCATCCCAGTTGTAACTTTTCTCGTATGCGTACCTGGACAACTCTCTTCAAGATCCGCCGACGTTTTGACTGCTTTTTATCAGCTTTCATGAAAGTATCTCGGTTGATTGGATGCTACTAACTACTATTATAATTTATTTTTGAAGAGCATGGTCACAAACATAAAAAGTGAATGCAAGCGATGAATGCGAAAGAGTAACAGGAGAATATGGGAGAAAAGAGAGAAACGTCTCATTCGAGATCATGCCAAGGGCAGTGCCAGTCTGATGAGGTGGATCCCAAAGTATGTAAAGATTTTGGTATGGGAACACGCGTCTAAGGACCAACAACCAAAGAAAGGACAAACAATGGTGAATGCTCTTCAAGGCGCAGTGTGCGCTAGCACAGTCAAGACTCGCACATCAGGCACAAAGTGACCGTCATACTGGGTCTGGTGTGAGATTAAATCGTAAAAATGTACCTTCAACGCCATGTGCCACGCATAAAAGTGTCATAAGTACAGTGCATTTATGTGTCAAATATATCAGCTCTCGCTTCCAATAGGCAACTACCTACCCCACCACTCAAAACAATCGAGGAACGATGCATCAGAAAGTATAAACACCGTACGCAAAAGCTCCTGCTGTTTCTGATAATGATGATGATGATGACGATGATGACGACGATGATGATGATGATGATTATGACAGATCCACAAAGACTAGAATACAACTTTTCCTTTTATTCCGTAGGATACGCAGTTGTCAAACATGCGAATTGAAAGTGTCAATTCGAGGAACGAAATTCGTCGAATGAAAAAGTCCCTGAGGGAGCTTGAAGAACCCGGTCGGGTGATTCACTCGGTCGAACATGAACAGTTAAAAATCCACTGTCGCAATGCGTTGCGGGAAATACAGCGTCTTGAAATGATGTGTGCTCATGTCAAGGCATGTGCAACTCGGATTGGATCACAACTTGCTTCTTTACGAGTGAGTGAACAGAGTACCACACACGCATTTGCACCGGTTTGTAATTGGAGTTTCGCTTGCTATCAATAGTGCCTCGGTAGTGCTGACGTACAGAAAAGATGGTATCATTGAGTATCTAATCGCCTAATGACCATGGCGCCTAAAAAACCGCCATTAGCTTAGAGTGCTTCACGGCCTAATTCAGAAGTAAGTCTGAGGAAGTACTGTCTCCTTGGAGGGTAAATCTTCATCAGATATTAAAACAGAAATATGTAGTAGCGTTTTCACAAAGAAAGGGGTCCCTCGGGGCGAAAAGTGATAGACTCATGGTCCGTTCACAAGGAAGTAGAGCAAGATGTTCTACTGTCTCCCACAAGATAATGTGCTACCAGACGGATTCACAAATTTGGACTATATGCCCGAATCGGAGTAGCTGTGTAATATTGTCGCACAAGAATTAAGTGGCGCCGAATAAAAGACCTTCATACAACCCATCAAACGCATCAAAATGCGCGTAGGCGGATGTCTGTTGTGGTTCAAGTGTATTTTGATATCTTTTACTGGAAATTGTCTTCTGTAAGTGAAGTGAATCCGTAGAAAAAGGTCTAAGAGCACCGTCCAGCTATTTCATCATCGTTACTAGGACTTAATAACAGTGCGCGCGGGCTGCTAGCGGCCATATTATGTAGCGCTTCAATACTCAGCAGACCTACTCAAGAGTTTCATGCAATACGTACTGATGATTTGACGATTCTTAACAAGGACTATAAAGCTGCACATCAGTATTTCCATCATCATCATCATCATCATCATCATCATCATCATCATCATCATCATCATCATCATCATCATCATCATCATCATCATCATCATCATCTTTATCACCCACAAGGAATAAAATTCTGAAATCTCCTCGTACCACGAACAGACTATTTGTATAAAGGCACGAAGGAGTACAAAAAGATAACGTGGCCTTGTATAGACGTAATGCACTACTCACAAGGTGACTGAAAACTCATTGACAGACCGTATCGTAACTAGTGCCCGTCGGGTGTCACTGATATGTCTGTGCAAGGTGATACTTTCAAGTTAGGGTACAGCAGATTCCGAGGGTCAGTTTAGCCAATTTCGTGAGCTGAAAATAGAAACGTCAAGGCAGCATACATAGTGTGCTCACAAACTAGAAGAATCCTGTCTATTTGAGGGGCGAATTGTTGAAGGAGTAGCGACCTGGGAAACTATTGGCATTGTTGGTTGAGTTAGAAGTTGTAACTTTTGACAGTATTAGTATAAACAATTTCGTTAATTACACTTTGCTTGACGCCAGAAAGCAGCTGAACTCGGAATCTCCCACCAAGTTCTACCGTCTTTGTCATTGCTGAGAAATACCACCAGTAGTGGAAGCTACATAATCTGTTGTTGAATGCTTGTATGAGTCCGACGAATACAAGTCTGTTTCCGTTTGTGCTCAATTTCCAAGAGCTCTTTTCTGGACATGTTGAGGGAATACAGGAAAGAATCTGGGTAGTCATAAGGGACTATTCGTAAGGTCGCTGAAAGCTCTTCAACACGCCAGAACCGTTCCGCCCTTTTTTGGCTCATCAGATAGACGCACTCCCTGGAATCCGGATTCTGTGCAGATTGTGTTATTCATTTTGACCACGCTGAGAACAGACCACTAGTTTATGTTCGTATTTACACCAATCTCGTTTGAAAAGTCGTCCTCCCGTCATGGTGTAATTTTCCTGGTGAGTCCACACCAAATGGAAGCACTGGACGCGAGTTTCGCTCTTATTAGAGCTCATCAGCAGTTCATATCCAATAGGCGTGCCGGCGTCCGAACTCTGGACGTCTGACATGCGATGCAACGTTGGATGCATCTGAATTTTCACGTCTGATCAGGCGAATGTGTTCACGCTTGAGTGTTATGACCGATGTGCCCGACTCGCCATAGAACGACGACCCAGCAACTGTCCTGGCTGTGACGATCGATTGACCCGTCTGTCAGGACTTCCTGGTCAGATAGCGCCCCAGACGGTTGAAACCTGCAGGGGGTTACGGGATATGTATTGTTGTGAATATTGTATTGTGGTGATGAACACTACATATCCCGCAAACCCTACAACAGACTAGTCTATAGTTAGTGATGATCAGCGGGTCATCACTCGTACATTACTCCGAAAGGAGGTATAAATTAAACAGCTAGGTTAATCAGTTCAGAGGATATCGTGTACAGGAACCGCATACCTAATTAAGTCCCGTTTTTTGTACCAGTTTACCCGTATTTTTAGGATCACCAAAAGTAGTCCAAGTTGAAGGTTGAAGGGGATCCGTGAAAGATATAGCTTCAAATGAATAGCAGAGCCTCTGATTAGCTTTACCCACAAACGTATCGATCGCACCAGACTTACTTCAGAGCAGTCGAAGTTGTCTAGCAACTCCTATTGTCTGAAGAAAAAATCTGATGTACTAGGTCTATGGTTTTACAATACTTTAACTAACAACAATCGTTTCAAATTTTTCACAATGCCAGCTGCAACTGAAGCAAGAAATGGCAAAAAATGAGGAATTAGAGGAAGAAACTGATCGTATATTTCGCATGGGTACGAAACTGAATTTTCTGGTGAGCAAAAACGAGGAAGTGAGTGCTCTCTGTAAGAATAATTTCTATGCCAAACTTAGCCACCAGCGTTTTCTCTCGGTGCGCACAGGTAAGAGTAGAAACGCTTGTGCAGTCGCATAGATGAAGGTTGCATGCCTGGTATATTTTTTATGTAAATTTGATCTTTTTTATTGCAGTCACTTATAATAACAATACAATGAAGCTGGGTTTCTAAACAGCTCTACGATATGCCCTTTCATAGTCCACCCAATTATTCACGTCCGCTATTTTCATCAGCTGTCGAGGAGATCTCATGATTATATCACTTTTTCGTGATAACAGCTTGCCAAAGCAAAGTTATTTCCATTAATTGCTTCATTTAGACCACCACTTATTACCTCACATTGGTTTCAGCTCCGATTGACGGCTGCAAATGATGGCCACCAACTACAACTTGCTCAGGAGGCCCACGGGCCGAAACGGGGGTTGCATTAGATTGCAAACCTATCCAGGTTAATAGTTGCATTCTTTCTGATCGCAGACTTTGGTGCTTACAGCGGGTCAAACGTTGCAGGTGCACGTGTGCAGCAGGATAAACGCCAAGTGAAGTCATCGAGGTAGCCTTTGGTGGTAGTGTGGAGAAATTCTTGAAAGCTCAATGGTGATTTCTTTACGTGAGTGAAGAAGCCAATCTTTGGGTGGAAGCCGGGAGGCACTTGAGAGCCTTTTTTCATTAATGGGATGCATTTCATCAAAAACAACAAGCTCATCTTGACTTGGTTCGACTTGTCCAGGTGGCAGTTCAGACTTGAATAAGCATATTGTGTTACTCGCTGGAGCAGAACGCCAGAAAAGGACAAAACACCGCATGGTACTTCATGAAACCTCTTGGAGCTTCGTGAGATGCGCACGCGTGACCAGGTGATGAGTCCTGTGATTAAAGGGTAGGGGGGTCACGTTCCGTTTAAGTGCGAGTTAATCACACCGCTTTTCAGCCGCTCGTGGCCGAAAAGTTTAGTGCTCAAACGGCTAGCCGGAAGGTTCCAGACTCCCTGGAGTTTCTTGTCACGTGCACTACTGATTATTCCCGACGATGTACAATGCTCCCCAGGTTTTCAGCATAGACTGTCATCACTCACAGGACGAAACCTCAATTGAAATTATTTTACCCCAAAAAGCTGGAGTTGTGCATCCATAAAGCTGAATTGATCCACAAAAGAATAAGTAATATTATTATTTTAGCTGTAATTTTATTCTGATGCTTAGCTGTCATGCCATCCGAAGGAAGTATGAGGACTGAGGTACTGTCAGTCAAATGAAGCCTAGACAGTAGCAGTCGAGTGCTGAGGTTGAGTTCGAACCAAGGACCTTCTGGCCATTAAGTTCGCAGCCTAATTACTGAGCTTTCTCCATCCACAATAGAGACCAGAGATTTAAAGTAACACATTCTCGGGAGCACGTAATCAGAGCAGTTTTGCAACTATTCTATTCGGCTGTGGAAGCTTGCTTACAACTGGCATGGAGACGTTAATCGAAAAATCAATTGGTTCTGACCATAATCACAGTAGAGGTGGCTAACATACAAGCCACAATAGTCAAAGAAAAGATGACAGAATGGGTAATAAACCAACAATCAAACTTCATTATCATCATTATCGGCTTTGAGGACCTCGTACTCGCCGTACAGTGGTTATAGTTGCCACAGTTTCGTTCACCGGTGGTTTGGGAAGGTGGAGTAGGTAGCTGAGCATTGGAGACGGGGGCTGATAAATTGATGCATAAATGCAGGTCTGTCAGTGGAGTTTTAAGTGGAGGGATTTGGAAGGAAGCTACACATTGAAGGTAATAGATTGAATGCACGAACGCTACTGAAGGCGAGACTGGGCCATATCTGACAGTGTCTGTAACTATTAATGTGGCCCGTCTCGGGGTTCCCATCCAGGAAGACGGCAGTGACCAGCGCAGCTGAGTTTTCTCGCAATGGTTTTATACTTCGCTGACAAGTCATTATTTGATCTCCCCTGGCTCGTTTCCGTCCTTCACGTGATTGTGCAAAAAAACCCTACGACTGGCATACAGAGCACGTGGCCAAGCCAGCGCAACCTGTGGAGAGTGATCAGTTCACCTATCGTGGGCGAGTCATTTCTTCCGAAAGCTATTTGACGAACACTGATAGACCAGCTCTTGCCCACCTTCCTAAGGCCAAGGCAATCGAATTGGTACGCTTGATTCAGCTTCTACATGTGCAGCTCGTGTTCCAAAACTCCAGTCGCAATGGCCCAGATTGCTGAGAAAATCCGTCCTTTAAGGTTATTTCCGCATTCAGAATAAACCAGCTCAGCTGCGCTTGAACAGGTTTCCAACATACACTCATTTGTAAAGTAATTTGGTTTTTCGAGAGGCTTACCTGGAACCCAGCTGAATCTCTCGTTTGTGATGTTCTCAGACAACTGAACGTGCTGCACCAGGCCGCCTCATGTTTCAGTCGCTACGATATTCGAGATATCGCGATACATGTATATCTTTGTAATGTACTACTCATAAGGTTGCTGAAAATCCGTCGATGATGATGAGCCCCAAAAAGGGTGAAACCGGTCGAGGGCTGTCGGCGGATTTTCAGGAACCTTATGAGAAGTAAATTACGAAGGTTTCCAACAGTTTATAATTTGTCGGCTTGAAGGAACTGACTTCACTCACATCTCACTTCGTCAGTAATTATCTTGAAACTATTAGGCACGGGGATTAGCTAACCTTGGTGGTGGATGATTATTCTCGTGTATTTTCTCAAGTAGATGTGGCGGGTAACTGCACGCAATGGCAAACAGAATTCCGGAATCGGGAACTGAAAATGGCGCCCTGTAGAAACTCGGCTGAGAAAGTTTGCTGTAGTCTTTGCTTGGGTGTGCTTTCACTAGAAATGCTTCTTGGAGACTGTTGTATACCATAAACATGTGATTATTGCTCATTGCACTTCTCAAAGCTGTTTTATTTGGACACGATGGATTCCTTGAAGTTGTGGAAGTGCATTCGTCCTAAAAAAGCGTCTGTGATTAATGTGGAGGTAAAAATCCCTAAACCAAATCCAGAAAATTAGATGCATTTCCTACCGGGTTGTCCGAGCACTTTTGTGGCTATACAACGTTAAAATTACTGTTACATTGCTCTTAGTGGGGTTGTATACGTTTGCTTTGTCTCGGCGTTTTTGGACGACCGTGCCAGATTGCACTACCAGGTACCGCAAACAGATAAGCCAGGATTGTGTCACGTGTTGCACATACTCGGTCAATAGATGAACCAATGGGCTAATAATTTATAAATAATCGATCAATTGGATCGATCGGTAGAGCAGCTAACTCCATGCATCCCGGGCTGGACATGTCCCAACAGACAAGCACACCGGCCATATAACCACCAAAAAATTACTGCTACAATTAGTCGGTAGAGCGAAAAAGCTGATGAATCTCAAGGACGCATTCACAATCATCTTTGCGATCATAACAGCGTTAGGAAGATTGTAGCTCCTGAGTATACTTCCCCCCAGTTACCGCCTGACAGCCACATTAAAATTTCATCTGTGCTCTCGATTTGACTACTGACCAAGTAGGTAGATATTAATGGATAGAAAGTTCGGGAAATCGAAAGTTCTAAAGTTCACCTAGAAATTGTTGTTCTAGTTTTCAAACGAGTAAGCTCGAATGCACCAAAAAAGCCCTACCGGAAGTATATCAGACAAACAGCTCTACCAAAGAAGAATGCCGTTATTTTCTTCTGTATAAAATTTGGACAAGGTTTAACGCTTCTTCTCTTCATAATGAACTGACAAAAAACATCACTGGTCGTATTAAGAGACTGAATATAATCTGAAAGGTACTCCGCTTGGGTCATTCTGAGAGGAAACCACGTTTCTTGAGCAAAATGCACAGCCACAAGTAAGTGCTGTGTTCCTCAAGCGTTCGTTACAGGAACTCTTGTTGAAAAGTACAAAACTCAGTTATTTCAACTGGGAAGCACACCTACATCTCCTTTTCTGATCGGAGCTCATGTAAAGCTAAAGAGCTACCAGTCGCGCAAAACTTTGGTTTGTTTAAACTGCCCCTTGTGTTCGCGTACAAAGTGACTTGGTTGGATGAAATGTAAAACCGAATGGTTGGGGGGGGGGTTTCATAGTTTTTTTGGCTGAAGGTTCTGCTCGTTAGATTACTGAATGTCTTAAAAGCGCCCATCCGGGTTTGTGTCTTGAACCTCGTCAGATAGGTGCGGACTTCTAGCTGCCGTCCACCTTGTGTTTCATTTGAACGCCGAGTTGTGCGCAACTGATGAAATACTCTGATTAGCGAACTATATTCTTATATATATATATATATATATATATTTATGTAAAAATAATTCGTGCAACGTGTAACTGTCTGAACCCTTTAGGTGAGCGATTCTCTTGCGTTTATTTGTGAGTCTAAATAGCGATCAACTATCCCTTTAGAACATGATCCAGTCACATCATTCTTACGTAATCTACCGGACTCATTTCCCAGAATGATTGACAGTGGTTCAGCTAACTTATTTGCGTAAAACTTTTCAGGGGTTACAAGATGATATGTTCGATCACTATCGGTTGAAAAAATACCTGGTCACGTACAGAGTCCCAACCACCAGTCAATACGCTCATACTTTAGCCGAGATGGCGTGGCTAACACGGGAACGACTGGTGATGAAACGGAAAGAACGTATCGCTGCCGTAGGTTCTTCAGCATTTTATTGTCTTACCTTATTAAAATCTTTTTTCCGGAAATTTTGCTTTTATTGTCCATATAGTTAGCAAATATCCACACATTCAAAATCCCGATAATCTGTGGACTTTGTCACGTGGACTGCGTTTTGCCTCTCTTTTTTGTGACCAGAATAGAATGCAGTGTACGCGTTCCTTTGCTGAACCGTAGACTTACAGAGCAGTTGAAATTTCGACTGTGTTTAGGTGTTCCAAACACCTTCTTGAGTCTGCACCAGAGATTTTGCTACATCTTAAGTGATGTCCCGTGTGTATGATAATATCACCTCTGCCCCTTGCATCTAGATGATCCTGTGTCATCGCGCTACAGTGCAAAAATGACGATCATCAGCATGCTTTCTCATTACCTTGTGTGCTACAACGACGAACTCTGGAAAGCCGGCAAACATTGATAATATATCTTTATTGTCCTTATCTATCGCATATAACAAGCCACTTGCCTGTGACATGTCCCAATGTATCAACCGCCTGCCGGTCGGCTAAATCGATGAAACCGACTGAAGCGATTGTTAAGCAAACGACTGCTACTGATGGGTCGGATAAGTAGCCTATAACTTCTGTACAATAAAACTCTTCAGGAGGACTACGTGTCCAGTCATATAAGGTAGATATTACAAGTAATGAGTCCAGCATGGTCCAAAAGCCGCTACGAACTAATCAAATGCGTTTCACTTCATAACAGCGTAAATTCTTGTCTACTCATCTGGAACAATAATATCTACAATTCTCGCAAACTTATTGCAGTCTATCTACATAATATCGATACAAAAGCGCATACAGAGTAGGATGGGACACACCGGGCCACGTGGCCGTCCGAAAAACATCAGGAGAGTTTGAAAACCGACGAAATAAAAGAGGTTGGACACGAAGGGAATTTCCCTTATTTCAATCCAAACTTTCAAATACGGTAAAGATCGTATTTCCCATGACTATGTAAATCGATATAATTTATCAGCAGTTGAGTGTAAGTGCTTAAAATGCCCTCATATGATTAGTCTTGTTTAGCTATACGGTCAACTTACGTAGCTGCGCGGTGTTTATGGGAACGACAGAGGGATTTAAACTTTAGGTCGATAGACGATCAAGGTAGTTTTGGTATTTCTTTTTCAAGAGTGGGTCACCCAGTTAATTAGTCAGAGAACTAACTTTCCTCAGTAACCAGTGATAGGTTTCCTGAAGGTAGGGGCGCAGCGAAAGAAATCTTCTTCTCAACCAGAGCGTTTTCTGTTTTTGAGGGTTCTTCATGCGCGCACAAAGTCGGACCTCTCGGAGAAGAAAACCTTTGAAAGCAGAAGAAATTATGTAGAAGAAATTATTCTAAGTTAATCTCGGAAGCAAAATATTTGGCTGTCTTCATCTAGTTGCAGAGTTAGTGGAAAACTGTTTTATTTGCTTCTCGGGTATCCTACGTACGATGTCATAATATTGTGGAGCATATACGAATTAAGTCATGTTCCCGATAATCTTAGATATTCCTAGGTCTCTGCTCGCAGTTGGTAACTGAAGTAGCTAGCGTTGGCTCTCCATAGTGCTCAAAATGATGCCTGTCGGGAGCAAGTGGACGCTGACGGCCATCTTAAAGTTGCCCATTGGGAGTCTGGACCGAGGGGGTTGTAACGGTAATCCAATAACTTGTGGATTACGACAAACTGGAAGGAAGTTCACCGCCCCTCCTCTTTGAAGTGGCTCCCTCTCAGGATCGCCTCTACGGTTCGCTCACAACCAATCAACCAACCAGTTACTAGAAAATGAACCCAATGAGTCTGTACAAAGCTCCCCGTGGAAATTCGTCATCCAACAAGCAGCACGGGCTACCATGTGATGTTTTCTCGCCCCCCCCCCCCCCCGCTGCCAGAACGTAGAATTCATAGAAGTCCCAGGGCATGCACAGAAAGTAGCTAAAATGCATGCGGTCTCTGCCGCTTGGGCTGTATGCATGTGGAAAGACTTCATGCGACCCAGCTACTCAGAAATACTCACGGCACCTGAAAATTAACATTACTACCAAGCTACTAGATGGATGTTTGCGGAATATTGTCTGAAGGCAAGACGGGGTCGAAATTCTGCGGAAGCCGAACACACCAGGTCACCAATAGGAATCTCCGGTGGGACTTAGTCGCTCAGTAGATAGTAAGCATGAATTTTCATTTGGCATATAATCAACCACTTTTGTCAGGGAATCACAGTAACTGAGATTGGTACTCCGATACCTCTCCCGTGGTCTTCGTGTCAACCCGTCATATATGGTGTTGTGCCAATTTCCTCCAAAATGTTTGAGTGGTCGATAAAGTAGTGAATAGAAGTTAGGAGGTGAGATGGCCGAAGTGGTTAGAGCCGCGCTCTGTAGTTCGAATCCGACGTCTGCCTCTTGACTCCCCCTGTCTAGACTTGGGCAACTAGGCAGTATCCCAGCCCTCGTGCTTCCTTCGGGTGGCATGGCAGCTAGGCACCGGAAGGGTGCAACAGCTGAGCGATACGATACGATACGAATAGGAGTTAACATGCTAAGTGTCTGTCGTATCCCAGGTACTCAAAATAGTCCAACAATTGTAGAACTGACTTTTGCCTCGTGTGACACTGAAGCTGGATGACGATTCTGTTACCCACATATTTAAAACAACATGGCAGTGTTCCACAAAGTCTTTCCAGCGGAGCTAAACAATTTTTGTTCTTTACTTTGAGATAAGGACATATCATCCTCGTCCTGCGGTGATTGTGGAAAGACCTACATTATTCGGCTTGAGTACCAGTCACACACACCAAATTGTGCATCGGGTGACTGGGCTCGCGGAACTTGCAAGTACTGAGTAGAAAAACCACCGACAACCTCTCGGCTGATGTAACACATCTCGCCTCATGATTAGGCATATTATGCACCATGGAACTACCACCGTGCATGAAAATCTCATTAAACAAGTTAAAATGAAAGTGGACAGTTGGGTCGAAATTCGATTTTAAAACCATGGCTTTAAACAGTTAATTTCGATTTCGTTCAGCTGTAGCACCCTTTCGGTGCCTAGCTGCCGTGCCACACGAAGGAGGCACGAGGGCTGGGATACTGTCAGGTCGCTCAAGCCTAGACAGGGAAGTCAAGAGGCAGAGGTCGGGTTCGGACCTTTCGGTCAGTAAATTCGTGCTCTAACCACTTGATCCAACTCGTCCAAAGCTAAACAGAAACCCCATTGTAATTCTGAACCGTGGTCACTTTTATGACAAACATTTGACCACTATGGGGCTGTGTGACTAAAATGATCACTTACTGTCCCCTTTTTAGTTTTGGTGTGGTAGTGGTCGAATTTGCGTGACGGTGACATGGAAAATAGGGAGGCAGGTCCCCATTTTGGACCCCTAATAGATGCCCTTTTAAGCCTTTGCAAAATTATCACTTCGCTGTCACGTGCCTTTTTAATCCTTTTTGTAGTTAACTCTACAGCGATACAAGAAGCTGTGGCATCATATACAGACTAGATGAGCAAAACGTTGACCAATACACTCGATCGCATATGAATTAACGAAGTTGACGAATATCTGCGATCGAGTTCCAAATACGAATTAACGCCCGGTTTCTCTGTACGACTTCCGGGATTTGAATTCAACTCTCTTCATTCGGTGGTGTAAGGCGGAAGGTTGTTTCAAGGCGATAAGTTCATTGACAGTGCTGAATCATCCCTCACTTTGGCCGGGAAAGTTGACCTCAGCCTAGCTGTGAATTTGGAACACAACGAATTGTTTTTAAGAACACAAATCCCATCGAACACGGAACCAACCCCAACTGTGTTGGACGGGTTGTAATAATTTTAATTTTTGTCCCTATTTGTTTTTAATTGAGGGCGCGTGTACTCAAAAATGTGTACACATGGGAGCCTTTACTTGGCTAATAAACTTATTCTTTCTCAAAAAGCGTTTTTTGGGCCGTCGTTCATTCTCAATTCGGCATAACCGTCCTACTATGTGACTGTTTACGTATTTGTCCCACCTTGGTAGACATTTGATGCGACACTCAACGGACGAGTCGCCTCACTTTTTGTAGGGCGATTGCCTTCTCATGTCACCATCTGCATGGTCTATCCTTCGCAAGTGTTTACTAGGCATAAATACCTCAGTAGAATTTATGGGTTACCGCTGCGACAAAGCCCATAGCGTTCAGTCCTTTGGACTTATCATTTTCGACATAATCTGTCCTGCTTTTTGATAACTCCCAGTGTAGGGTTCGAAAGAGGCCTAACAAATACTGTCGCTAAATTGCATAGTTATAAAAGACCACACCAAACTGACTGTAAATGCTGACTTTCCGTGGGTTTGAAGTACCCACACTCACCGTGCATATTTTATGTTGATAGTAGTAAATCAAAGTGGTCCATCATACGAAGCGAAATTAAACCAAGGATTGCAGTCGTTGT
The DNA here is from genome assembly GCF_000715545.1 of Opisthorchis viverrini. Taxonomy (NCBI): domain Eukaryota; kingdom Metazoa; phylum Platyhelminthes; class Trematoda; order Opisthorchiida; family Opisthorchiidae; genus Opisthorchis; species Opisthorchis viverrini. The sequence goes on from NW_008751724.1 coordinate 268,263, forward strand.
AACCCAAGACAACTGACCTTAAGGCTAAAGAAGCCGCTTCATTAACGACTGATCAGTTAGTGGCTTAAGCCCTACCGGACCCGCCGCTGACAGCTCAGTATATGAGGCAGCGATAAGGTGTGAAAACTGAGCCAAACTGAACATACACATTCGGCATTGTGACTAAGCACATGAATCAGACTTTTGATACAGCAAAAAGATCACATCTCCCAACGAGTTAGGCGGTGTGATGATGAGTAGGATCCTGTAACAAGTTCAGCTCCCGCGGACATACAACCCTAAAATAACCTGCCTTTCCGAACACCACGGACTTCAGCAGCTGCATGCTACTTGGGGCTGGTTTAGACCATGCCAAAAACCAAGGAGACCAGCAACCTGAAACTGGGAGTTCGACCCTTGTTATATTTTAGCTCAGAAAATGCCTATCAGAAATCATGGAACTGTCGATACTGTCGGGTGGTTGTGGTCAGGTTTATAGAGCCACCATTTACCTCACTCTCGTAATAACGATAATCTTTAAGGTAGGACAGCCTTCCATCGGAGGAGGAGGAGAGGGCGTCCCTAATGGGCCACTAACGAATACAAGAAGAACAGCCACTGGAAGAGGCAGAATATACACATTTCCAGTGGCCGTCATTCTTCAGGCGGTTACATGGTCAACAATACACATAAACAACTACAATCTCACTGTTCAGCAAGTGACAGGTCTAAAGGAATGGTTTAACCGCACAAACTATTTTCCTTGGAGAGGTATTGAAAAACGAATCAGTTTGATAAAACTCATTGTTATTCCTAGACAATGAGATGACCACTCGCTTGTACATGTGGTTTGTGCATTCGATTAAAACAAAATCACGCACAACCACGCCGCGAGAAGGAAGGGAAACGAAGAATCTAATAAACCAGTTGTCCAGTTGGGAAAGACGAATGAAAGTGAAGGTACATCGTTCGAGAAATAGAAAAATTGGCGGCTTTTTTGTCCGCGAGCAGTTATTGACCGAATTCATTCTTTTAAATGGGAAAATAATGTGATCGCCAATCTCAGCTCGGCGAACAACACTGTTTGTTTCACCTTCGACGGAATTAATCATTGTAAGCGAACAGAATGTGAAGCCTCTTTGTGCGATTTCTGACTAAGACGAGGCTTAGAGCAGATCGTCGAACGGGAGGTGATAGAAGTCCTTCCCAGTTTGATTTGTGACCAAAGGCGTCTGTGTTTTTGCAAATTGAACTGAAATGCAGTAGAAAGAAACATGCGTTTATAGGTGAAAAGGACGAAGATTTGTTCCAAAGAGTACTGTATAGAAAATTATGAGAACTTGGATTCAGCATAAGGGCCATTCCATCCTTGTCCACAAGCAGGAGAAAACTTCTTTCAGGTTTTGTCTCAAGCCATCAGTAGTACATTGTGACGAAATTATGTGAGACAATCATGGGTTTTATTGATTTGGGCGTTCTTAGGCGAAGATTACAGCTTCTGCAATATCACAGGTTCGATTAAGAATGGTTAGAGGATTTCACTGGTTCTGATGCCCACAAGGCTTTGTACATTATATTATATTACATTATATTGCATCAATGTAATTATATTTTTTCCATTTGCCTATCCATGGGTCGCCATACTAGCTTATGCGAATACGATCCGTGAACATTTCTCTACACAAAAGAGGCCATGAGTCCAATGAATTTTCGTCTGAAGGCAGTTATTTGTTTGGGCACGAATCGGTCGAGTACCGCGTGTGAAAAAAGTGGCACGTCACTTCAAACGTGCTTAGCTGAACGACTGTGGATGATTCAAAGGCAAGAGGCGACGCAGAGTCGATAGTGGTAAGCAACAGGTTACAAGAAAATCACATAGTCAGCCAATAAATATTCGAATGTGGCTCGAAGTCTGGCGACCAATATCGGAGCACTGCACAGGGTACAACCGAAGGTCATCTTAGGCCAGAATAATCCAGTCGGCAGGGATAATTCGTTTTAATCAGTAGTGCCGGTAAGTAAACGGAGTACTGTAAACAAACAAAAGCCAGCCCTCGAAACGAACCAAAGACCCGGACAGTACCTGGAACAATTGAAGTCGAACAACTTCGCACAATCACTGCAAAGTTTTAAAGTGTCCAGCAAGATTGTTTGTATATAAAGGAGAATGTTGGTAGTTCAAGCAGCTTAAATCGTCTCTGGTTTGTTTAATGAGGTGGGCAGTTTGATTGCATAAGTCTCATCACCAATCGAGGTAGCATTATCAGTGCCTTGTTAGGGAGCGTAGATGTGGATCGTTATTTCTGGATTGAGTAGTGTTGCATGACCTAACATGATTATTTGTTCAGTCGGGCGGTTCCATTGGTCCCTTTGTTGTCCTGCGTTCTGATTGATCGATGACCACGTGACCTCTGAGCTTGGCTCTCCCTCCCCCCATTCCCTCGTACTCTGGTTGATACTGGAGCGACCTCTGTCCTTGACTCCTCTGAGTTCCGGCTTGTGACCTTTGTCGATCCGACTCCAAGTAGTTCCTAGTTCCGTGGTTTGTAAAGGCGCTATTCGGCTCTGCTTGAGTATTCCAGTTGAGATGTTTGTCCTGTGCATGTAGCGGTGCGTAAATCGGATCCGATTCGGTGCACCGGTTGATTAAATCGGTCGTAGAGTACCATGATTCTAGAAATCCCCTTCCGTGTCTCCTGTTTCGGTATGCCAAAATTTTCGCACCATCCAGATTGAGTTTGTAGTCTTCTTGGTCTCCATGAATGGATATCAATGATAGGGGATCATTTCTCCTGATAACCGCGTTGTGTTCCTTCAATCGCATGCATACTTCCAACCAGTTTGTCCAACGTAGAATTTGTTGCAGTTTTTCCTCTTGGCTTTGTCTTGTTTATCTTTCGGTCTTGAGATCAGTTTCCTTCAAGTGGCATTCAATTTGTGGGATGCGAGGATTAATTTCTCGGCTAATAACCTGGTTGTGAGTTCAGATACATTCTTGATTTAGGTTGAACTACCCGTCCAGTCGCCTGCTTCCTCGAGGCTTCTGTTTTTGAGACGCCTCTTCTGCAAGCTTCTCTTGATAAAACCCCTTGAATATCCATTGTTCTAGAATACTTTGAACAAATGGTTTTCTTCCTTTTTTCCTCGTTCTGCGGTCTACAGTGTGTCCCTGTCCTTTTGAACAGGGTTTATGTACGGGATGATTGCTGTTGTAGTTCATTATTTGATCCGTTCCTATCCAGTTCGACTGCAAACTTAATATCTTCAAATGTGGTGTTCTTGAACGTTGTGTACTTAATCACGTTTCTTGATGACAAAGGTGTCGTCTAAGTAGCGAGTCCATAGCTTTGGACTGATGAATGATAGTACCGTGCGCTCTAATCTTTGCATTACACCTAAGTGCTAAGTTCTGATACTGGGGATCTCATTAGAGTATCTTTCAGTTGCTGATATATTTGTCTATCAACATCATCCATAAAAAAGTCCAACAGCTTTCACAGACTTTCGGGTTTCATGGTTTCTGTCGTGTTTGGATTATTCTGAACCAGTTCTGTCATGGATCCCCTGGCGAGATTGTGGTTGACTGAAGTGAACAGTGATGTGACATTAAATGAAAACATGACTTCATCGTCTTCTGTACTGATGTTCCGTAGTTTGCGTAGAAATTGGTCAGCATTGTTGGTTGTGTGTTCCGATCCAGAAATTAAGTGTTCCGGTATTCTCCATAAGTCTTTCACTAATGTGTAAGATGGAGTTCCCGGAAGTAGAACGACTGGTCGATGTGGAGTTCCTTAGTTGTACACCTTAGGTAGTCCGTTAAATTGTGCAGTGTTGGTGTCATCAGCTTTCATTCTCCATCGTTCTGGCTGGTTATGTCGTAGATTGTGTACAGTCCCCTGGGCTTCGTACCGATTCGATTGACAAGGTTTGAACTTGAGTCATGATTGACTGACTTTTAGATCGTCGTGTCATATAATAGCTATTTTGGCCTTTCCGATTAATCTGCCATGTTCATTACCACTGTGGTGCGGCTTTTGTCCGCTGATAGTATTACGATTTTTTTCATCCTTCTGTAGATTTTCGAGTGCGTCTTGTTCTTACTTGGAAGTCAGATACATGTTTCTATTCAGTGTGATCGCCAGTACGATTGTCTCTCGGGTTTGTTGTTGAACCTTCCTGGATATTTCGTGTGATTTCAAGGCTACTTAATCTTTGTGGGATACGCCCTTGTTGTTGAAGTTGAGTCCTTTCATTATAAGTTCTTCAGCTGTGCTGAGTTGGTGGCCAGGTAGGTCTCAGATCCAAACGTCGTAATTTTTGTGTTTGTTGTTTCTTGTAACTTTGCCGAATTCAGTTTCCATGGATGTTCTAAGTTTGACCTTGGCATTTTTTACTCGGCGTCAGATCTCCACTTGAAGTTCTGTCAAGTGGTGTAGACCCGTTTCAGCCAGGCAATTCGTCTTGCTCTCGGTGATCACTCTTTCGTATTTTGTGAGACGACTGTGGGCGTCTGTTGTCAGTACCTTCATCATTCGTCTCTCATCCTGTGCCGTTAGGGCCTAGGCCTGATGACGGTCCAGTGTCGGTACTGGGTGGCAGCTCGTTCCTGCGTAGGCATTCATGGAGGAAGTATAGTTGTCCGCGTGTAGAGGCTTGTCGGCAGGCGAAGTTCTCCCAGCGACGAGCTTCTTCGAGCAGCGTACGCCCAAATTGGTTTGCTGTAGAGGAGAATGCTGGCAGCTGAGGTAGCATAGATGACCACTGGTTTGTTCGCTGAACTGGGCAGTTTGATTACAAGCATTTCATCACCTATCGAAGTGACATCATCAGTGCGTTGTTAGGAAGCGCAGTAGAGCGTAACGATGGGTCAGTGGTTACGCGCAACAATAGTGAACGCAGAACCACCGACCCATTACTAAGGGCCCTGACAACGCACTCGATTAATGATGAAACGTTTACTATCAAACTGCTCGGCTCAGTGAACAAACCAATGACCAACTGTCCGTGCACTAATAATAACTCAGTACTTTTCCTTATTAAATTGATATTTTTCTAAAAAGAACCCATGGGTTTGTCTTGTTTGAGTTTGAGGGCCACGATAGCCGGCCTCCGTAAATCGAATCCCCTCGTGCCTTCCATAAAGCTGGCTCTGTTATAAAATCTGAGCGAATGGCTTAATGAGTTCCCAGCAACCTCTGTTTGTGAGCTTATGACAATCCGAAAGTAGCCTGTAGGTCCTTTGGATTAGGGCTTAGGACCCGTTACCTCTTGAAACCAAATGACAGCCCTGACGTTGTGAAGAATCAAACACAGAAAGTTATGTTCCAGCGACTTTGATGCTAATCAACGAATTAGGAGTAGAATAACAAGTAGTCACTTACCTCTGCAAGCGACTTCTTGCGATTTTCAGCTACATTGTCTCTGATCAATGCGGCCATTTCCTCCAAGTTTCTGATGTACTCGGACGTACTCGGAACTTTGTATTTGGCGAGTATTACTTTTATATGTGTGGTATTGCAGATTTCATCGTTCACATGCTAAAATATCCCGGTGGGGAGGTTTTATTAGTCAAACGATCCATGAACAGAAATGTGTTGATTCAAATTAAAATAGAGGGCCAGTCTGTCAATCCAAAATCTCTCATCAAATAGTCAACCAATCAAGATGAGATACTATAGGGAATTCATTTTCCAATATGTACCGGTTTAGAAGTAACACACTACTCTTAAGGTTGCTGGAACCATTCAACAACCTAGGAATGAGTTCGCCCTCTTTGGCGATCATTGGACAGTTTTCACCAACCACCTTAAACGAGAGGTTTGAAAGTTTACAGCCGATTCGCTTGTTAAAATCAAATAAGTGTGCAAACATGAGTATTCGTCAAACTGTCGGCTAAGTTAAGCCTGTTCAGGTCACATAAGGATGTGATAGGATGAGACAGGATAGGATGAGATGTTGATCACCGACACAGAGAACCCATGTTGGAGCCCATGAGGCCTTTCTCAGAGCTTTCTCGATGTCGACCTCCAACAGCCTAGCCACGGCGTGGCATAGGACACTAGAAAGCATCTTTAGCCTCTTCCACCTGTAGTTGACATAAAGAGGATCAAAATTAGGTTGTGGGCTGTAGCAAAAGAAATACTAGATAACTACCAGTCTTATTAATAAAAGGATGTGGTCAATTCACAGATTATCATCTGTTCCCATTCAAAGCTATAATAGAGCGCTAAATTATAGAAAGAGATTGATATAATCCTACTACGTTCATGGCAGACTGTCCAAACTGACACACTTTACCAAGAAACCATCGTACTTATTTGTGAGGCAGAATAAATTAGGAAATTACCAGAAGCAAACGCACATTTAATCTATGAGTGATTTGAATCCAACACTCCGTGAACAATTCCCCTGTGATTCTGGTCATCTCTTTGTCCTCTGTCTGATCACTATCATCGATATTGTCACCGGCTACCTTAAGATAGCTTCATTACGGAGGAACAGAATTTTCGGATTGAAGGCGCCCAACGAACATACAAGGAAATAAGGTCACAAAATAACCGGGGGTCCAAGCTGAACGACCAAATTAAGTAAAAGCCATCTCAATACTTTTGTTTGTCCGCATCAACTGATTCGACCTGAACGTGCCAGGTTATCGTTTGCTTCACCTTGCCCCTATTTTTTGAAACACGCTCTGACTTAAAGATACCGGAAGATGGGTAACGGATGGTCCCGAACTGGAGCATGAAAATCATGACATGGTGATTTCAAGTGATCCGTGGCGTTGTTGAAGCTATTCTCTTCCTCTTAGTCGTTGACCAACTACGCATCTTTTTTCGTAGAAAATTATGCCACTCTCGGCCTCTGCGTACGTAGTTCATGGGAGTCAAATAGGTGTATCGACCGGTTGACGGCACCAGGACACTTACTGAGTTGATGTACGGCAGTGAAGCATCGGTGTTGAACACTGATGTCATGCTGTCGATGACGATGATGATGACTGAGTTGTCCTTCGAGGAGTCGGACAAACGCCCTTATCGTTCGCCTGTTCAGACGTGTTTATTCAGGCTCGTCCGTTTTGCACTGGTGTAGGGGTAACACGCCCACCCTGTATGTCGGATGCCCAGAGTTCGAATACCCGCACGGCCAAGGATACGCACTACGGATGGGTTTTAGAAACAGCGAAACACGAGTCCAATGCTTAATCAACTCTGGTGTGGAGCTGCTAAAATTACTTCATCAGGATAGACTATCTGAATAGTGACCGGAGAACTTGCTAACACCTATATTGCAGATATAATAGTGATAGACTCAGACATACGAACACTTCTGAGCCAACTTGAAAACTTGAAATCACGGAAGAACCCTTCGGTTAACCGTTTTCAAAAAAACGGTTGAGAAAACTGACCTGCGGGTGGATGGTTTGCGATCGACAAACTCGATGTGTCAATTAGTATTTGCAAAGCGTTTGAGTAATCGAGTTCTCTGGGATAGACAGTCCCTTTTAGGGCAGATTGAGTGACTTTTTTCAGTTGAATCTGTCACTGTCTAAACGTTGTGTTCAAATTTTTCAATGCATGTTTTTTTCACTGCACGGATTATGGTGTAAGGGTTTCACTGAATAAAGGTTTGATTTCTCCTCAACTCATAATAAACTAAGATAAAGGAATCAGCGAATGCGATGTGCTGCTGATATTCTGTACGGTGTGGTTAGAGCAAATCCTTTTTTGCGAATCACTGGGCCACAGGTCAGCGGTATATGCACATTAGGTTTTGGAGTAATCCAGTTACCTAAGAAAAGGTGTTGATTGCATGAAGTAAAATGTATGCTTGGTGAAATACACCCATTTGTAAACCAATTTGGTTCTGGGGGAGACTCAGCTGGAATTAAGATGAAGCTCTCGTTTATGATGTTGTTAAGCAACCGAATGTGCTGCACCAGACCGCCTTATGTTTCAGTTGGTACGATATTCGAGTATTAGTGTATGGACGCAATGCACTACTCATAAGGTTTCTGAAAATTTTTCGACAAAACCAAACTGGTTTGCAAACGAGAGTATTCCGCTAATTTCGTGCAATTTGAAGTCAAGTAGAACGTAAGGTTGACAGAACCTTGGGGATGGCACCCATCTGATGAGCCCAAAGAAGGGCAAACCAGGACGTGGACTGTCGAAGAATTTTCAGCAACTCTACGAGTAGTGTATTACATCTAAAATTCATGGAATTTAGACGACCTTATAAGAACTGCCTTGCTCATAATCTTGCGTTTTGCAATCTGCAGCAAAAAACTGGGCGCTAAGAGTATCTGCGCATCCAGTTTTTCAGGTGTTTTACTTCAAGGGACTTCCTAGAATTGTACTCCTTCCTGTAGGGCTGTCCCAGAGATGTGCGCGGAGAAAAAGCATACAAGTAGAATGCGTAAATTTGAGGGGCTGTTTCAGATAGATAAGTGCGTTTATAGAATTCACCGACGACCGACTTACCTGGATATAAGTTTGAACTTCATTCTGAATTAGTCTGATCAAACCAACTGTGTGATTCATATCGTTTTTTAGTTTGACCGAAGTTTCCATCTCATTTGATAGTTCGGTCTAAACAAAATTAGAAGAGGTTTGAATATATGCTTGGATACGACAGGGTAGAACAGCATAATTGTTTTTTTTTTGGGAAAACGTATTACAGTGATGCGTATTTTGTCGAATCCAGCTAGACCAAATTCCTTGAAGGGTTCTTTTTGCACAACCCGTGAAGAGTGGTCAGATGCGGTCAAACAATGACTTGGCTGCAAAGTTTGAAAGCCATTACCAGCAAACTCAGCTGCGCTGGTCATTACCGTCTCCCTGGATGGGAACCCCGAGACGGTCCACATCAATGGTTGGAGACATCGTCAGACATGGCCCAGTCGCGCCATCAATGGCGCTCGTGCATCCAAGCTATTTCCTGCAAGGCATAACTCCCTTCCCAATCCACGCACTTGACAGCCTACTGACAGTGCTGGATTTATGCACCAATTTATCGTCTCCCTCCTGCAGTGCGCAGCTACCGACCCCCTTCCCCCCAACCATCGATGAACGAAACTGCGGTAGCTACAACCACCGTACGACGAGTACGCGGTTATGACAGCTGACAATGATGATGATGACTGTTCTTTGAAACGTCTGTTCGTAGTTACTGAACGCAGTTATTCAGAATTGTTCGTGACAATCGGAATTCATGCGCAAATATATACTTTGATAGACTGAAAGCATTGTCATTGGTAAATTACATTCTTTTGAATAAATCTCTCGTCTATGATATTTTTTGCCAGCACAATATGCTAGATATCACAGTATATGTTTGCAACGGAGCATGTTGCTAGTAAGATTTTTGAAAATATCAACATAATTTGCAAGTGAGTATATTTCTCCAGCCGTTCACAAATCAGTGTTGGTTAAAACCAAACGTGTTTGGTTGAAACGTGTGGCCTGAGCCTACCTGATGGGGTCCAAGGATGGTGAAACCAATGGTTCACCGTCGGAGAGCTTCCCTCGATCTTGTCAGTAATGTGTTACGTCAATATAGGTCTGATGTTTCATCGGGAGAGTGATTCTCGGTGTGCAAAAACTTTAAGTCTTTACCATGAGTTTGAGATTAAAATAGACTTTCTGCCTTGTCGGCGTTTGCGCACAACCACCTTGTCAGAATGGAACAAGAAAATCGGAGTCATTGTGTATAATAATTCAGTCTGGCTTTGTTTAAAGGTATTACAAACAACTGGCTCAGTAATTTTTCCACTGTGAGTCACTCTTTCTAAGATCACGATACCAAGTCCAAGGAATGCCAGTATGTGCACTACTTTCTCCTGAGGAAAGTCACACGAAGCACATCTATCACTCGCAACAAAGCTTCAGTGTTGGTGGAACACGGAAGATTTAAAAAAAACTGGGTTGAGTTGCAAGCTCTAGAACGGTCTGCATTGGAGGCCGAAGATTTCACCCACTGCTTCACTCATCTCCGGTACTCCCAACCTTCGCCGGACGAATTTGAGGCTCCTCAAATAAATTTGGTTTACATTTGAAGTCACACGAGTAAAGTTTCCTCAGTTCATCCTGTATTTGCTCGTCTGAAGAGTTCTTTTTTAACCACGAAATAGTAACTGGTAAATATCTTGGAGGGTTTACACAAAATCAGCATCCTCAAGTTTTAGGAAGCTTTTACTGCCCCGGTTTATATGATTCTGCAGTTTTTATTCTCATTTTTGCTAGCTTCTATATAGTTTTTTCGTCTTCACCAATCATTTTCTGCTTTCCTAGTAGTCTAATAAATTACGTTAATAAATTTTGCGTATTGTTGCTTCTGAGGGTTGCTTCCAGACACATAATCCTTTCGTTCAGTATGTGTGCGTTTTCTGATAACCCACGTTCTACTTGGCCGATTCCTTAGTCAAGAAGATAATGCGCCAAGGAACCCTCATCAACTACCATGCCAAAAACATCCAGCAACGCAGCCGTGAAATTAGTTTTGTTCCTGCTTCCAACTTCATTCAATCCGCAGTCTCTGAGGTCTAGATTACCTAATGGTTTATGCGTCAGCTTCTTGACCGTGGTTCCAACCAAACCTCAGCATCACGGCAACCCCTGTCAAGGCTTGGGCGACGTAGCAATATATCAGCCCTCGAGCCTTTCCAAAATGACATGAGAGCCACGCATCGAAAGGGTATCACAACTGAACAATTGTTGATTGTCGTTGTCGATCTCTGAAACGCCGACCAAAGCTGTCTCATTTAAGTAAGGCTCAAGTCACCACCGCCAGGCACCAACTCTCCAGAGCTGATCATGTTAAATAGCCATGGGTAAGCTACAGTTGAGTACATTGCCGCAAATGAATATCTTCGGTTTGATTGTAACCGTGTAACTAAGCCACAGCACCAAGATTAATTCAAATAAGTGGGCAGTTTCACAAAGCAGTAGTTTTTTAGGTATTCGTTACGGTCACTATTTTATGATTGAAAACTCCATTCTGGAAAACTGAAAGCCTCACTAGAGCAATAAGTTTTATTTTCTTGGGCGTCCAAAGATGGAACGATACTTGCTGAGGTTTTCTTGCCAAAACTACGCGCTTTAGCATTTTTCCTTTACTATGGATTAGGTTAAGCTGGAAACCTACCGGAAAGGCACCAATGCAACGAAAGAGACAAAAACATCGGGCGGTAAACGGGAAAGAAGTTTGCCAACAGACTTCTTGAGATTAAACTTCTGAATAAAAGACACGACCAGTTTTCACTCGTTCCCGTGCGCAAGAACAAGATGAACGTAAATACGAATGCAAAAGAGTTTACAAACAGCCCTGTGCAAAAAAGGAACTGAATTTATGGAGCATTGTACTCCACCAAAAAGTCATCAAGAAACAACAGAAAGTTGACCCAATTTGTCAGCCACAAGGGGTGCAAGATCCCTACGACTGCACAATGCGAGGCTTCACAAGGAACTACGGGAGACGTGTACAAGGACAGCAGACAAACCCATGTATAAAGGAACAAAATACCTGGCAATAGATCAAGGAAACAAGTGGACCGCGGAGTGGAGAACAACCCAACAAAGAATGACATCTGATTAGTTCAGCAAACGAAAGGAAATCGCCCAACACAAGAATGAAAGCTATATCGAACGGGAAAGTACAACCAGTCAATCAAATTCAAGAAAAAGGGATATCAAATTAAATCAAGAACGAATCAAAGAGAGAAAACTGCTAGCAGCGAGAGCCGCCATAATAGCGAAAGTAAATCACAGAGGATAGGCTACAACATGAGAACGGATTAATTGATTAATGGGAATAAGACAGACAACAAAAGTTGCAGACGGATCAAGTATATTGCGAAAAAAAAACACATTAGTTGGCCAATCACATGAACTCATATCAGGTTTAGTTTAGAAACTCTACAAAAGCAGGCAGGTGAGGAGGAAGTACCCACTCAGTCGCGTACTATTGATGTGCCCTAGATCTCTGAAGAAACGTTCGCAACCTAGTTGCTTAGCTCGGCGAACCGACGAACAACCATTGGTTTGAGACAACATTACAAGTTTTTGCTGCTTTTGGCACATTAAGAAGGACTTCTGCAAGCCTAGGTAGTGATGTCCTATCAAGAAGACTTCTAGGTGACCTTAAATATTGTTCAAACTGGAACCTTCGATGGCCTTTGTTCAGCTAGCAGAGAACAGCATAACGCGAGATTCATATAAATCTTCTATTGCACAACCGGACCTTGATCACTACTTAAAGTCCCAGATGTAGAGTGCCAAGCTGGCATAGATTAAATGAGCATGGGGTTACTACATTCCAGAGGTCCGGTATGTTAGGTGGGGTAAAATGTACGGGGAAAAAGTACGGGATGGTGAGTCTATACATGTGCACTCACTATTGCGGTCTGTATTTCCCTACCCGATTACTAGTCCCGACTCTTTCTATTCTAAGCAGCTTACTTTTCTTGCTGTGTTTTGATTGGCCGCTTNCCGTCTTCCCCTACATGATTACTAATCCCGACTCTGTCTATTCTAAGCAGCTTACTTTTCTTGCTTGTTTTGATTGGCCGCTTCTCAACTTGCGTTGCGTTGTGGTTTGAGAATGAGCCAATCGAAACATGGAAAGGAAAACTTTTAAAAATAGAAGGTACTTGGATGACCAGTCAAGTAGAGTAAAGACGGAACGCAGAGCCGGACACCTTGTGAAATAACCTACTATGCCATATTGGGTCATGACTAATTCACACTCTTTTCCCATAATCTTAGGAAATTGTTCAAGAGTCTTTTTTGAAAGGTGTTATAAACCTCTTCGGAACTTTCAGCGAACGGCATACTTTCAAGCTACTTCTCATAATGTCAGAGCCGAAATTCTGCCCAAAATGAGTTGTGCCCTTGAAAAAAGCAAGATCGACGTCCCACTGAGACCTATTATGTACATGCAGAACTACCATGCCACAAGCTCATACGGTGTTTCTTGACGCCTTGGACCCCGTTCGACGCAGATTAGCAATATTTTCTATGAAATACTCTTTTTACTAAGTACAGACTCCCAAACACAATCTAATAGGTCCACAAAATTTCATTTCTGTCGTTGTTCATCCACTCACAAATGTTACATCACACGGTCGAATTCATCTGGCATGTTATATCTAGCGGTGTGATATCTTATTTATCCAGACTGGATTCCTCATCCCATTCCAGTAGGCCGTTTTAGCTTGGACAGTCGTGCTTACAAACAAACAGGTGACACCCTCAAGGGTTACTCGACCAACACTGGCTGAGAAACTTCCGGGAATGTTTTTGGGGTGAGTTAGTGGTGACATAATAAGAATTCTACTCTGTAGGTGATATGTAAACGACAGCCTGTTCATCGTGGACGGAGAATGATTTGAAACTATTTCAAGTGATCTATACTTTGTTCATCCGAACTTTTCCGCTTCCAATTAGGGTGAAAAGGGTGACAGCTTGTCAGGCAAAAATGTTCACACGGGTTGAAAGTTTCAAAGTATCAGCTCCAAACTCGCTGAGGCTCACAAACTATAATAGGTGTGCTGGGGTTATGATATCGGCGTTGAGCGTTAGCTGCTACGCCAAACAAGTAACGCCGAACGTACATCGTTCTTGGGGGTCTAACATTCAACAAAACTACTAGCTGATGACTATCCAGCCCAGAAAAAAACACATGGGTAATATCTAGCTACTAGCTTGTTCACCGAGCCTGGAAATTGATCTGAAAACGTTTCTTCACTATTTGAGCAGGCATCGTTTTGTAGGCATGGGTCGAGGGGCTTCTCCAAACTACCACCATTCCCCAACGTTGCCAGCAGACGAATTATTCCTTAAAAACTAGTAGTACCGATTCTGATGGAAAGGTTCTTCCTGGGTTTGAAACACATGATTTAGATGAAATTGGGCGAACAATAATGAGTAGTCTTTAAACTCCATAAATAGCAAAATAGGTTGGCGATGATAATGCACTAGCCGATCAACTAGTTGTTGGGGATGAGATCATCAACCTGCCGAGATAAAACCTGAGGCTCTTACTTGCTGTCCGGTTAAAAAACCCGTCTTTAAAAACTTTCCGCGTAGTGGACATTTGTTGAAGGACTTGGTATGGCATCGACACTAATGTTGTCTTCATCAGTTTTGATAACCATTTGGGTGATAAGAGCTAGTGCCATTCTCAAAGCAAAAAGCGGCATGCAAGATCCTTGACTAGTATGATGCAGGGGTCGAATTAGGCCTTCATAGTCCTCTACTCTGCACCATTCGTCTTCAAAGCGTACTGTTATTAACGGAAACACTAACAATTATAATATACCACCCCTCAGTGCAACTGAAAATGGCATTTAGATATACCGATAATGTGTTGGTCGAAGTTCGTCTTTCCAGTAACAACTTGGGCGCACAAAAACAACAGTCTGGCTATTACGAAAGGTTAGAATAACCCCTTTCCACTCCGTTTCGCAAACCTTTGTGACCGTATTTAAAATTTGCGGTTTTCAGCCATGCCTTTGTGCAAAACTCAAGCGATCAGCTGACTCGTTAGCTTCATTGTAAGTGTTTCAAGGAGGTTTCGATTTAACGGTAGTCAGTAAGGTGAAACTTCAGACGACAAAACACTCACTCTGTATCGTCCCAATTCCCTGCCGACCTTGTTCACAAACACCTTCATTCTCGCGAGCTCATCGTTTTTGTTCAGTAGCGTTGAACGGGCCTCTTCGCAACAAACATTTATATGTTCGAAATCAATTGTCCCCCTAGGCATCTCGAAATGTTCGCGTTGTTTTGCATAGAACCGCATTTTTCTACAACTTTTCTGTATGTTTGAGTTTTCCACGCGGAGGTTTTGCTCCAGTGCATCCTTGGAGAGCAGAGAGCGGGAGCAGCAACATAAAAGCCGTCTGTGAGAATGTCCTAAAAACGCTCTGATGAAAATGGCCCACTGAGATTCTAAGTGGACAACCAATTAGACTCAATTCTGTGTTACACACAAGGGATAGAATCCCTTATCAGCTCGATACGAACATCCTGAATGTACCTAGACCGTCATAATTCCAAGTGCGCGGAGATGTCCCAGATAACTGGGAAGTTAGGGGTTTCAAGTCGAATTTACTTCTTTCTAGGTGCATATGTAGTAGCCTGTTCGAAAAAAAGACATCAGGTAGGGATGATGAAGCCACCAATCATATTTCTGGAACAGCAGTTGTAAGCACTGAGACTATTAACCAGATATTTTACTCCCAGGATTGCGGTCTTCAAAATAATCACTCTCTGATAGAATCAGAAAGTACCCTTCACGATAATGAGTACAGGAACACCAGGTTGAACCCTTGCGTCTGAAGAGCCATTGATCTACTAAGTCAACCGCGAAGAGCATTACGGACCGAGTTTCGAGCTAAATTCCGAATGTAATTCAGTTAGGAAGATGTGTACATTTAATTATCACTGAGTTCAACAAAGGGTGACCGGATGAGTACATCAGTCCGAAAACTGACCACATTCATGTGGTAATGCTGAAGCGACATCGTCGTGCCCCATTGGGTCATTATGGCTGTTCATGGACGGTACAAGGTTCGTTCGATGAAGCTAATCCCCACGGATGGTTTTCAAATGACACAACAAATAGTCCTTTCTTTAAATTGAGCAAGATAATACTAAGGGAATGGAAAACTAGAAGTTGCCTCTTAAATCATTTGCATGGAGTCTCGGAACCTCTGCCACCGTGGTTCCAGACAGACAGAGGCGACCGGGCCAAACCAGTCATCCCCTAAGAAATGGTCTGGTGTCTTAATCGTTGAGAGAATAATCATTGGTACACCAGTGTGTCATCAGTACAGCGGTAGCGCTTCTTTCTAGTTGGCGACTCCCATAACGGCCCACCGGGAAATCCTTAAGTAAACCATGTTCTTGACAAGTCGGGGAAGATGGTGACTAGGTGAGGGTTGCCAATGATGGCGAAAGTAAATGTGATATTTGTGCAGTCTGGATTATGACATATATTGGTATAATGTCAGGTCCAGTACAGTTATAAGGTTTTTAGAGGTAAATTCAACTCCTTTCTAAATTGCTGTTGTAGTTTATGCTCACTAATGAGGCCCGCGTTTGGCGATAGCCCAATGCATTTCTAAGAGTCAAGTGCGCTACGAAAACAAGTCGTTGGATTGACAAGGTGAGTGGAGAAGGCTGCAATCAAAGTGGCAGAAATGCCATCGGTTTTGACTCTTCACTCTATCTGGTTGTGCGTCCGGCTGTCGCAACTTTTTCCTTGACTAGGAGAAGATACTGCAATGCCAAAGGAGTAGTCATATTTTCTACCCGTTTATGCTGATCACCAATAGACCCTTTCGAGGGGAGCCGTTGCTTCGTATACAGTCTTTTTTTAGAGTACAGGTTTGCGCCAAGCCGAACACATCATCAGTGCATAAGGAATGTCCTATCCAAAGTTGCAGGGTATGTGTAAGCAATCCGAAGGACGGGACTGACTTTTCTGTTTGGTGAACCAGGACAACTCCACTGGCTTATCAGACGGTAAAACCAATGTCAGAAGTGTCCAAGCATGTCAGTAATGTTTCATCAGTTTTGTCGAACGAGGTGTTAATGACATCGGCATGTGAATCCGCCACCAGGCCGAGAAAGTTTTTGGATTTTTTTAGAAATGGCTAGAGCGTATTTGGCGCTGGTAGTTTGGGCGAAGTAATTGTGAGCAGAAAAGTTGGCCGTCAGGCTGTAATCCAACGGAGTGAGAGTACCAATGTGCCGAGATTTTTAGACCTTTTTGTGTGGGTATGTGAGCATGGTACCTTGTGAGTAGCCCTGGTAATAATCAGTCAATTCGATCTGTCAGTTCCAACCCACCTACCATGCCAAATTGGTTCTAGCTGCTACATTTTTTATTACTGGGAGGTATAGTGTGCGGGAGATACGACCAAACCATAGAGGTGATGGCATGTTCAGTTCGGGAATTGGATAGCTGCGCATTGAAGGCGATATGTTTGATGCATGAGCGCCATTGACTGTGCGATTGGGCCATTTTTGTCAATGTCATAAATCATTAGTGAGTTGAGTTCTGAGCTCCCCGTCCAGGGAGGCGGCAATTGTCGACCCATACTTCGTTGCCACTTCATACACTGTCACAACTGTCGACCCAGTTTGTCTTTCCATACTTCGTTGCCACTTCATACACTGTCCGCTTCTTAGTCGTTTTCACTCAGCACAGGAATGGGTGAAAAGATCTCTGCCAGGCAGATGGTCTTCTGGCATGCGGACTACATGTCCCAATCAGCCTAACCTATGGAGCGTGAGTAATTCATCTACCGCAGAAGAGTGCATTCTTCCTAAGACTCTCTAATGTATTTCAGCATTACTAGTCCGATGTTCACGCCAGAGCTGACCAATGCTTCAAAGAAATCGATTGTCAAACGCTGCTGACATCTTTCGTATGTCAAAGTTTCTGAATTAAAAATCAGTATGGATCGCACTTCCACAGTGTAATCTCTGCCCTTGACAAATAAAATAGCGTCACGTTGGCGCCATGGGGGTTGGAGGTTGGCAAAAGGTATCCCGACATCTCCGATTCGAGAAATAATCTCATCTCCAGACAGTCCACTGGAACTTATACAGCTACCCAAGTGAACCACTTTATTTACCTTATTGTTTGGCTCGTCTGAAAGCATGAGGTTTGAGTTTGATCCCGTCCGGTCTTGTAGCAGCACTTTACACTTTACAGGTGTGAAGCGAATGCCAAACCGGGAAGTAGAGTTATTTAGGTTATTAAAAATCGTCTGCATTGTTGAAGGATCTGAACAAGGGAGAGCAATTTGCCTGAATACTCACTGTATGTAAGCAAACGTTCCGGAGAGCATTTCGACTCTCGGAGTTTCCGACCAGGCGGAGATATTTCAAGCAGCACATTAACAACAAAGTTGAAAAGGAAAGGTGAGAGAAGACAGGCTTGTCCTCCAATACTAAACGTAATGAACTCAGACGAGAGCTTCCCGTATACTCGTGCGCGCCCACAGGAAGTTGCATACAGTGCCCTCATACGGATATAAATCTGGAAGGAGCGCCTTTGGTTTCCAGATACCGCCAAAGTTTCCTACGATCGACAGAACCAAAAGCAAATTTTAGATTAAAAACGACCAACGTGCGAAGTTTGAAGGAGTGGCGCTGTTCAAGAATTAGTCTCAAGGTAAAGATGTAGTCGATGCATCCTCAACCAAGGCAAAACCTAACTTAATTCTCACGAATCTATCTCTCCCGATAAATTGTCGACCTGTGCAAAATAAATCCAGAGAGCACCTTAGATGCAACGAATACCAGGCCGATACCCGGATGGTTTTTACATGACGTTCTTGCGCCTTCCTTTAGGAGAGGGATGACGGACGAGGAGCTCCATTTGGCTAATACTATTCTTCCGCTCCAAATCTCCTGCATCATGGTTGTCAAAATATCCATCAGGACCTCGTTACTTTCTTTGAGGAGCGCGGGTTGCAGACCACCCGGGCCAGGTACATTATCGTGCCTCAGGAATGATACTTATCGCTGGACTACGGTTGCCGCTGGGTTCTTCCAGCAGTTGTGTTGAAGGAGACCAGCTTAACTGTTCTTAGGAGTGCTCGGCCCTCTAATCCACAGAGAGTGAATTGCAACTCTGTTTCGCTGACACCCGCATTCTTTTGACCGCTTGATCAAATCAGCTGGGAGAGAGCGCGGATGTTGCCTGTATCGAGCGTCTTGTCCACCTATTGTGCCTTCGAAATTCGCCAGCGTTCTCTGTCACTCTTCGAGGTTCTGATTGCCCGGTGTTTGAGGGATCTTCATGCGCCATCCCAGCCACTAGTTGCCGGTATAGCCTTTCTGGCAGCAATAAGATTTGCTGATCTCAAAGTTATCCAGTGTTCATTTGGTCATGTCAAATGGCCTGGCCAAATATTTCTAAAAGCTGACAACATAGCTTCTTTATCCCACGTTCATTCAAATTCCAAGCAATCTTCGCCATTCGCATGACTGTGCGTCTTCTAACCAAAGCAGCTTGATACTCCTGAGCTACTGAAGCTTATCAAAGTTGATGAAGGGAGCTGCTCTCCTTTGGTACGCGTAATATAGGTAGCAAGCGAAATGCTCACCGGGCCCTCACAAGTGCGTGATCACAAAAACGTTGCGTACCCAGAAGGAACACAATCTCTAATTGAGTCTCTACATTGGTAACTAATAGCCACATGGTCCAATTGAGTCTACGAGTGTTTTCTAGTAGGTCACCTCTAAGTAACTTGATGTGAGTGTTTGTGTCGGAATTTCGTAATGGCTACGAACAGAAAGTGATCTGCACACAACTGGAGCAGTCTCTTCCGTACGCTGTGCATTGACTCCGCATAAATTGTCTAACTGTGCTTCGTCCGGACTTGGTCATCCAACTTGTGCGTTCATATCACCCACCAGGATTACTATATCTATCCTTCATACAGACCAAAATAGTCGTGATAGATTTTGATAAAACTCGTCCTTATTAGCCTCAGAACTGCAGTCTGTTGGGGCATATGCTGATACGATAAATAAACATTGTTCACACCATCAACCTGCGTTGATCTTAATTGAGCCAGACAACTGCACAGCACAAAAATGACTGTTTACTGGGGTTCACTCCGGTAAGGTACTTTCAGCCCTGAGGCTGAGTGTAACTTTCACGCTGTAGATACAACGGGTCATTGAGCCTGGATCAGCGAATACATAAAGACTTAATTGAGGAACATCCGAGCTCATCCTAAGCGAAATGAGGTGCACGACATATGTGGGGCCCTGTGTGCGTGTTTCGGCGACACAGCATACATCGAGAGATTGGGGAAGTAAGGTTCCACCAAGAGATGTCTGTTGCTTAATTTGACATGGAGCACGGAAATCAGAGGCTGCAACGTTGACAAGATCTTCTAAGGTTATTTATTGCATGGTCATTTTGGTTAATTTTTTCTTGGCAGTGGCTAGGAGGATGGTGGATGGGTTGGTGGCACTGTATCATTCGACTGGTGTGGAGAGGGTGTGAGGGAAGCCCGGTGAGCGAAAAGCTACAAGGGCAAATGATTATTCCCGGTTGCCCAAGCCGAAGAAGGGGGTTGGGTGAGTTGCCCCACCTTGAGCTTTCGGCTCAAAAGGCTGACCCACAAAGTATTGAGAAGATGTCGCGTTTTGTTCGGGGACCCCGCCTCTGGCCTCCAGCCCCAAATCCTGGACAGTGAAACAGCAGTTTCTGGGGCTATCTTGGGCGACTCTGCTTGAAGCCAATGACCGCATGGTTGAACTCCTAGGAGCTGAATACTGGTCAGTATAGCCAGCAGGCTCATTGTTACACAGAAGTTCGAACAACACGATAAGGTGACAGCTTTAGATCGAGAGCAGGTTTGAAGTAAGGGATCGAAGTATGAGACTTTGGTTGGATCCAACGGAGTAGACAGTTTGCAATTCATTGAGGTTTGGTAACCACAAATGTAGTTCACACGCTGCTTAAACAGCAGAAGACCATTCAACACCCCGTATAATCACTTGTGTTTATTCCTTTTGCTTCATATCTTTGTCGATTTTCTCGATAAACTACCTCCGAAATCGGCTTCAATGGTACATTATATGCTATTCTTGTGTATAACAATAACCTTGTCACAGACTAGCAGTGGAGCTCGTCCCGAAAGTGAGAATTAACAGATTTGAGATATTTATGGCTGGTCTGTTTGCTTTCTCCCAATTCTTTTTTGTGGTGTCACTTGAAGTTATTTCTACTTCACTATCATTTTCTTCAGGGTGTTTCAAATTTTGATCAACAAAACTGAACCTGTTAGACGTGGATTTTTAGTGATGATTTCATCATCAGCGGTAAAAAAGGTTACATGAGCATAAATGTCGCAGTAGACAAACTACGTCAAAAGATTTCAGACGGGCGCTTGTAATGCTTGCAGCCCGTGAAAGAAACCCCAGCGAAAAATACGGATATCTTCCCGCCCCATAAAAATACTAGTTCGTTTAAGTACCGCCTGGCGATGGAAGGAAGAACGAAGGGGCAGGAGCAAAGAGCCAGATGAGCCAAGCGCCAGCCTATCCGAACGTCTTGTACTTCCAGATAATCCGAGTAGTAAATGACAATGCCAGTGTCACTGGTTTTCTACTCATCCACTAATCTGCATACCAATTTGGTTTTGACGGAAGCCTCAGCTGGAACCAGGCTGAATCTCTCGTTTAGGAAGTTCTCAGGCAACCGAATGCACCACATCAGGCCGCCTAATTTTTCAGTCGGTACGAGATTTGAGATATTGCGATACATTCTATTTACACAATACACCACTCCTAAGGTTGCGATATTTCGAATATCGTGCTAAATAAAACATGAGGCGACCCAGAGCAGCGGGTTCAGTTGTTTAAAAACATCATAAACGAAATACATGTGGGTTATAGGTGAATTTCTCGTCAAAACGAAAGTGGTATGCAAATGAGTGCATTTCGCTAATTTCGTGCAGTCTGGGTTCAAGCAGAGCAAAAGGCCGACAGAAACTCGAGGACTGCAACTACCTGATGAGCCCCAAGAAGGGCAAAACCAGTCATTAGCTGTTTACGAGTTTTCAGCAACCTTAAAAGTAGTGTGCTACTGATTTAGTTTCCACGGTGTAGCTTGCATTGACGGTAGTCAATTACGAATGTTGTGCAATGAATGTTTCTCAATAGTTGCCAGCTCAATGCCTCGCGGCATAAAAAGCGAATAGTTGCCCAATGCCTCGCGGCATAAAAAGCGGTGCCTGTTTGTCGTTTCGGCTTATGTCCCAACGGATTGCAGTTCTGATGCGGAGAGAGAAACTTTCTATCGAGAGCTATCCGGGCTCATCCGTCAGGCAAAAAGCACCAACATTGTGATCCTTGCAGGCGATTTGAATGCTCAAGTAGGTCGTCTGAGCTCCTCGGAATCACATTTGGGTGGTCGTTTCGGAGTCGATGCTCGTCTCACAGACAACGGAGATCGACTCCTTCAGCTGTGTGCTGATCACGAACTGTTTCTAGCAAGTACGAACTTTCAACATAAACTTTCGCACCGCGTAACCTGGCGGCCGCCAACTACGAATCAACCGTGGACCCAGTTAGACCACGTGGCCATCAGCCACCGGTGGAGAGCCACAATTCAAGACTGCCGTTCCTTCTGGGGCACACCACTTGATTCCGATCACGCCATGGTGCGCGCACGCCTGACAGTTCGTTTCCCTTCAGGCCCTCGCAAGTCGGCAAGAAGCATGCCAATCCACTATCTTCGAAGAACTGCCATAGCCAAACAACTCTCCACAGTGAAACAGTACTGTGGTGGCAGTGAACATGTGGATGAAGCGTGGCAAACTGTGAAAGGAGCTATACTAGCGGCGTTCAGTGCTGCCTGCCCGACTTCTCCAATTCGACCAC
>NW_008751724.1:292222-312117 GCF_000715545.1 Opisthorchis viverrini
AGCCAGAGGCGGTCAAACAATGACTTGGCAGTGCAGTATGAAAGCCGTTACCAGCAAACGCAGCTGCGCTGGTCGCTGCTGTCTTCCTGGATGGGGACCCCGAGACGGGCCACATCAATGGCTAGAGACATTATCAGACATGGCCCAGTCGCGCCCTCAGTGGCGCTCGTGCATCCAATCTATTGCCTTCAATGCACAGCTCATTTTTCAACCCCCCCGCACTTGACAGCCCACTGACAGTGCGGGATTTATGCACCAATTTACCAGCTCGCGCGTGCAATGCGCAGCTACCTACGCCCCCACCCCCAAATCATCGGTGAACGAAACTGCGGCAGCTACAACCAGTGTACGACGAGTACGCGGTCCTTACAGCTGACGATGATGAGTTGCCAGTTTTATTTTGCCTGTTTGTGACGAGCTTTCTCAATTTCGGTTGGCAGCAGCTGAAGGCTAACCAGTCGTTCCCGTTATTTTTCAAAATCAATATTACATAAGATGCTATAAATTCCGCAGTCATTTCACTATCCACCATGTTAATCTCGTATGGTGATCTTTTTACGGTACTTTATGGATGGGATAAAGAACACGCAGAGAAAAACAGTGAATTCGAACAAACAATAAACTTACCAGGCGGCGTAAGTATATTTTATGAAATTTCACAAACCTCGCTGCATGATCGCTCGTTTGATGGGCTGCGGTGTTATCAGTTGGCAGAAACATTTTCATAGTTCTATTAAAAGTAGCCATGTTCCTGGCGACTTCTTTCGTGGTCAGTTTCAAAGCTTCAATGGAAGCCTGATTGTAAAAGGAACGCCGAAAGAGTTGTAAAATAAAACATGTGAATGTGAAGAGATAAAACTCTGTGGTAACCACATGCTTACCGTGTACTTTTCCACCACGGTTTTGTGTTTCTGCTTCAAATGATGGCATTTTCTCTTGTATTCTTCCCTGTAGGATCGCGCTATCAAGCATTTTTGTTCAAAATTCAAGCCGGCTACGAGTTCTGAGTTTGGTTTGTTATCATCTGACCGGCTACAAAAACTTCTTGTACGGACATGTCCCGGAACTGCGGTAATGGCAGTGACCAAAGGAAGCACTTACGCGTTTCCAGTTCATTTCTAATACGTTCTAGATGGTGTTGGAACATCTGATTCTCTAACAATCTTCGATCGACCAGCAGTCTGCTTTTAGTCGGGTGATAAATTCCTTAAGCTAACCTGGTGAGGGAAATGAGGATAAGCAGTTCGTTTGAACTAAGTCTCTTGTTCCAACTTTTACGCTGTATGCCTCTTAGAGTGCACTGAAGGTTGTTTACGTATTTTGATTCAAATCTGTGTGGTTGCGTGGCTTCCATTTTCTGCAAAATCGTTAATTAAAGGTTTTGTTATCAACGTCTTCAAATAATGAACTAGTCTGTAGAACAACGTATGCCTTTTGTAAACTCTAGCAAGTCTGTTAGATCGTGTAGAATTTTCTGTGGATAGTGGGTTGCGCACGGTGTTGACGGCCAGGTAATAAGTGGCTCCCTGTCATGCAATTTAAAATAATTCTTTTTTCCGTCTTCTCATCCTAAACACAGCATCAAAAGGACCTTTCATATGAAGTGCACGCAACGCCTGATGTATTCTGCTAGAATAGCCTTAGCAGTTATTCGGATTAATATGAATAGGACGGCAAGCGGAAACCAAAATCAGCTAACCTGGGAGGCTGTGGTTTGTTCTTTGGTCAGATACGGTTTGAATTCAGATATTCAGCGGCTTAATCGAACCTTTCTCCGTCGAAGATCAAAGCGGCAATTTTTCGGGGAAAATCTTATTTGGTAGCATGGCCATATTGGCCTGTGTTTTTAGACTGCAAAATCAGTGAGGTGTACGACCCCTTCTGAAGAACCATAGAGGCAGAAGTTGACACTTAATGCCAAACTTCTCTCCTGTGATTCGTTATGAGCTAACAAAAGACCAACCTGCATAGTTGTTTGACTCTTGTACTTTATTTCATCAACAAACGATACAAAGCTTCACAGAGATCTCAGCAGCGAATGTAAAACATGAGGAAAAACTCAGAAATCGTAAGTGTGAGAGTGCTAGCAGAGAAAAAATGTCTTCTCCGTATCCATGCCTCATTATCATCATCGAAGACAGCCTTTGAAGCGCACTAGTTGTTGGCAATATAATCCATAAAGTTTCAAATACTATAAAGATGGACGATGGACCTGTAATTTGAGAGTTTGAATAGGCTCTATTCTGTCTACAGAACTCTAGATTTATTCTTATGATCAGCCGAGGCAGTCGAAGAGTTTTCTCAATCCCGCTTATACTGTCTGGCTTGTCTTGCATCAGTCAAGCCTTTATATGCACAATACTCAGTCAAACTCCTTCCGTTTTCCATATTCCAACCTAACTGTAGCTTTTAGTTTGATTTTGGGCTAGAAACTTGGGTCCGAAATCGGCTTTTACCTGGTGGCAGAATGTTTGGTGAAGTCTCTGCAAGCAACGTTGGCCTGTTAGTTTATAAAATGTTTCGACGTGTCTTATCTACTAAGTTCTGTGAAATGGTTTTTGCAATGACGCAATAAACAAGCCTTTCATTAGATTTTGTGTCCCCCAGTAAATTCGGAGCATTGTGTGTTTACCGGCGCCATATAGTATGCGGGGATTGGATTAGGCCGCGGACTTCACGTTGCTATTATTGACATCAAGCAAAGATGCTCGATAACAAGCCCACTCTCTCCATTCCTTTTTAACTTTGTGGTCGATGAATCACAAAAATCTATTTGAATTAAGTACAGACTTTGTATATTTTATTGTAGGCAAAATATGGTCTCAGCTTCACGGAAATAAAAGAGCTGCCGGAGCTGTTCCTCTGGTGGGCATTGCGCCATTGAGTGGGCCATAAATAAATGTAACTATTGGTAAACATGCGTTCGTAATAGTTTGAAAAATGTTTTATTATTAGGTTAAAGCCAGGCGTTATCTACTGATGTGAGGTTTGAACGAATGCGGTGGTCAAAAGCGATTCCTTTTCCACGTGATGTTACCTCTGATCCACTGGGCAACATTTAGGTTGGAAACATTTCATGAACTAATACGTCAGGTTTTAGTTGAAGCAGTTAGGTCTCCGGATAGTGCAATCGCTTCATATGTTTATAGTACATAGGTGCTGGTGTGAAAACATTCTAGTGAGAAACTCGGTCTGGTTAGAGCACCCAAGGCCTAACTTTATAACTAGTTTTGGCCTTGTTGTCCCAAGCATAAGATGACTGTTGTTGATGTTCTCTTATTGTTGTTTCCTGTACCTCGCTTCTCTCGAAAAACCCCGTTATTTTTTTCGGACATTCCGGATCGTCCCTAGAGGTACAGAAAGAAGAAGGTGGGGGCAACTGAGACTAGTGACCGGCTATACGTCACAGATTTGGTAAATGTTTTGGTGGTATATTGCCGGCGAAGGATGGAATATGTATTATTAAGCCAATTCAGGATATTGAGAGATCCACGTCTTGCTTCTTTAAGAGGCATACTCACTCAAAGATTAGCTTCGAAAAAAATCTGACAGGAACTTCTTGTGGTTTTTGAGGAACACAAAATGCGCATAAATAGAGTTGAGGTCTATTACTGATTAATTCCGATACACACAGCACTCAAAGGGGATGTATGCACCCGCTGATATTCCAGTGTAAATTTTTCCGACCTCTGATT
Organism: Opisthorchis viverrini; assembly: GCF_000715545.1. Lineage (NCBI taxonomy): Eukaryota > Metazoa > Platyhelminthes > Trematoda > Opisthorchiida > Opisthorchiidae > Opisthorchis > Opisthorchis viverrini. Next base: position 295,918 of record NW_008751724.1, read on the forward strand.
TTCTTCGACTTTACTGTTTGGACCGCTTGTTAAGCCACGAAATTTTCATATATAAATGCAAGTAGAAAGTGATTCCAATCATATTTTTGTAGTATCTTTCTGTCTCCAGGCTTACTTTTAACATTTTATCTAATCATCTCCAACGTGGTGCTTAACGCTGCTTTTAAACTGACTTCGTTTTTACGGAAAGGCGAAGTTCACTTGAGCTGTTTTCAAATTAGAATTATGTTTTCATCTGACTCTGTTAAATCTCTAGCATGCTTCTTAGTACATATTTGTAAGATGAACATGCTCATGTATGTTGCCTTAGTTGCCCCCTTAGTCTAGGATTGTCCCAATGCACACTCATCTTTAGTGAATTTCCATACTTAATAGGCATAGCTTTCTAGTTAATCATTGATATTTTGAAAAATATGAGTCTTTACCATATTTTACCAGAACCTTCCGTGAAATATAAAAACTTCTCGCTTTTGCGGGAGAATACACGGAAGGGTTTTGCTCCCAACCAGTCATTCTCCTTCATTTCTGCTGGCCCATTTTGTGTTTCTTAGCGTGCTAGGCTGATTTTTGCATGACTGCCAACTGAAACGACTGACGAGCTATGTTCAAAAGTACCAATGAGCGGTCCTAGTCAATCAGTATATTATGGAGGGCTGGTGGGGTTGCTTCATAATTACACGCGGCCCTGCCCATTCCGATTGTCCTCTCTGATAGTACTCCAGCAGCTTTTTGCAATACATTGTTGATTCGAGTCTCGCTGCGCTGGTCCGATTTTCTCCTTCTCGTTGTGGACTACCGTAGCCCCTCGAGTCCCCTGAAGATGACCAGTTCCTCATACGAACCCTTGAGCAACTCTCCTTTAGCTACCACTTCACTCATCTCCTGCTGATAAGTGAATTCAACTCTCCAAAAGCCTCCTGGACGGAGCTCCAGCGCGTCGGATCAAGTAAACCTTTTGAAACAGCGCTGACCGAATTCGCTCAACAGACCGTTTGGGCTCAGCATCCGTCGCACCCACCAAATACCGCGCAGGCCAACTACCATTCCTCAATTTGGCCATCGCCAACGGAAAACATTTCGTCGATCAGATGATAATTAACGCCCTACTGGGACATAGACATTTGATTTCATTTGTTACTAAACCAGAAATCCCTAGCCTCATGCGTGGATTCGAAACGTCTGTCGTGCAGATCTCCCAGGAATGCGCATCTTCCTTGAACAAGTGGAACTAGGGCCAGCCTCAGTGGAAGACTTATGCAGGACCATTGTCCAGAAAGTTCACGAGGTTAACACGATGTCTATTTCGAAAAACCAGCACGAAGTCGGATTGGCCACAAGCTACCTAGAAGGATTGGGCGTCTTATGGAAAGGAGGTCTCAACTATTTTTCAAGAAGTTGATTACACGCGACAAAGAAGATGAGTTGGTAGGAACTCCATAGGAGTTCCCCAAGACTCCGCGTTTGGGAAGGGATTTTTCGATATACGTCAACGACCTCTCATATGTTCTTTCAAGTCTAATTCTACTTTCTGCGGACGACTTGAAATCCTGGGCTACCAAGGCCAGTACCCTTCAAATGGATATCGACGCTGTAAAGTAGTGGTCGTTGGACTAGCAACTTCCTCCGAATGGCGGAAAGTGCATTCACCTGTCATTCGGAAAAGACTCAGATAACGTATATGTTGTCATGGTGAGAAGACATCACGAAGATAGATGCCAAAAGTGATTTGTGTATCTGGCTCTCTTCAAACATGTTCTTCTCAGTGCACCATGGGAAATCGGTCCAAGAGGCATTCGCCGATTTACGGACGATTCGGCGCACCTTCTCCCGTATTACTCACATGGAGCCTACGACAGACCGCTTCGTGAATATGCCAATCAAGTTATCTACTGAGGACGGGCGAGCTGCTGTGAAACGCGTCTCGCAGTGCCTGACCTCCAACGTCCTTGTTTGAACCAGGTTTGGCTAACAGGTTAATCGCTGAACCAGCAAACAGACGGCTGAAATAGGATAAGATGATTTCCAAGCTCAGAGCGCAAACTTTCGTCAGGCAAGATTTTCTCATTTCGGGTAGTTGCTGCGTAAAATAACCTTCCACCGACAGTTATCGACGCTCCATCTAGGATCCAGTTTAAGGCACTATTAGATACTTTTTGTGTGAGTTCTCGCGCTGGCAAGCCTACTGCCCCACGCTAGGTAGCTAAAGAACAGTGCCATAGCTTCTTCTTGCTTGTGCCTTTCGTATGAATGACAACCGCTGGACGACAAGAACGAAACCGACCGGGAAACTTAGACGAAAATTTTGATCCTGTATATCAATCCGTGAGTCCGTGAATGCGACCATCTGACACGTGAGATAGAATTGGGTGTACTAATGGGAACGAGGCTGTATGATTGGAGGTATGACCGAACACCAAGTAGAAGTGCATACATTTGACGCGGATGAATTCAATGGCAGCTCAGGGCAGATAAATTTCACAAAAGAAATTGAAGAATCAGCAGGTCAGTGTATTTCCAACATTCCAAATAGCTCTAGAAGAAGCAGAATTCGCTCTACTGATGAGCATCTGAGGTGTACACAAGAAAATATACTGGTGACGCAACGACTGGGGATGCGGGTCCTCCGGAACCTTAGTAGAGTGGAAGAATCTAGTCGGGGTTTTACGCCCACTGAACACAGCCATTCAGAAGATCAGTTCTTCCCCGAAACTTTCCTCAAACCTGGATACGCACGTAAACTACGACCAGCCAGAAGTGAGAAACCTTCTGTTTGCTGTGTAGTCCCCGCAGTTTATGAACTTTTTTCCGCGTAGACGAGAAGCTGAACGCGTATACGGATAGCAGATAACGATTACTTCATCCCTACATTTGGGTTGGTCATTCGTGTCAAACATGGGGAAAGTATACAAGTTTTTAAAAAATCTCTCGAAGGCTCGCTTGTCATATACGGTTCCTTTAGATACGTGAACGACAGCGGCTGTGCCAGCTACGTGAAGACACAAAAGGCTTTCAAATGTGTGGAAGTATATGCGATCATGTGACCTTGACCGTAACTTCATGAGATTCGAAGTTGCTTGAGTCTATGGTTTAAGGCGGTCAGAGCTTTGTTTCTGGTCCGGAAGGTTCTATTCACTTAACCGACCAACGTTTAGAATAACTGGCGAATAATAATGATCTATGGCAAAGTACGCTTTTGAGTTTACATTTTCTTGCGAATTCTTGCTGTCGATGATTTGTCCAAATGGTCTATTTTTAACATCACCAAACACCTTTAAGCACAATTGGTTCATGGCTGGTGTTTCATTGACAGTCACGACATCTGGAAAACGCAGTCTGCAGTGCTGTGATCACGTGTATATAGCTGTAGTGCTATCTCCCGGATGTGAAAAAAGTACCCGTCCAGACCCAAAAAGCCTGCCCCGGGCCTGGAGACATGTCACCTAGCCCATTTAAACCAAACTCTCAGTCTCCAACTAACCGGCTCCTGTCAACACCTCCGGGAGTAGTTGTAGATGTCTGGATATTATGGGCGCTGCTGAACCGGCTAAGCACTGTCACAGATGGAATTCTGCACCTCAGCAGAGCCATGAAGGTTTCCAACCTGTTGGTTAGAGGTCATCTTCAAGGCAGTAACTCTCATGGAAGTTTATTAGTCTTGAACATTCAAGAGAGATGGCGAGAAGATACCTAGAGATGGTCTTCATATCCTAATATAAAAAAACAGACTGGCCAGACTGCTTCGTGCTCTGTTTGTCATTGGGAGTTGCGCTCAACTCACTGGCTTAATTATTAATTTTTCTCCAAATTGTGAGATTCATATCAAATAAGGCAGTACCGGGCAGGTTCAGCCGGCTACGATTCGGGCCATCACCGATTCGCATTCCACAACGGTTTGTGATAAGGCACGAAACCTCATCTTAGTCTATTTTGGGCTTCATCAGTGTTATTTAGGGACGAAGTGATATCTGCAGAATATCCGATGTAATTTCCCCCCAGGAAGCTTGGTCAGTAACATTTGTTTGTCCTGTACTACTCGGATTTAGCAATTGAAATGATTTTGCTCAGGCAACTTCGTCACGACACATTTTCCGATGGAGATCACCTTCCAATAATTAGGACGATGTTAGACAACTGCATGAATTGCGCAGTGGCGATGCGTAGGACATCTGTGTAGATGATACCCTTTCCCGGATAGGTATAATTATCCTGTGGACAACGCAGCGTCACGAGATGGCTGCAGATAAAGTACCAACACGTTGATATCATTCATACTGAGAGTATCAATCACCTTCCAATAATTAGGACGATGTTAGACAACTGCATGAATTGCGCAGTGGCGATGCGTAGGACATCTGTGTAGATGATACCCTTTCCCGGATAGGTATAATTATCCTGTGGACAACGCAGCGTCACGAGATGGCTGCAGATAAAGTACCAACACGTTGATATCATTCATACTGAGAGTATCATGCTGCACAGGTGAAATGCATCACAAAGCGCAGATATACTAGTGGCAAACAGGGGAATTTATTGCCGGTGGCCATGACAACGAAGATCCTGTTTCCTCACTTCCAATGTGCCTGAAAACCTGCTTGGTGCTGCGCGTCGTCATCCAGGAAACCACACGTAAAATGTAGCTATCTTCCTCCCTAGTTTCTCGACGACTACAGCAATAAATGGTATGCTTCTCACACTCGCGCATGAGTAATTAGCAGTGCTGAGAGACCTTCTGGATGGCGCTCTCCAGGCTAGCATCGTGATGCACTCGCCTCATCAAATTCCCGTTGACCTTCTCCAGGCAATTAATAGCCACGTTTCTAAAATGTATCAACCCACTTTGTGCTGGTTGCATCCTGTCGGTCGAGTAAGAGGCTAACCACTGAAATCCATTCCCAGTGATAACAACGGTACTAAGTTTATCTAGCAGGGATGCATGTTTGCCCTGGTCAAAAGCTTTCTGGATATTCAGGTAAACTAATGAAGTGGAGTGCCCAGCGTCGTGGATTCCTGTGATGGTCTCAACGTAGTGAAGCTGGCTGTTTGTTGATGCCAACTGCGTTGTTGTTGTCAGCACCCAACCGCATTGCCCTAATAAGTGTCTGGGGGGTTGGATGAGGCATAAACCTATATGACAGAATGAAATACAGTCTAATAGTGTGGTGAAATAGTGAGCAGTTTCCAAAATGTCATGTGTCTTAGTTGTGGATGCTTATATATAACTGGATGTCGAGGATCGCAAACACAATCGTGTCAGCTGGTTGGTTTCCCAGAAAGAAGCGCTTAGTTGGTGTGACTGCCACTGCGGTGAAGTATGTGATGGTTACAGGTTATGATACTGACGACGGATTATTCGATCTCACTAAGCTACATGGTATCTGGATCAGAAAGCAGAAGCGGAGCGAAGTTGGGGTTGAGTGTTTTCAATGAGCAGATTTAACACGAAGAACCCGCGTAGTATCTGGGACTTTGCTACGGCTGGAAAATTGGGTCCACGCATTTGGACGCACGCGTTTTTTTTCAATTCTAGGGCTCGATTCTATAACGCGTGGTCTTTTAGTTGCCTATTATACGCTCCTCTTTAGCTTGAACTCCGCCACATCTGGTGATGCACACCAACTCCAAAATTTCGCTATCGAATCATTGGTGTTTACACAGCTCTCTCATTATTGTCAATGGAATTAATTGAGAAAGTACTGAGTTAAACTTTATGCCAGTTGGGCCTCGGCTTCGGCGGTGGGGACAACGTAATTCATTAAGTATTTGGTAAATAACCTACGGTAGTCCCGGTTGATTATACGTTTTTCATGATATTACGAGAGATGTACTTGAATTGTAATTGATTATGCATTATTTCCTGGAGAAACGCTGATGAGTGAAATCGGCTTCCTGAAAATGAGAACTGGATTGACTACATATTACATTTGTACCGGTACACCCAACGAATGGATACATAATTCGCAAACGTGGTTGTGCATGCTTCAGGCATGAGCCTGGCAGGCAAAGACACGTAAGGATATGAGGGACTGTAGTTGCTCGTTGGATTAAACCATTATATATAATTGCGTGCATAATCATGGGCCTGGCAGCAAATATAACTAGTCAAGATGGGCAACAACGAAAACGTTTGACGGGGTGCCGTTGGCTATCATATTAGGTTACCGCGAAATGCTAAGTCATCAGAATTGGCGTTGCACATAGACCTGGGCCTAGAAGTTACGACAAGTAGCCAAGCTGGCCAATAGAGTACAGTTATTTTTATGGCAGACCGCATTTGGCCGGCAGATAAGGCTATCACGCATAGATTGGCCTCGAGTTTCTTGACCTGCAAAGATGGTGGCCCGGTGTTTACCAGATGTGGAAGATATAAGCGGTAACGCATACAATTATGAATATGTTTTGACATCGTTGGTCAGTTGATTAGGTTACTTACCGAGTTTCTTGACCTGCAAAGATGGTGGCCCGGTGTTTACCAGATGTGGAAGATATAAGCGGTAACGCATACAATTATGAATATGTTTTGACATCGTTGGTCAGTTGATTAGGTTACCGTGCATAACTGATGCCTATTAATCAACGTTGCCCGTAGACACAAGTCTAGCATTTATGATAGTTAACCAAAGTAAGTTAAAGCGCATGCAGTCATCATCATGATGGGCAACGGTTGTCCTCATTTTCTGCTGATGTATTTGGCTTTGAGAACGTACTCTATCTAAGGATCACGATTATCTGCAATAAAACGTATTTTTGTTGATTATCAAGCAGTTACTTCGTAAAATTTCACTACCTACCGACTAGTTGCGCATATCAGAGAATGAACATAATCCACAGAGGTGCACCCTGTGATCAGTATCGCGCAGTCCATTTAATTCTCATGCGTTTATATATTAGGAGGGAGGCGAGCTTCTCAAGAAAGTGTGCAGTGTCAAAGCTTGCCGAAAGATCTCATCTAATTTTTCGTGATTATGGGTTTTACGCATGCAAAAATTATTCCATTATTTTTCTGGGTGGAATTTGCCATGGATATATTCTGAAGATGATGCCTGACTTGTAAAGTACACCGCGGAACGTTACGATGTACCTAAGTTTATTCTGTGTTTACCGCGCTAACCAGTGATTAAATGTGAATCAGTGGTAGTCGATGACCTTGAATGTTTGCCCCATTAAACAAAATGCTGCGAAACACGAAAGACCATATCGCGCGAACGTATTAAACCAGTTCCTTGTGAATGTCGCAGCTTCAAATCACCCATTATTTCTAATAAAATTATCTAAGTTCACAAATTTCGGACACCATTGTCAGGGCTGAATCTTAGATACACACCCAAAAGGTCAATGGAAAACACTGTTTGAACGGGATAACATTTGTAGGAAGCTTACGCATTCGACGATATTCATTCAAATCCTTTACATCTGTCCAAACGGTCACAGTATTGCAAAGGTTTAACTTGGCGTACTCAAGGTCAAATTGAATCGCGGAGTTCATATTTTTTGTCGGCTGTCGTGGCTCAACATGATATTACATTCGCACTTTTTCAGTGTTAGGTTAATCACACGTTTTTTCCACAGTAGATTTGAAATTATTTTGAAAGCATACGTGAACAATAATTGCTTCGTTTATGCTCGCGTAAATTCAAAATGGAGCATCCATTCTCGACTTATGTCAAAAGGTTTCCTGCTTTCGCTAGACAATGCCAAAATATTTGTTGTAAATAGTGAATTTGGTTTAGTTTCTGTGACAATCAGCACACGTTACAATTGGTACGCGGTGACATCCCATCTCCGCCGACATAATGGCAGCTTGGTTGTCCCACGGAAAGAACTGGTTTGTGGACGGAATAAGCGGCTGGTATAATGGATTGGCCAGTACCTCGCGTATATGGGTCGACTTCCGCTGACTGAAACCCTTTTGCGGCGCATCTAAAATGCCTGGTCTGAGAATGGCAGTGACATGAATTCTAAACAATCCCTCAAACCGTACAGGGCGTTTGCTCCACCGTCATCGCGACGTCGTAAATGGGTTTGTGGACAGCCATGCGCATGAACGCCTTGGTCAGTTGGTTGATGTTCTGGAGTTATAAGGATTGGCAAAAGAATCGTGAAAAAGTATGACTACTATGACGCACCCCGGTCAAAAGCTACTGTCCACACGAAGCAATATGAAGACCTGTAGTGGGTAAAATGGGTTGAAGACGCTCTAGGGTATAAGTGAACTGCGGCCGGAATGGTTACAATGGCTACATTTTCTAACAACTGAAGCAAGACAACACTGGAGGAGTTCAAAATGACGTTCAGGAAAGGTTTGCAGGGCATGACGATGCGTGATCAATGCAAACGGCGTTGTCAGTTGTGAATATGCGAGACGATACTAGCTAACTGCTGCCCTACCAGGGCAATAGCCGGCTGTTCATATTTCAAGAAGTTGGGTTGCAAGGACAGAGGTGTGAGTCTGAGGCTCCCGAAACTGTGTCAAAAACGCAACCTGGAGTTGAATTTGTCATGTATTGCAGTGCTAGGGCAAAAATAGGTTCGGAAATCTATCGAAACCGGTTGTTGGCATTGTCCAGTGACGCACATTCAGGAAGTGGACTGGGGAGCCGCTTGAAAGACAGGTCATCTCTTAGGTTCTACGTTGAACGGTAGCATACCGACTGATGAAATATGGCCATTTGCAATGCAGGAAGAGGCGCTAGCTAACCCTGGATGAGTTCTAAGGGTTACACATTCAAAGTATGTGGGGACGAAAATCGGACATAACCGTGAGATTTATTGTCATATTGCGCATTTGGACGATGTGGTGACCCCACTGCTGTGTGGTTGAAGACCAGAGAAGAGTGTTAAAGCTTTGAAAAACGGATTGCTTTAGAGGCATCAGACTGCGGGTCATATTTTGGCCTGTGCAATATTTCATATAATACGGCGTTTCCAGCGCCGCTAAAATTATGAGGGATTTTCTGGGTTGAATGTTCCATCTGTTAATTCCTAGTCCTTCGGCGCATATGGTTGACTGAAGCCGCTTTCTTTTTAGTTTTCTGAGTATATCGTCAGTATTATTGACAAGTTCAACGACGAGCCAATCATGTATATTAGGAGGCTGTAAAAATAGCCCTTGGCGAGTTTCAGTATCAAAGAAGGTTGATAGGAAGCGGCGTTAGTTTGCAAAGTAGGGTCAATTTGGCATGCGTTTGAAATAGCTCGTGACATACTTAACACTAATAAAGGTAAATAAGGGTTAAAATAGGTGATAACTCATGCCAGAATCTGAAGTATGAAGCTTAGAATAAGCCGTGGAGTCTTTGGGTGAAAAGCATACAGATGGTGAGAGGGTTGCCCACCATGTATTCTTTTGCAGACCTGAAAGAGACACAGGGAAGGATGTGGCACACAGTGAGAAGATGGATAAATATGGTGGGTAGCAGCCAAAGCAACCGACAAAGTGAACAACGAGTTAGACGAGGCATGACGCTACATGACGGATATGGGAAAAGCCTCAGGATAACTTGAACTGTCAGGCAACTTCCGAGTGGAAGGTGTATTTGAGATGTGGGGGATTTTTCAGCTGTAACATTTCACCGAAAATCGCAAGCAAAGCGGTTAACAAGTACAAGCTTGAAAGCTAATAGTGTCCAAGAGGGGAGCGCCTTGGTGATAAAAAGGCTGTTGCTGCTGACGATCTGATGGTTTCAATTTATGTTAAAGTCAACGGAACTGTTGCTCCTATTGAGCAAAAGGATTTCGGCATCTGAAATGAAGTGAAATTGGGGTTATTTCTCTAAAGGGGTATATTTATTATCAAGTACATACCTCCTTACTAGAGATGCGCTACGGCTCCTTATATGGGTACAACAATGAGGACGCAGGATATAGTTGAATCCTTGAGATCAAATTAGCAGACATTTCGTACCAGTACGACGTATACGCTCACTTTTAGCCTCAAATTAACTGTGTACAATAACACTCTTTATTACTGAATACCCACAGCGTGGAGTCAGTATACACACGGCATTTTCATCAATAACAATACGATTGGTTGTCCAAACATGATGGTTCCAGAAATTTTGCGCAACTTTCCAGAAGTTGCCTAACCGAGAGTCAACGCCACCCTGGCCACAGCAAGAAAAAACATGAAAGCGCATCCATGTGGATTTTCGGGACCAAGTAGCAGAATAAGGTTTCTCAACATTTTCGTCTCACTCAGTAAGTGCCGTGAGATCTTTATTATGTCCGAGAAAACACAATGGTAACCATTTCTAGACCATGGATTCGTTTTCAATACTCGTTATCCCGGAAACTTTTGTTCGACAATCGATCTCAGTGCATTGCTATTAGCTTAGCGAATTAGGTCGAAGGCACAGCGTCATATGCGTTACTTCCCCATCATTCCGACTTCAATCCAAAGGTTAGGCTAAACGGTTGATAGACACATTTAAACGCACGTTGTTTGAAGATGAGGGGATGACCGTGGCAGAAGCCTTGGATGGGTTCCTATGAATTATAGAGCAAATACTAATCCACAGTCTCCGGATGGTCGCTCTCAGCAGAGGCTGCGATGAACAGACAGTTGAGAGTTACGCCACCTTGTCCACGCTTGAGCGTTTTCAATCAACGACAGGCGACAAAAATCATCTTTCAGCTCCGAAAACCGTGTGCTTGTGTGGAACCCTCGCCGATCACCAAGACTGACTGTTGGGGCTGTCCACAAAAGAATCGGTCAGGTAATGTACAGCGTTCAAATGGGATCATTGATATAAAAATGACATGTCAGTTAGCTACGATCATCTAAGTGCACGATCCCAGATGCGTAAAAAGAGATGTCAGATCTCAACTTGCTGCTTGAAACCTTTGACCTCCGAGGACCAGCGCTAATAGCCACCGCTTTAAATGTACCACCTAAAACGGACCGGTTGCTGGAATTGAAACGCTGTACTGGTTGTAAGAGAAAGCTGTTGGAGCCTCTTTAGCTCGCTCGCACCGACAATCTTACGCTAGACGGCCAAAATAGGGAGGTAGCAGGAAGGTCAGATTACTGAAAGCAACCGCAAAGCGCCAGGGACCTAACGAAACCACACACCTCCACAGATATCTTAATAGAAATGTCTGCAGGCATCCAGGCCAACCAAGCGCTCAATCGATTCAGTAACAGGCTGAATAGATTGGAGCAAAATTTGAAAAAGCGCAAGAGGCCACGTCGTTTGGTAGAGGAAGCGCAGAAATCAACCTTCTGGAAGAACCTGGGTTTTCGCACAAGGAGCTGCGGGTTAGATAACGTAGACTGTCTTCACTTTGTTTCTTGATGCACTATGATTTTGCAGCATCGTGGGTCGCGGTCCTAAGTGCCTTAAACGGACGGAACACACGCAAATAGCCTTGTGAATAATAAGTCCAGAACACAGCCGTTGCCCTCCAGGATTTCTTGGTGGTCTCGGTGGTGTGACGTACATATCTCATTTCCTCATAAGCCACTCGGCGTGCCGAAGAACCTTCCTTGTAAACGAACCGTTTCTAACCGTTGGATTGAGGATGAAATGGTGGGGAGGTAATACATATGATGCCGCGTCTTCAACCGAATTTGCTAAACTGATGGAAAATGATCCGAGTACTACTCTCAGAAAAAAGTTTCTGGGATAACGAATATTGAAAACGGGTGCCGGAGTTTAGTACTGGTTGCTACTGCTGTTTTCTCAGACATAACAAGGACTTCGGGCCACTTGCTGAATGCATCGACAACGATGTGGAATATTTGCCTGTTCCTCGGTCCAGAAAATCCACATGAATGCGCTTTTACGTTTTTTCTTGCCGTGGCCAGGGTGGCGTTTACTGTTGGTTGGGCGATTTCTGGACAAATGTGCATCGGAAAAAACTCCGATATACCCTCTCAGTGTGCTCATTTATACTTGGCAATTGAACATATCTGCAGCCGATGGCTTTTATGTGGCTTATCCCTGGATTTCCATTGTGGAACTGTGCTACAACCCGGCGGCGAACCTTGGTGGGATCGGCTATTCGGTCACCAAAGAAAAGGCTGCCACTGACATCAGAAAATGATCTTCGTCTTTGAAGATGTTAACAACGTTCCCCTGATGGGCAGGTTATTAGCTGATTGGGGCGGTGTTGCTACATTGTATTGTGAATTATGCCGTCAGTTTTTGTGACACGCTGGATCGCCTCAAAGAAGTAACGGTTAGTTATTTTGTGGACTTCATCACCAAGGCGCGAATTTTTGGTTCAACGGCAAAGGTTGCCATGGCAACGTCTCTCGGCTTCGACTAATGAGAAGCAAGAGAGCATGTCAGCACTTTGGTTTGCCCTATTTTACCTGTTCAGGCGTATTTTTTGGTAAAGATGTAGCAGAATCGCTTCCCATTGTTGCAGACGTTTGGCTGTGTAGACCTGGTACCTTCCTTGGAACAAAGCAGTGCTTTGTGATTCATCACAGAAGTGAGGTGTCAACCGTGAGGTATTTTATAGAATTTTTCCACCAGAAAAATGATGGTCAGTGATTCTTTCTCAATCTGGTCGTTCAGCTGGAGCAAGCAACCCAGCCAAATAAGCGATCGCCTTTTGCACACCAACAAAAAATCTGCGAGCAACGATTGCACCAACTCAATGGTTTGATGCATGACTGGTGAGAACGAGAGCCAGTTGAGGGTTAAATCACCGGGGTGGAAGTTCAGACTCTGAGACCTTCTTCACTTCTTTGAATGCGAGCTGACGATCGCGTTACTGTCATCCTACTGGTCAAAAGTTGTTTGAAGGTTCAGCGAACTATGTGTAATAGGCAGGAAGACCCTGCAGTAGCTAACAAACCCCAAAAAGATTTATGTTCGGGTGTGATTGATGGTAAGGACGTTTTCTCAATTGCGTCGATATTAGACGGGTCTGGTCAACGGTCATTTTTGGTCGATGGAAAGAACCAAGGTATTCAACGGAACTCAAGAAAAACTCACTTTTCCCTCCTTTGGCCGGAATTCATCGTCATCTGTCCGCTGGAGAACAGCGTCTAGCCGGGATGGAATGTCTTCTTTAGTAACTTTTAAAGCGATAAGTTTGTCACTGTATGCGGCGGCTCCGGTTAGCTCACGCAGCATCGAGTTCATAATCCGCTGATAGACGGCTGGCGCATTTTAAACTCTGGATTGTAATTCTGGCCATGAACTGAGACATGGTGCATTTAGGCCGTCAGAATTTATCTGGATTCCATTGCGACTTCCACCTGCAAGTGGAATGTTGAAAATACAACTTTGCAAACTACACATAGCCGTTCATTTTGGCAGAAATATCGTCGAATAACGGCTATGAATAGTGGTAACTGACCAAGGGTCATTCACACCTGCAGTCGAATCATCACGAATACGAGCGTCACATTATGACCTCCTGACAACCACGCTTGGTGCAGCCCATGAGGATTAACTCGCAGATTTAAGGACTCCGGCATCTTAAAAGCGTTTGAGTTCGGCATCGAAAGTTGGCAAAACTGCGTACGGCACTGGTCTTTTCAGGCCTGAAGACCTCCTGGACGTCTGGGCTCAGATGGAGTGCCACTTGTTCTTTCGGAAAGCATTCAGGACATTCGTCAGGGTATTTCTAATGTAGTCGTAGAATCGCGGCATAGGCTGCATTACCCACCCCAGATACTCAAGATTTGGGTTAGATTTGAAATTCATAATTTTTCCGCTGACAATGTTGAAAGGTGCGAGCGATCGATCTAGTTTATACCCAAGAATTTAAATCAAAACCACCATGACAGAAAACAGCTCAATCACGGTGTCCTGCTATTTTCATACCACAACGAAATTAACCGAGTAGTTGAAGCTTACCATGTGAAGCATTTTCGGCGGTGTTAATTGTTGGTATGAGTTTCAGTGATCCCATCTTCCTCCAGGGGCACCGAGAAACAGTTGTAAAATCAAAAGCCAAATCGAGCTGCATTTGAATTGTGCTTCTGTTTGTTCTGATTGCAATGTTCTTGCAACGATCATCGGTTTATTGATCAAATTTTGCAAGTGATGCGTTCAGGCTGGGTTCTGACTGGTTCCGTCTGTTGCGTGACTTCGGATTTGGACCGCGTCTTTGGTTAGCGTTTTGCGTCCAGCACACGCTTTCTTTGTACCCACGTCAAGTTCACACCGAATAGTTTTGCTTTTTACAGGGATGCAATCGCATAAAATGCCATTTTTTATATCGTCAGCATGCTAAAGGGGGCTTTGTTCCGTTTGAATATGCCACTGCGAGAAGTTGCCATAGTGAAAGCAGGGTATGATGAGGGGCTATCCAACATGGTCGTTCGTGCTTAAGATTCATGAGCGCCGTCACTCATGAAAAATGGACTGCATCGGAATCTCGGGAGTCAGTTCAGTCATGTCCAATGGTCTTGCTCTGATATCACTGACTAAATGACACTGAAGATCACACATAAAAAAGACCCTCAAGCTGGCCTTTGGTCATGGTAGATAACTTGAATTGCTTGCACTCAAGGTTGACTGTACTGGCATAAGAAATATAGTCAGCGGTTTTTTCGAAGGTTTCATATATTGGGAGGGGATAATAAACAAGATGGAACGCTCATTGTAAATTGCTGAGAGTTGCTGAACGGTTTTGTTAAAACTTAGATCTCCCGCGTTCGTTGGCAGGAAGAATTTGGATAACTGTGTGTTCCGCTGTGTAAAGCCGTCTGAGCAATAAGCGTACTCTCAAGGCATCCTCTCTGTGCCTCAATTCGACCTTAGAAATATCTTCGTAAGGTTTTGCCAAGGAACCGTGGCGCGGTACGTTCGAAATCGGTTTCGTTTTTCCCTCGTGCAAATTCGCGAAAAAAATATCGTTATTCATTCCATTCACAGAGTAAACACGAGTAATTGTTCAATTTTATTACTCTAACAAAACATTTGAGAGATAACGCTTTATATTTTTTGCACACTTCCTGTTTTACATCTAGTCCTAAACATGACATCAATTTATACCGAATGCCCTCTGCAGCCATTGATAGACCACAACAGATGTGGCCGAAATGGCTGCCCGTCGAACGCCAAACGCGGTGTGCAACGCCACACCTGCAAGGTCTGGTGGCATTTCAAAATGCACGGGATTACAGGACGACCAGATAAGCCGATTGGCTGACTCTCCTGACCCGTTTGTCTGCGCCAGCTGCCTCTACGTCAAGGGCGCGATGCATACCGCAGCGAAGAGGAGAGTCCCCCGAAACGGTACCCAATCCCCAAAGCAGATTCAGAAAGACCACTGCAAGTGTTCGGCTTTAATCGGAATACTCGACGCGAAATTAGAGGGTCTTTTAAAGGCACTGTAGGACTCAGGCGCTAAGAATGCAGCGACCTGAAAGAAAGTTGACAAGTAACTTTCCTTGCTGAACCAATACCTCGCGACATCCATACCGGGCCCCATGTCTGCGAAGAAAGTCATACAACTTCCGACGCGGCTATAAAAACCGCCACAGCGTCCCTAGTGGACAGGTGCCTAAGGGAAAACAGACTGATAATCTGGGGGTCATTCTCCGGAAAAATCACGCCAGCGAAGCTGGCACAGTCGATCCTTAGCAACTTCCTCACCAAGCCCACGCAGATTGGCTACGCCAGGAGGGAAGTGAGCAAACTCTTAGACTTTTAGTCACTCTTTCTTCCCCATCGGACGTACAGGAGATCTTGGAGCGGGATGGCAGCATTCAAAAGGCCAACCCAATGTTCAGGCGCCTATCTGAGGATCGTCTTCTAGACGCGCGTAAGCTTGGTCATAGCAGGTCAGGATTGGTAGCACGAAACAGGCTTCCACCGGGCACCAAATCAGACGGCGCCAAACTCATGACCAAGCTGATTGTGTTCATATCCACCTGTGCTCCCGAAACCGGGCCGACGAAACCAGCTGCGTCTCCAGACAGCAGCTTTTTTTACCTCCACAGGCCTCTCGCCCACCAAAGGCAGGGACGCCCTGGAAGAGGCAACCGTCAAAAGCGGCCTCCCTGCTTGTGGACACAACCTGTCGCCCAGACTCCGACAACCAGAGCCATAAACATGACTACAGCCATCCGGAAAATCCCTCATACATCCAGTTGGCCGCGCTGATCACCTGCGGATCGGGTGTTCACACAAACACGGATTAAGGGCAACTGCAGCCAGAGAAGCCATATAAAACTCGCCATATTAGAAAACTGCTGGCTGGCTTCAAGGTGCAGTCCTCCGGGAAAACGAGCCT
>NW_008751724.1:314655-327590 GCF_000715545.1 Opisthorchis viverrini
CTTGTCCTTCGCACTACACCATGAGAAATCGGCCCAAAAGGCATTCGCCGTTTTACGGATGATCCGACGTACCTTCTCCCGTATTACTCGCATGGATTTCCAAATACTCTATGGGGCCTACGTCAGACCGCTCCTGGAGTACGTCAACTAAGTTGTCTACTCAGGACGCCCGAAAGACGTCACCCTCATTGAGCGTGTCCAGCGGGCCGCTACGAGAATGGTTGCCGGCCTTAAATCCGTGGACTATGAAAAGCGTCTCGCGATGCTCGATCTCTTTCCCCTGGAGTACCATTGCCTCCGAGGGGACCTAATTCTTACTTACGCCCTGTTTAAACAAAGCTTGGCAAACATATTTTTTACCGTTGACCCAGCAAACACCCGACGGAGGCATAGTAAGAGAATTTTCAAGCTCAGAGCACACACATTCATCAGACAAAATTTTGTCTCATTCCGGGTAGTAGCTGCGTGGAATGCACTTCCTCCGACGGTTGTCCACGTTCCTTCTAGAACCCAGTTTAAAACACTGTTGGACATTTATTTATGCGAATCCTCGCGCTGGCAAGCATACTGCCCCGCTCTGAGAACATAAAGAGCAGTGCTGCACCCTTTTTTCACTGGTGCCTTTCAGGTGGACGACAGCCTCGACCGACAAGGACAAAACCGATCCAAGAAACTTGGGCAAAATCCTCAATCCTGTGTATTAATCCGTGAATCCGTGAATCCGTGTCTGAATCACCACTCAAATTTTAGAACAGCATCAGTGTCACAGCGAATCTCCATTTTGCTGCAGGCGATCGAGCCCACTGGATTCGAATCTGAGGCAGGATTCTGTGGTTGAATTCCAAGTTGCCACGTCCATGTTTCCACCGAACGCAATTGCTCCGCTCAAACTGAATTTGTCTTTGCAGGAGTCGGTTTCATGGGTCCACGGATTCGGGCACCGCTAATAAGTTGTATCTGACTGCTGTTTCGCTCAAGTGCCTCATGTAGGAGAAAACTTGCAGATAAGGAACACGACAGGTTTATTGCGAACAAGCGCGTATGTGCGAGTGCAACATTTACGAGGAACCTCACGTTATTTTGCATTTTACTTTCAGCATTCAAGGCCGTTGCTGAATCGATTAAATGCAAGATAAGCTTAGACTCTTGCCGGCTTTCTTGTTGAGATTTTGGAAAAGTTTTAGTATCTCAATGGGTTTTGAGGGTTGTAGGGTTGCTCTAACGAATCTGAATTCCCCAATCGGATCAAAATTGTGAAGATATATTTTCCGCTTTCCTCAAGTTTACACATGACCATTTGGCCATCTCCTGTTTTGTCAGTTGCTGAAAACCGTAGAAATTACACCTGGTACAATGGGCTTCCATTAGTTCCACGTGCCGCGTATGTCAGTCACATAAATGCTAGTTAGCCGTGTATACAGCGGTGCCGTCTCTCTCAATAGTTTCAGAAACTTCATGGATTTCATTATTTCTCGCTTCTAAAATCTGCGGGTTGGACAATGAAAGCCGGGACAAACCCTTGCGGATAATTTCATTTAGTTGGCACTCGCCACCTTGCCTTAATGGTCATCAGCAACCAGTTTTTCCACATATTGCTCCATCTTGACTTTCACGTTTCCCATTTGTGAGTGGTCGGTTGCGGGGTGGTTATTTGCGCAAACTTGAAAGTTAGTTGATTTGGTTGCATCCCCCAAAACAAGACGATACGCTGACCATTTAGTCTACGCATATGGAATTAGGTAATGGGCTTGGTAGCGCCATGACTATTTAGTTGTCAGTGGCGTGAACAAATATAATTCTTACGCCTTATACCAAGCCACAACTTAGATGAGATGCATGCCATCGCATATATACGATACGTTGTTAGTGTGAAACACGGAGGTCTATCGAAATCGACCAGTTACGAAAAATTGGCATACTTTCCGAGGTCCCACCTAAGAGGTATGTCCTGCTGGTCTCCGTACAGCACCGGCGTTTTGCCAATTTCAAAATTTCGTTGCGAATGAAAATGAAATTGATTTTGGCGCCTCACAATTCTCCCAATAAAACGAAATTTCGCATGCTTTAGTGACATTCAACAAGTAAAAATGACAGGCATTGCACATATGGCCAAATAGACTAAGTGCTTAATGAATCTGAGTTTTTTATCCCCTGAATAACGGCGGATCATACGGTGGAATTGCAATCCACTTTGTATAGGCCTGAGGGTTGGAGTTTAAAAACTATTTATAAGCTCATCAAGGAACACTCCTAATGCAGTTAGTAAGACACCGTTACCTGCCGACAAATGCCTGTAAAACGTGCTCGTGGGATCATTATCGATAAGCTTTTCGCTCTTGTGTCAACTGCCGTAAGGCCGTGTCTCTCACAGTAGCCTTCCCCTTAGTCGTCTAAGATGAGCTAGCTGTCCGAACAAAACTTGGACAAAAAGAGTACAGGCTCGCGGCAACGAGACTGACCCAGCATCCGGTTTGAAAAGTTTGTGCCAGCGTGCATCTATTGTTTTCTGTTGATACGAGAGGAGGGCTCAGTCAGCAGGTCAATTCGAATGAAATTGCAGCCTCCGGTTAAGTCGAGAAGTCGGCGAACCTGGGCGCGCGCGTACCTGGAGGAACAAAGGGCCAAAGGGATATAGCTCTTTTGAGTGGCACGTTTCAGATGTGCTAAAAATCTTTGATGCCTTTTGAAATTCGTCGGCAACCTGTATGTATTTCCAATAAATAACATTGACATATTAATTTTTTACGGTCACCTGCCTTTTATTTCTGATTGGCTGGTTCTTCATGGGTTCATGATCGCTAGCTCACGCCTGCCTGAGTCTACTCACAATTATGTTCCGTGTACCTACCGTAGCGATTAACCTGCTCAACTACGTTATGTTTCGGGCCACGGTCCTTTCTTTCTAGCCTTATGTGCGTATACTTCATCGAGGACGCATTTCAAAAATGAACACTAACCGTTTCTGCTTTAGTTGAACATGGGTCAGGTGTTTTGCCTTAGGATAAGGAAGGCTGGGTGCCGTAATCCGGTTAGCTAGTGTACTGTTCCTTCGGTTTTCAGGGATTTGAAAACTGCAAGGTCGGTGTGTTTGTGTAATGGCGTCACCAACCGCACCGCCTATTACGGATTGTTTCAAATGTTGAGTGGACCGCGATATTGGGGGCTCGCAGTACCTATTGGGAAGACCTTATGAGTTGCATCCATCCAACATTTCTTACAGTATAATCACCACCCTACCTGCTTGAATTCGAGGGCTAAATTAACCAGAAGGGCGTGTAACACCAGCACCGTCTGACTCTTCTGGGACGTGATCTAGTGACACACCCAGGAAGTCTTTCATTCCACTCCACAAAAATCTTGTCCACCAAGTTAGTTGCCCAAACTCCATACCTCAGAAGATAATCTAGCGGATCGATTTCCTCTATCATGTTCCGCTAGAATATAATAAGATGCTGAAGACAAATCAATTCGTTCCAGCAAAGAGCTACTACTTCAAGAAGCTAACTCACTGCTAACCCAGTTAGACCGCAAGAAAAGTTATTTACCCAACACTGTGGTGGTTAGGAATCAGGTAAAGAAACGAAGAAACCCGCTTGGAGTAATTGAGGGCGGAGACCAAGATGTCTCGCTGAAAACTGTTTTCACCACACAGCGTAGCGTTTTTCAACATACGCGAAGATGCTGGACTCGAATATTCAAGCGCCAGGGCAAAAACCCAGAAGGAACACCTAGATAAGTTTTGCCGTCTTGGCGTTTAGGCCGTCGCAGCTTTCTTCCTCGCATGTAAGTAACTCGAAACTGAATGGAGGGAAGCAGATGGGATTCACCTCCCTAGCCCGTTGGGTGAGGCAGATCTTGCACACTTTTTCTTGACCAATGCATTTTGTTACTCAAACTCCGACTCCTCTTGATACTTCCTTGCAACTTCGTGTAAATTTCTCACCAGTCTTGTCTGTGTTGAAAATAGAATCATCCGCTGTGCCCAAAACATTTGACCGCAGCAAGTGAGTGGTAATTAGGAATGTAACGGTTGACTGGATCACAACGTGACGGGAATCACTTCAGGTGAAAAAAATCGTTTTTGCTGTTTCGACGGTCTACCCAAATAATTCGCACACATGATTAAATAAACCTACAATGTCTCGTGAGTCACTCTGAAGTGCTATGTACTACGTATTATAGAAATTTTCTTAGTGGATAATTGGTTGCGCTGATTCTATGATTCATTTCTCAGCCGGTGGGTATCCCTTTGCAACATTCTTGAGTGGACAGTTCAAACACCAGATCACGTGACTCATTTTTTCTGCCCTCAGTATTTACTCCACGCAATTGTGATTCGTTTGAAGTTGACTGCCTCTATCGTCTGACACGAGCCAAAACAAGCTATGGGCTAACACACACACACCGCAAGCGTACCTGCATACACGAAAACCGAACACATTTTGCGCACAAAACAGCACTAAGAAAGTCGCCCTACTTGGTGTCTGGCCGCGCAATAATTACCGCACGCGGTCCACGAATCATCAGTAAATACAGGTAGCGGTCACAACAGCGCAGGAAACTCGGAGCTTGCGTCCGTGCGAACAGCGAAAACTATCAGCACGCTCCCTCAATACGATGAGACACTCTCCTTATATGTGTGTGTTGCAGTCACCCTAATTAGCAAAACTGTCTTAGTTAAACATCATCGTTTCCTGTTTGTTAAGCCAATTGTTTTAGTTAACCTCATCGTTTCCTGTTTGTTAAGCCAATTTCCGGGCTACATTAGATCATTAAAAATTGGTGAGCCCGATTATTTTTACCCCACTTATACCCTAACGTTTCTTAGTGCAGTCTTGTATATCTTGATATTTCTATGCAGGCCTGACACATCTAAAGCTCAATCACCTAACAATTTGGATTAACCGAGCATCACTGCCGCATCCATTCAGCCCCCGCGATTTCGGCACAATGATCCATGTTCCTGGTTGACCAAGGTCCAGGGACAGTCCGCTCTTCGCGGTACGACCCAAGAACAATAGCCCAACAAAAGTGGGAAGGGCGGATCAGGTGAGAGCAACGGTAGGTGTGAAATCCACAGATCAAGGGTCACACCGACTGGGCTGCAGCAAGAATCCATCTGAACGCCATCTAACATGTTGCCCGCCAAAATGGGTAAGTCATCCAAACGAGCAATCAAAGAGATATATGCACAACTGCAGCACCACCCGACGCCTACATAACGACGTATCTCTAGCTCGTGACCCCATCGTGGGTGTTGGTAATGAAGTTGCTCGGCTCAGCTAACAAATAGCCATATAGAAGTCTGGAACTACAGCTAGCAGTTTACCTTGCCGTACAGTGGTCCTAGGGTCAAACCAGGCCGCACAATGGGAACGGAGCCAAATTAACGTCACCTCCAGAACCGCGCTAAAATTATCTAAATCGTTAGCCGCATGATTGCTACGCTTTGCTTAACAACCTGGTTCACACCTTGTGAAATGGAATCGCCAGCTGGTCGTTACTTCAGACATACCAACTAACATGCTTCCAAGTGACCTTATCGCATGTCTTTCTTTCACCGGACAAAGCCAAAGCAGAAATGGGGTCACACTCACTAAAACCCTAATTCCTGGGTCTTCCAGTTAAATCTACGAGGGTGTTGCCCAGCCGCAGTTTCAGATGTAAAACACCGGGTTGTTCTTCCCAGCAGTAGATCCCGCAGGCAGGCTGCAAGTGCAGAGTTTTCTGTGAGTACTCTTGCAAAAAAGTACGCCTCCGTCCACCACGTTCTTGCCGGAAAATACCGCCGTGAAACGAGTCTACAAATCCGTGTGTGCTTAAACCATGCGAGCTGTTAAGGGAGTTTCTCAGTGTTGAGCATGTAGCGTTTTGTACCTTTATTTTGCTTCCATTATAACACTACGTATTCCATCAGCTGCATAATCATTTTTTGTCTGTATACGAAAAACTACAAAAACGCGCACTTATACAATTTCACAGAATGCAAGCGTGGTCATCTGCCTCGACTCTCTTCTGATTTTGCTCGCGCTTGCAGCGGGCATTCGCAAGTCTCATGTACAGACTCTGGTATCAAAACATTTCAGGCCATCTTCGGAGTCTATTATATGTGGGAACTGTTCAGAAGAAGGCCTCTGGAACAACGTAATTGGATTACTGTTTATTCGCTCACCTGGGCTAACGATGAACTAATTTAAAGAGAACAGTTTTTAGTGCGTCTGTTCTATCTGACCTCTTTATTATCGTGTACCAAACCTAGCGTTATTGTTTTTATTTCTTTGCCACACACTCCCGGTAAACTAATTTATTGAGTAACCAGACCAATGCAAGCGAAACCAAGAGCAAGAGATCACCCAAGCGTCCAGTTGCGCAAAACAATCAACCATTTTCAACGTAAGGATGTAACACGGCGACTCTCCGTACGTTTTCCCTGAGCCCCTACCAAAAACACCTGAAACATGCTTAAATCACTAGGACCTTCACTCCAGGAACTTGTGGCAATGTGAATTAAAAAGTTTAGTGGTGTCTGTGGCCTCTGAAGCCCGTGATTGACCAGAATATGGGCCAATCAGAGCCGAGTATTTTGGCCAGGAACCGCTCCCCACGCCATACCAGATTCACACTATACGGAAAACTTTGGTCACTCTGAATACAGGTGTAGCAATCCTCCTCAGTAAAACCCAATCTATGGCGCCCTACGATATACCGTAGTCGACAGAACAATGAGCCAATTTCTCGTGCAGTATCCACGAGCGACAACATCAGTGACTTCAGTGCCCGTCAAAAGAACACGCACTCTGAACCCCTTTTTTAACTTTAGCGGACTTACTGAAGTCTTGGGGCATCAAATAGACGTGGAGGTCGCAAAGTAATGGCCACTGGCTTTGTGCCTTCCGAGAATAGCAAGCGGTGTGTCCACATGCCACGTGGACAGGGTACCCTGAAGAGACTCTGTGAAAGCCTGTGTCTTGCATGGTGAAAATTTGCCGGGAGATATCATGCTCCTTCTACTGTGCCGTCCTTCCACGAAAATTCATCGGAAACTTGATACGAAAGCTAGAGCCCCCAACAACACATCATTTCGGGTAGACACCACTTGGAACACACTTCCACCATTGTCCACCTGTGTCGGTGACTTACCTTAAGTCACTAGGTGATTTTTATGGGCGTCTGTGAGCATGCGGGTTTGATGCTCAAAGCCGGGAGTTCAAAAATTATGTTGCACAGTTTCTGCTTGCACATTTCAGGGCTGCTGAACAAGAACAAATCTGACCCGGAGAGCTTGGGTGTACGCTACGTTACTGTATATATGTTGCTGAATGCGTTCCAGACTTGTTGAACCCACCAGACTATGGCTTTGGCAGTGATTCACTTAGATACACTGACATTCACTGCTTGGTTGCAACTTTCCTGTTGGTGTACGTGAGCAGCAATCTTACAGGGCTCGTTCGCCAGTGCCACGTTGCCAGCTTCGGTCTTGGAACCGAGTTTGCTACTTTTGCATTTCAGCGACCTGTCTGAGCTGAAAATAGCCCAGCGATCAGTGTATGCATCCGTCAACTGAAAATTTTCGCGGCTCAGTCGCTCCTCTTTGGTATTGACTCTTCACCCGTGTGCCTCTCTCAATACACCGAAGCTATGCACCTCCATAGTGCCTAAGCCAAACGTCTACCCTATGTTAAATTGCTCAACGTGCGGAAACGACACAAAACCGTGGCGGCCGATAGTGGTTTGCATCCTTCAATACAAAGTCATTCTTTGACCACGCGTGGCTCGTTTACACCCTTCGCGAGGTTAAGCGAAAAAAGCCCTCCGGGGACGTCGGTCAGCTGGGATCGTTCAGCTGTGGTAAATTTTCGGCGCTTGACTTCCATGCAACCAGAAGAAAGCACAATGGCTAGAATACTGCCACGTTGTCCAAGCCGAGACGGGGAAGTTGAGAGAGTCGCCTGTGTAATCGAGATATGTGGGCGAATGGCCAGACGTAGTTTGACCCCATAGGCATCACTACATGCCCCTCGTAGTGAGTATGGCGACTGGGTCGTCACTGACAACCTGGACCTTACCTTGATGCGACGGTTTGCGCACCTCAACGACCCATCGAACTCTACCGGAGGGTGTCCCCTGCGACACCCACAGAGTCTCATACCAGGTTGGTCAATGGTTAAAGGTCTGACAGACAGTCTGCTGGCCCTCCAATTTGGGGGCTGGAACATGTGGTGACTTGTTCCGCAGAAATGGTAATGCACTTGCATTTCCCGCCAAACACCGCTGCCTTGCGGCTAGGATTTTGAGCCAAAAGCTTTGGTTGAGGACCCTAACCGTCCTCATGTCTGGGTGTTGGCGCCCTGACAGTATTCCAGCCCACGTACAACCATGACACTTACAACTAGCAATACTCTCATGCCACATCGTTCGTCGCGTGGTACCATCAGTCGAGTCACCTTGCTGCCTACAGTAGAGTGTGTAAGCGGGAACAGGCTACTGCTAATGCCTGTCTTTCTCTTTCACTTACTTATTCTTCCTTCTGCACCACCCCATTAATAGCTCCCTGCCTGTATGCCTTGCACTTAGGGCTGATGATTCCTTACGTCTTGATCACTTGAAAGAATCCGAACAACACGCAAAAAAAGAAAAGTGTGGTTTCCCGGCATCAGTGCAGAGCGTTTGAGCCCTGTAGCTGAGAACGTACGTCTAATGCTACAGGCACTGCAACTAAGGAATTCACATGAACTAAGGTCACTGTGTGAGGTTTATTTCGCGGTTCGCTATACGTTTACACCCGCTGAACTACTTTCTGCGTCAGGGAATTAGCGGGATTTGAAATCATGATCGAGAGGCAACAGGCGAAACATGCCCTAACGAGTCCTACAGTCGACACAACCCATAGTTCTTACCTGTGATGCTTCACCAGATGGTGCGGGAGCCGTTTTATCGCAGAATCAGTAGTATTTGAGCCAGTTGCTCTTGCTTCATGGGTTGAGATGGCTCAAGTATTTAGAGCGCGAATCTGCTGGCCGGAAGGTCCGTGGTTCGAACCTGACCTCTGCCTTTCGAATTCCTCCGTCTAGGCCTGGGCAACCTGGCAGTATTCCAACCCTCGTGTTTCCATCTGGGGGTATAGCAGCTAGGTACCGAAAGGGTGCTACAGCTGATGTCGCCTGGCGAGAAGAATGACATTCACATCGATAAAGAGGTATTAGCGACTTTGTTCGGGATGACATGCTTTCAGCACTACCTTGACGTACACCGGACCACAAACCTTAAGTTGGAATTCTTGTAAAGAACAAACCAATACTCCAAACGACGTCACCGAGAATGCAGTGCTGGACTTCAAAAGTTGACTGCTATCGTGGCTGTTTGATGTACGTTTCTTGACAAGCGAGCCCTATGGCGGATGCACTGTCTCTACGGGTGTACCGTTTTACACTCTAAAACCAGTCGAGCTGGTAAATCTAATGAGCTGAGTTGACGAATTGCCCCTTACTGCCGCGGACTTGCAAGAAGAAACAAGAAAAGATATAGAACTGTCACTCACACTTCGGAGAAGGTTGGAAGTACATCAACTGGTTTCTGGGAACAATCGTTGGAAATATTGGGTGCAAGACCGATAATTCCGAGACGCAGCTGACCAGAAATTTTAAGGGAATTACATTCAGGTCATCCTTTACACGCGAATAAAGGCTTTGGCCTGGTATCGATCATGATGTGAGACTAATGGTGCAACAATATGATGCATGCCAGCAAAATGGGGCTTTGCCAGCAGCAACACCCACATCAACATGGCAGTGGCCGTCACGAATGTGGAGCTGCATACACGTGGACTGTTGTGGCACCGTTGGTGGTTACATGATTCTCGTGAATGTTGACGTGTATTCCGAATGGATAGAAGAGGTGGCCGCAAGGACTGAGGCTAGCGTGTCGACCATATCTACTCTACGCAGCACATTTGCATCGCACGATGTACCTGATACGATTGTTCCCGATAACACTACGGTATTCTCCAGTGCCGAATTTGTAGTAACGGTATTTTCCTCAGCTTAGTTCTGAATCCGAGCCTCCCAAGCTAGCGTTCACGTCAAAACAACCACCAAAGGTGCGCAAGGTCTATTAACGCCCAAAACGAAGTCAGGAACAGTTGTACAGCGCTTCGTATATATAGCGTAAGCAGCTATAACTTTCTGGGATTTCTGACACGTTCTGGATGCGCCATTGGCAACCGTCATTTGACCAATACTGGGTCATGATTGGCTGTTGGGTGCAGAATGTTGACCAATCAGATCTCGCCTTGATGCCGGACCTGCAAGCGTCCCGAATTCTGGGCCAACCTCGAGCGGGCGAGGCTTCTCGGCCGTAGCAGCGCCTAAAGTGGGATCCGCGTAGATTCCTGCCTGACACCTCACCCTTGAAGTTTGTTGACGCGGGTTCACTTGGAGTGGCCTCAATGGCTTGCGGATCCTGTCTGTCCAGCGTCGCCGTTGTAATCCGTTGTAATCCTCTGTCGAGGCAACTGATTACCTTTCTGGGATAGTGCTGAGATCAAAAGTGTCCAGAAGCATTTCTAGACTCATATCACTCGATCCTCTGAGCAGGATCGGCGCATCTGTCGACCGGATTTGGTTCGCGTGGCGTATCCACTTGGCTGGACCAACTTGAATCTCGTAGAGCACTTTGCCGCGCCGGCGAAGGATGCGTCTTGGGGTCCACTTAGGGCCTCTGCCGATGCAGTCACGAACCGAGACTCTCTGGCCTTCGCTGAATGCGCGCGCAGTTGCTCCATGATGCCGGTTGAACTGTTCCTCCATTCTGGTGTTGCGGTGGCCAGCCTGCTTTGTTTGTGGCCGGATGGTGTCATGCGGTGTTCGGAGCCTCCTGCGGAGCAGTGCCTCTGCTGGTGATACTCCATCAGGTGAGTTAGGGTTTGGCGTCGCTCGATATGCCAGCAGGAGCCTTTGCAAAATCTCTTCCGTTGGTCCCTCCCCCTGGACTTGCCCGCTTGAGAGTGTCAACAAAGCGTTCCGCTTGGCCGTTCGACTATGGATGAAACGGCGGCGAGCGTATATGCGTTACGCCACGCTCCGGCAAAAGTGTGCAAACACCGACGATGTAAACTGACTGCCGTTGTCAGATACAATAGTCTCTGGCGTCCCAAAACGACTTAACAATGGCCGGAATTCCAGGTCTGTGACGGCAGTTGTGGGGCTGTTCACCAAAAAAATTTCCGGCCATTTGCTATAAGCGTCGGTCATGACCATAAAGTGTTGGCCACCCACTTGACCTGCATAATCGATGTGAAGACGAGACCAGGGCTTGGTCGGTTGCGGCCACGAGCTTAGGTAGGTTTTCACCAGTGACTCGGATGCTTCAGCGCACCGCAGGCAAGACTTCGAAACCTGCTCGTTCTGGGAGTCCATCAAAGGCCAGTAGACATAACTCCGAGCAAGGGCCTTCATCCTGTTTGTTCCCGGGTGCCCTTTATGGAACTGATTCAGGACGGCTGGTTGTAACTTCTTTGGGATGACCACACGTTCTGAAAACAACAGGCATCCATCGGCTAGTGATAATGCGTCACGCCGGTTGAAGTAAGGCCTTAGTTCGTCTTTTTGGCAGGTACGCGGCCACTGATTGCGATGGTACTTTATGACTTGCTGCAGCACAGGGTCTTGATCGGTAGCCTGGCGGACCATGTCGGCAGTCACTGGGAGGATGCGAACAGCTTCGGAAACTACGTGGTTAACCTCTGGTTCCAAGGCAATTGTTACGATCACGGTATCTTCTGGTTCTGGCCTGCTTGAATCAATGAGTCGGGACAGTGCGTCGGCTTGTCCCAGGCTGGTAGTGGACTGGTATTTTATCTGGAAGTCGTACCCCAGAAGCAGAGTGGCCCATCGCTGGAGCCGGTTGGCAATATATGCCGGAACTCCTTTCTTCGCGCCAAACACAGCAAGAAGTGGGCTGTGATCGGTCGGTAGGGTGAACTGACGGTCGTAGAGGGTTTTATGAAACTTCTTAACGGCAAACACGATCGTCAAGGCTTCCTTTTCTATCTGACTGTAGTTGCGATCGGCTGAAGTCAGGTATCTGGCTGCATGTGCAATGGCTTTCTTGCTGCTATCTGGAAATACGTGTGAAATCACTGCGCCAATTCCATAGTTCGAGGCGTCCGACGCCACGACAATTTCCATCGATGGATCGTAGTGTGTGAGTAGCATATCGGAACTTAGCATGGATTTGACAGAGTCAAAGGCGCGTTGACATTCTTTTGACCATGTCCACTTGTGATCCTTGGAAAGTAGCCGATTTAGTGGGCCTCGAAGGCGATGCATGGCAGGCAGGAACGAACTGTAGTGACTGACGAAATCGAGGAAAGACCTGAGGGTGCTGGCATATGTTTGATCTCTTTAATGTTCTCCGGGTCTGGACGGCGGTTGTGTTCGTCAATAATGTACCCAAGGTACTTTATCGACCGCATGAAAAAGGTGCATTTCTCTCGGCGCACTTTGAAGCCATATTCTTGAATACGACTAAGCACGTAATCAAGGCGCTGCCACAGTTCATGGGGATTGGAACCCAAAGACAATGAGGTCCTTCAAATAGGCGGCAACGCCTGGGGCATCCTTCAGCATCGTATCCTTAATCTGTTGAAATATGGCCGGCGCTACTTTGACACCAAATGGCAGTCGAGTGTACTGGAACAGACCTCGATGCGTATTGATCGTGAGCAGTTCTCGGGATTCTTCATCCACTTCAACCTGGAGATACGAATCGGCCAAGTCAATCTTCGGGAAACATTGACCCCCATTCAGTTTCGCGAACAAGTCGTCTGGGAGAGGCAGAGGGTACTGATGGGTATCCAGTGCCGCGTTGAGACCGGTGGAGAAATCTGCGCACAACCGGATCGTCCCGTTAGCCTTCTTTACCAACACAATAGGTGC
>NW_008751724.1:328259-372697 GCF_000715545.1 Opisthorchis viverrini
AACCGGCAATAACGTGCAAAATGCCACCCACCGCAATGACAGGAACTTGTGGGAGGCTTACCCTGTCTTCGATGGGGCTTCTTGTCGGATCTCCTGAGCACGCTGGAGTTGACTGCCTGTATACAGCTGCCTGAGGTCACAGGTGGCTGACCGATCGTAACCGTGTCGTGCTTCAGGTGGATGAGTCGTTGGCATTCAGTGGTGAGGCTCTGCAACGTCATTTCGGCATCCTGTTCAATTCTGTTAAGAAGCCGGGTTCTGTTGTCAGCATCCGGGGATGACTTAAACTTAAACTGATTCTCTGTCATTGAGCTGAGCCTAAAGCGCTTGCATTCTCGATTGACAACACCGGCAAACGTGATGAAATCATCATCACATTTTTGACCAACTTTAGGCATTGGTAGCGGATATTGAACAGTGATGTTTGATCGCCGAATATCTAGGACAGTATTCTGACCGTTTCATCAAAGTTGAGGTAGCGGGGAAGCTTGGGGAAAATGAAATTTGCGAACCGTTCATGCTCCGGTGTGCCGAGTCTTCGCAGCAATAGTCTGACTATCCATCCATCATCAAATTTTGAAAAATCAGTCTTGAACATGTCTTCGTACCGCTTGAACCAGGAGTCAAAAGTGTGACCAGAAAGAGCGTCAAATGTGAACTCCGCAATTAAGGCCGCGGCTGCGTCACTTGAGGGAACAGAAGACTCACCAGTACTGACTGCTGTTGTTTGGATATGCAGTTTCTGAGACAGTAATTCAGTGAGCTTCGGTTGCGCTTCTTCACACTGCTTTTGGTGCTGCTGCAATAGTTCTCGGAGCTGATCAAATTCGATTGACATCCTGGGTTCCCGTTCGCCAATTGTATTAACGGTATTTTCCTCAGCTTAGTTCTGAATCCGAGCCTCCCAAGCTAGCGTTCACGTCAAAACAACCACCAAAGGTGCGCAAGGTCTATTAACGCCCAAAACGAAGTCAGGAACAGTTGTACAGCGCTTCGTATATATAGCGTAAGCAGCTATAACTTTCTGGGATTTCTGACACGTTCTGGATGCTCCATTGGCAACCGTCATTTGACCAATACTGGGTCATGATTGGCTGTTGGGTGCAGAATGTTGACCAATCAGATCTCGCCTTGATGCCGGACCTGCAAGCGTCCCGAATTCTGGGCCAACCTCGAGCGGGCGAGGCTTCTCGGCCGTAGCAGCGCCTAAAGAGGTGCGGTATGGTGGGATCCGCGTGGATTCCTGACTAACCGAATTCCTACTTTTTTGAAGACCAAT
Source organism: Opisthorchis viverrini (assembly GCF_000715545.1). Taxonomy (NCBI): domain Eukaryota; kingdom Metazoa; phylum Platyhelminthes; class Trematoda; order Opisthorchiida; family Opisthorchiidae; genus Opisthorchis; species Opisthorchis viverrini. Next base: position 329,539 of record NW_008751724.1, read on the forward strand.
GACATATAACATATTTTAGCAGCACCATCCTATCGCGCTTCTAATGGCCTATCTGGACGCTCGGTGGCCACGTTGAAGAATTGATTGGTAAAAACAAAGCCCAACAGTATTCTACAAATAAGACTAGACAAGTTTCTACTGCAATACAGAGTTACGCCGCATACTATTACAGGCCAGACGCCCTGTGATTACTAATGGGACGGAGACTTGGACAAGTTTGGATCTTACACGGCTGAATGTTCTGGTTAAGGTCAAACAGTGTTCCATGAGGCAAAAGCGACTAAGCACGCCCGATCTGGCACAATACGAAGTGGCGAGGAGGTTTACGTTAAACCTCAGATAAGCGATGGGTACGTGGATGTGTGCCATTGACGAACCGTCGTCTTATCGATATGCTGTTAGAACTAGGAAGCATGAACCACCTGAGCCGGTGGTACAGGTGGACTCCGGATTGAAGCAAGAGAGTTTCGAAGCTGCTACAGATTCACCAAGGTGCCTACGCCGATCAGCACGGGAGTCAAAGCCGGTGGAATGCTACGAAGCGGGAGTTGGTTAACTATGGTGGTGGATTGTGGTAGCCGCTCGGACGTGTCATAGAGTTTGCACGCGTGTCCGTTCGTAAACCCATGGGCAAACTGCTATGTGACTAGTAGCTGGTTGGATGTGTCCATTGGTTTGTACACTTGCGTATCTATCCAACATTGCGTGATAGAACCGTGTATATGATTCAGTTTATGTGTGTACCCGTTACATGCGGATCTGTTTGGCCGCATGTATGCAATACATCCGTGTCCTTACACACGTGTTTTCTAAGTTACTTTAAACGTAAAATATACCTGACATGGTGAACTCAGTTGATAGCTTCCCGTAAACCTTCACACGTCTGCGGGAGTTGGTGTAAAGCACCTTAAGGAGGGTCAATAACTTATGGGGGACACCTTTGCTCCACAGACTTCCATAGTGCCTGATGGTCCACAGAGCCAAAGGCAGCCTTCAAGCCAAGATAAACATTGTTGGCCACTGGAACCAGTGACGCTGTTCCAGAATTTGACGAAGGGTGAAAATGTGACCGGTGCATCCTCTTGCAAACGGAACCCAACTTGGTTCTCACTAATCTGTCCATTCCTGTGCTCCTGTCGAAGGATAAGACCTTCGATACGGCATCTACCAGTCTGGTGGCACGGTGGCTTTCACACAGCGTTCACGTACCCTTTTTGAAGATAGGGATGACTGTCAATGTGTCCCACTCTACAGACACAGTGAGGTGGACAACGTATGACTGAAAGAGATTATCAAGAGTTTAGGTGTTGTTTGTGCAGTGCACTTTCAGGATGGGGTCCAGTGACCCCTACTGTCCTTGACTGGAGACATTTCAAGAAATGACGGCTGATCGATGTCAGTGGCTTTCGTGCTATCAATTTCTTTTCAGGTTGTCTGACTGAGTGCTTGAAGGTGTAGGCACCTTAAACCTCAGATAAGCGATGGGTACGTGGATGTGTGCCATTGACGAACCGTCGTCTTATCGATATGCTGTTAGAACTAGGAAGCATGAACCACCTGAGCCGGTGGTACAGGTGGACTCCGGATTGAAGCAAGAGAGTTTCGAAGCTGCTACAGATTCACCAAGGTGCCTACGCCGATCAGCACGGGAGTCAAAGCCGGTGGAATGCTACGAAGCGGGAGTTGGTTAACTATGGTGGTGGATTGTGGTAGCCGCTCGGACGTGTCATAGAGTTTGCACGCGTGTCCGTTCGTAAACCCATGGGCAAACTGCTATGTGACTAGTAGCTGGTTGGATGTGTCCATTGGTTTGTACACTTGCGTATCTATCCAACATTGCGTGATAGAACCGTGTATATGATTCAGTTTATGTGTGTACCCGTTACATGCGGATCTGTTTGGCCGCATGTATGCAATACATCCGTGTCCTTACACACGTGTTTTCTAAGTTACTTTAAACGTAAAATATACCTGACATGGTGAACTCAGTTGATAGCTTCCCGTAAACCTTCACACGTCTGCGGGAGTTGGTGTAAAGCACCTTAAGGAGGGTCAATAACTTATGGGGGACACCTTTGCTCCACAGACTTCCATAGTGCCTGATGGTCCACAGAGCCAAAGGCAGCCTTCAAGCCAAGATAAACATTGTTGGCCACTGGAACCAGTGACGCTGTTCCAGAATTTGACGAAGGGTGAAAATGTGACCGGTGCATCCTCTTGCAAACGGAACCCAACTTGGTTCTCACTAATCTGTCCATTCCTGTGCTCCTGTCGAAGGATAAGACCTTCGATACGGCATCTACCAGTCTGGTGGCACGGTGGCTTTCACACAGCGTTCACGTACCCTTTTTGAAGATAGGGATGACTGTCAATGTGTCCCACTCTACAGACACAGTGAGGTGGACAACGTATGACTGAAAGAGATTATCAAGAGTTTAGGTGTTGTTTGTGCAGTGCACTTTCAGGATGGGGTCCAGTGACCCCTACTGTCCTTGACTGGAGACATTTCAAGAAATGACGGCTGATCGATGTCAGTGGCTTTCGTGCTATCAATTTCTTTTCAGGTTGTCTGACTGAGTGCTTGAAGGTGTAGGCACCTCAGAACTGGGTCCCTTCCTCACCCATTCTTTTTTTCATTCTAAGGCCTTAAATATGATCAGATAAACGTTGTGGTTGTACGGCAGTGAGGCATCAGAGTTAACACTGATTTTACTGTCCCGGATAACGATGATGGTTTCTCATCACAGCTGTATGCTTTTAAGCCTGGAGGACAACGCCTGCAACCTGTCACTACATCAAGAGTGGAAATCTCATGTGGTTTTCACTTGGATCCTCCTATCCGCGCTTACTATGTTATGATGAATCCGTACCGTCTTTTCAAAGCTGTAATGTTCACCAGAAAAGTGGCTTTCGTCAATTTCTTTTCAGGTTGTCTGACTGAGTGCCTGAAGGTGTAGGCACCTCAGAACTGGGTCCCTTCCTCACCCATTCTTTTTTTCATTCTAAGGCCTTAAATATGATCAGATAAACGTTGTGGTTGTACGGCAGTGAGGCATCAGAGTTAACACTGATTTTACTGTCCCGGATAACGATGATGGTTTCTCATCACAGCTGTATGCTTTTAAGCCTGGAGGACAACGCCTGCAACCTGTCACTACATCAAGAGTGGAAATCTCATGTGGTTTTCACTTGGATCCTCCTATCCGCGCTTACTATGTTATGATGAATCCGTACCGTCTTTTCAAAGCTGTAATGTTCACCAGAAAATAATAAATTTATCCGGGCGTTCCATACTCCACTTGTCAATCTAAACAACTCAGTTGCAGCACGTTTATCGTGAGTAACGAGGAATCAAACCCTCTGAACCAAGCTTAGGTGCTATAAGTGAGGTTCATAAGCTCAACCGTAGATACCTTCAAATGTTTTGCCCTGTTTTTTTTCAGTTTCTACAGACCGGTGCATCTTACGAAAAGAAATGGGGAAGACGAAAACTAAGAAGGAAAAATCTGAAATAATTAAAACGGGAGGTATTCGTTTCCAAAAACAGAAGGGACAGCACATTCTCAAAAACCCCTTGATTATCAACACCATGATTGAGAAGGCCGGTGTGAAAAACACAGATACTGTGCTTGAAATAGGTGCGGGAACCGGTAACCTCACTGTAAAACTTTTGGAACGGGCGAAGAAGGTGTGCGCGTTTGAGATCGACCCTCGAATGGTTGCCGAATTGCAAAAACGTCTCCAGACCTTGTGAGTTCTTGGGTTAAGTTTTTGGGTCCCAGTGACGGTTTTTTTGTTTTCGTCACTTGGCCTTAGGTAGCTTGAAATGAAATAACTACCCAGAAACAGATAGTTGTGTGACATCACCAGCTTTTTGAACCTATAGTCCAAGTGGTTTTAAACGAAACTGGATTTCTCTCCGTGAGGCCAAAGTACTTCGTGATAGGGGGGTCAAAAGCCACTTCATGGTTGTTTTCCATTAATAGCAATAATGTCGTAGTACCTCGAACATAACTGACTCACATACACCGTAAATCCACCCTTCGCGCACACTCACTGACTCGGGCTCGGTCTGTTATTCTCGGTTAATCACTGCAATAATTTTCTTTGGGGATCTCCTATCTGGAGTTGCTCCGTTTATGTTATCTTCCTCGGTCTAATGTATGTACCATTTGTTGTCTGTTTTTACAGTAAGCTTGAGATAGAAAGTGCTGCCTTCCCAATAGTTGGAACACACTTCCACATTACGGCACCTTGGCTTAGAAAATCTCTAAAGTTTACAATAAGAGCGGCATAGCTACGAGTACCGTGTATCCGAATTTGACAACAACAGCATCGAAAGTATCACTCGGAAAACTCACTGTACCAGATAACACAACGCGTCACATCGGGACCAGAAAAAATTCTCTATCTTTCATGCTTCATTTTGGCTATTGTGACAACCCGACCGAGGTTATTCTGGTAGTAATAAACTCTGTTTTGGACACCGAGTTCTGCTGTTTTCTAGTTTCCCATCTGACGCCTGGACTGAAGCTCGTGTGAGTAAATATGGTTCCACCATCAATGCACATTTTGATCACTAGTTTAAGTTTAGTGATTTTCGCATCACCCGTAATCCATCGTCATTGCCGCTAATAGATACTCACGATGCTTGTAGACAACAGTGGTCGAAAGCAGACGGTTATCAAATCTTACATTAACTTAACTATCAGCTCTCCTCTCCATAAGAAAGTACCAGTGAAGATTATACTGTCATTCACCCAGACCTCATCATCACCATAAGTGTCTTAGAGTAATGCATGTCACTCTTGCCTGCGTACTGAGGAAGGTTATTTCCATTTGGTGCGTTGAATCGGAAGTACGTTGGACTATTCTTGTCCTTAGATAACTCGTGTGTAGACTTGGCCATAGGTCGATATGAGTAGTACATGCCACATGACTTCCAGCGTAACTTGACGGAAATTTCCTAACGCAGTTATTGAAGGTGAATTGAACGGCATTGTGATCTTCGTCCCATATAACGATGTCATTTACGCGGCCTAGGTCCAGAACTCGTTTTATCTTAGCCACTACCGCTGTCGACCTGTAAATGAACAGTCTCTAGGATGTGGTCTATCACAACTCTAGATAGGGGTGACGATAATGGGCAGCACAGAACCTAAGGTGAAACCGGCGCTGTACGACCTGACAACGCTATCGGCCAGGCAAGTTTGGGAAACTGTGTTCCAGTCAACCAATTTCGCTTTTTACCTAAGATGAAATCGAGTTTCACTCATTCAGTTAGTGACGCCTTATAGTTTAAGGCATTCAGTGAATTCGAACAAACAAAGATAGACCGACCCAAAGTGCCTTAGAACTATTCACATACTGGAGCAATCACGAGTGGGTACGTTCGGACGTATAACGAAGGAAACGACGAGCGACGAACAGTGCTTAATCTAATGAAAACCCATGCCCTGGTGTGAAGCCAGTCCCTGTTGATCGTATTGCGGAAATACACGTTGGTGATTCGAATACCAGATGCTACGTTATGTTATACCCAGGCGTTTCTATGCGCAATGGTTTCAGACATTCACCAATTTGTCCGGCGCACTATCTCTGATTAGAGAATCCCTGGAACAGTTATGGCAAACGATTCAAAATTGGTTGGATTTTGAGAAAACAAACAATCGTGGATGGTTGATGAACGTGTCTGCGTCTAAATGTGAATATATGAACTGCACAGTCACGTCCGCCACGGAATCCAGTTCATGATGGGCTAGTGCGCACACCATTCGAGGCTTTGGGAGGACGACAGTTGTTGGTGAGGTGGACATCATTGGCTTGAGGATTATGCTAGAGTGACTCAACAAAACTTATCCCAACTTTTTTGAATGTCAACAAAATAAACATCTTAACCAGCAGTTAGGAATATATCACTGGGCCGAAATCCCTCCAAATAGGTGTTACTTAACTGGGAAGCTCACTGAGTTTCTTACTTGAATGTGTTGTCTTGCAGATTTCTTCATTAGGTGGAGAAGTTGCGACGGACTGTGGAGAGACCCCAAGAGGGAAGGACGACGGCCGACCAGTTAAACTAGAACTCAACGCGTTGTTCGATAGGCTGAAAAAGCCTTATGCTCGGGTTCACAAATAATTTAACGAGTCTTATTTCTGTCGCAGCCAACGAATCGGATCAACTAAAGTAGATACACTGTTGCTTGCTCGCTCCACCGGACCTATGGGTTTCCTCGTGATTCCTTGACAGTTGGCTCCCTCTATCCTGACACGAATGATCAGCATGGCTGCACAGTATCACTTTGTGGGTGTGACAGTTGAATACAGATATTGGAAATCCATGGCTGAGCATGAGAAACTACGGGCGTTAATCCTAACATCGAGGATGGCCAATTGTTAACACCTTATAGACGGATGTATTAGCCGATGTCAGTTAGAATGATGCTACAGCAGTTAACTATATTTTCAGCTAAACTTCGTCTGACGAGCAGTAAATCCACCTATTGTCCCCCAAGGTTTCCTATAACGACCGGTTCTAAACTTTTTGCGTTGATGGAAATCTCCCAACGCCATTGGCCAGTTAAATCGCCCCAAACCTCTATTCAGACGATCGCATTTATATTGCCTGAGTCAGGCAGAACGTCACTGACGCTTCTAATAACCTTCGGGCGCGTTTAGTGAGTCTCGCATGGAATCGACTTTCCATGAAGAGAAACAGCGTATCAAGTACATGTGTCCAACTCACTGGTGTTGCCTGAGAAATAAAAAGTTGTTTCATCTGACTGCACCTCGTAATGAAGGTACTTCCTACGACTGAAGCAAAGGTCGCCCTCAACTCAGGCATCCAGCCAATCTATGGTTTGAGAGCGGAACAAGCTTTTCCAGGTACCTAGTGAAAAGTGCACTTCCCGCCAACTGAAACAGTGGTTAAATTCAGCCCGTAAATCTAACTAGGCAGTGTCCTTACAACCAAACACCCCCTCCACTTAACTGTGCTGGTTCTTTGCACAAACAGTTATTCCATACTTAACTAAGATTACTAGTTGTGATTATCTTGCGCAACCAAACTGTTTGTTAGGTTATACAATTCCCACAGGACACGCAGGGATCTTGTATTCACACATGAATTGTGCTTCTTGCCCTCCCCTAGGTCGGCTTGGTGACTAAATCCGGACTGTTTTCTTTTATAGACTTGCGTATTCTGGCGGGTTGTTCAGTTCGTTTTCTGTCATGGTTGCCCCCTATTTATACACTGTTCTTGCTTTTTCCAAATAGGTCCAACCGTTCTAAATTAGAAATTCTAGTGGGGGATGCCATCAAAGCTACCACTTGGCCCAAATTCGATCTGTGCGTGTCCAACTTACCCTACCAAATCTCCTCCCCATTCATTCAACGACTCATGAAGGCCGGTCGGGGCTATCGCGCGGCGGTGGTCATGGTCCAAAAAGAGTTTGCTGACCGGCTACTCGCTCAGCCAGGCGATAAAATGTACTGTCGGTTGTCAGCAGCTGTACAATTCCATTGCAAAGTGGCTCTCCTAATGCGGGTAAGTCCCCTGACTGACATCGCACCACATCATGGATATAAAGCTCCTCCAAGTAATGTATAGCCATCACTGCTAACGACTTTCAAGGGGCGTACCCCTGGAAAGTCTCAGTGAACTGCTGAGTCAGCACTGTGCTACTTCTCGTCACCAGATATTGACGATGTTTTACCAACCATTTTGTCTCTTTTCATCGCCTTGGTAAACATATTACATTATTGTGCACGCATCGCACAGAAGAGTGCCAGACAATGAGGCAGTCCAAATGGTGTCAGGACTCTTCTTTGTTTTTGTAGGAAAACCACTGTCTCATAGTTAGGTCGTCGAAACACATCTTCAAGTGCAATGGAGTCTCTAGGAATGTTAGTTTTATGGTCCACAAGAACTCTGATACTTTCAATCACTTTATCCGGAAAATATAAGATTGCTAACATCCTTGTCACCCAGGACCACTCCTTGGAAGTGGCCCTAGTACAACCAGCCTTCTTTGTTGCGGTGACCCGACATTTTGTTACCTCAGACTCATTGCTTGATGCACTGTTGTCACGCCTTGTCGTTAATACTTGTCGACTACACCTGTAGTATTTTACCAACTATATTGTATGAGTTTGTACGCCAAAATTTCACCCCTCAATCCGCATTAAGTCGTTTTTGACCTAAGTAGTGATCGAACTCGAGATGGCTGTTAACGCGCGAATGGTCGTGGTTCGAACCCAATATCTGCATCTCCATTGTTCCTGTCTAGGCTTTAGCATTCTGAGTATTTCAGCCCTCGTGGTTGCTTCGAGTGGCGTGGCAGCCAGGCCCCGAATGTTACAGCCGCACGATTGGCACTCAACCTAATCTGATTTTCGCTTGTCCGCGGTCTCTGTCACTTCAAAGTTAGTGTACTATGTGCGTACTACTACCACTACATGTACTAAGACGATCTCCAATTGAGCTCCCGTGAGGGGGACAATGTTATTTCTCGTCAGCCTTGAGCTATTGTGTAATCCTTTCGAAGGTACCAAACTGTCCACCGTTTTCATACCGGTCACTCTCGGGAGGTTACGGTGGTCGCTGCCTTGTTTGAACGGTCAGTGAGACACCTGTCAATAGCTCTACTTTATTAAGGGAGAGAATTTGCGGTTTCGTGATGTGCTGCTGTAGTGAGAGTTCAAACATTATTGTACCTGCGTCGTACTTATTCCACTTGATGAGTGTGTTTGACCACCCTCAGCTCCAACTTGTAACAACTAGTGCACCAACACGACTGCATGCATATTCAGTTTGGTCCCACTCTGAATACTTCATTTCTTTGTTTCAGATAAGTAGGAACAGCTTTCGACCTCCTCCGCGAGTGGACTCAGCAGTGGTTCGAGTTGAACCACGGCATCCGCTCCCGCCAGTCACCTTCTCCGAATGGGATGGCCTGCTGCGGCTGGTGTTCGCTCGAAAAAACAAGACCATCGGTGCGAATTTCTCCGGTAAAGCTGTCGCTGTATTGTTGCGCAAACACTACTTGGAGAGTTGCACTGCTCGTGGTGTCACACCAGATCCGCCTACGATCGCCTGTTCAACTGAAGGGGTCGCTGCTATGGAGGTCAAGTTAAAATCCATCTTGGAAGATTCAGGCTTTGACAAAAAGCGGGGCCGAGTCTTGGACGAGGACGACTTGCTTCGATTGCTTTTGGCATTTAAGACAGAGGGTATTCGGTTTGGCTAAGAAGTGATAGGCTCAGCCTCCTGTACATACATATTATCTTTGCTGCTCGTCACTTTTCACGCGTGTCAAGGCATGTTGGAGTTCGTCCAGTCAAGCTACACCTTACGAACTAAGGGATATATTCCGCGTAGGGAGTTCCGAGGTCTCAATGGGCCGGAAGCCGCAGGTTTAGACTTCCATGAATTACAGCTGCATTTTGCCGTGTTTAAAACACATGTTGCGTCTTCTATTCGTCTTGCAACAGAACAGCTGTGAACGTATAACGAATGCTTCTTGGCGTGGAATATCGTCTAATAAAAAAGCACTGAAAAAGCCCTTCCTATGATTTGAACAGGCGTACATCCATGCCACGTATGGCAGTCAACCGCCGTTGTTATGGTCTAAAGACGAATCCAATACGTCTACGGGGCCCATCTCCGTAAGAATGACTGGCGCATCACTTTACCATTCTTCAAACATGGGTGGTCAGCTACGATCCGCGACACCCGTGGACCTCAAAGTGGTCAATCATAATCCGACGAGTGAGAACCACTGTGGCCTGTGCGGCTGCGAAAAACATCTCAAAATGGCAAGGCTATTTTTGTCGTTGCTTGATGGGCTAAGAACTCGTATTGTTCGACCTTATCAGGGAGTCTAGAATAAAGCCTCCAAAAACGTGGTACTTTGTCATGTACTTAGGGTGTTTTGAATTAGCGGTCATCCTCAGATTGGAACCTCATCAGTCCCCATAGGTAATCGGTGAATCTCCCTGTTGATGTCCTAGATGACGCAGAAATTTTGCGGCAAGCTGGAGAGTAGCACTGAAGCCACCGTATCAGTTATTGTAAGAACTGGTTGTTCTGTCTGCCTCAAGGCGCCAACAGATGTCCTCATATCCATCGATCAACCTGATATATCATTTCACCTACTAGCAAAAAGTGGTATTGATTGCAGCTTTTGGCATTAGTGAACTGATCGGAACCACTCACCAGTTTCAACTTTATCCAGAAATCTGCGCAAGATTCCCAAACGGACTGCAGCACACCCGGAAATTAAAGACGAGCACAATAAACCGTCAGATCAGGTTTCCTTCCAGTCATCTTAATTCCCAGAAGTGATTCTAAGACTTGAATGGCATGGCGCAGGCAGTACTGAAGATATGTTGTCTTCAAGATAAACTATGTGGATAACCTTATAAACCTGCATCTAACATCACACCCAGTCTCTTGTAAGCAATTATATGACCATTTGGGAAATCCCATATCACCTCATACGTGATGCTCGGTAGCGAAAACAACCTTCGGAGCTTACTCTTATCTACTATGCAGCATACAAACACTTGGGCAATCAGGGTAGTATTCCTGTTCCGTGTGCATGAAATTCTCGAACAGTCCAAATAGAATCATTGCTAACCGACTGGTCTGTTGGAGGAATACGAATCGCGTTCCAAAGGTCCACACTGAGACGAGACTTAACCTAATCGTGCTTCGATCACTTAGGTTAAACGTTTACGCAGCTTGGCTTCCGACGAATAATCCCAACCAGTTACATGTGAAACAAATGGGCGGAATAAAGTGAAATAAACTGAGTATTCTTATATGTACAGAGTTACGAAGACTTTGTACTTTTAGAAGAAAGTCTGACACCAACACTCAATAAGGAAGATCCCATAAAGCTCAAATCAGAGGCGGTTGAAGAACCTCGGAATCGTCCATGAATCACGTTCAATCTCAACCGGTCAGCGTTCCTCCGAGCTCTTGATAGGACGGAACGGCGGTAGTGGCTATATGTAACAAGGCCTTTGAGAGGGCTCCGAGGCACTGTCTGGGGAAGTGGGGTTTGGACTGTGGCAACGGAACCACAGGTTGCCTGAACACTGCAGCTGGGTAAACTGGGCATCCCGTCATCAGGTTGGGTTGACGGTGGACTCGCACCCACTTGTTCGCATGTCACGCTGAATGCGGTTGCTGAGGTGAATCCCGAATCCTGTTGTTGATCTGATTTGCATGTAAATAGGTCCAAATCTACATCCGTTTGTGGAATCCTGGTATTCTCAGGTTCCGAGCAGCATCGTTCATATGCACTCACGTGCGGATCAATCACATGCCCTGGGTATGAACAAGAAAGTGGGATTATCATCCATGGACCAAAGAGCCAGTTTTACCTTTCGATCAGGAAGACTAACCACAGGTGAGAAGACCCTGTAGTAACCGCTCTGAAAAATAATTTACGCGTTAGCTCACGGTTTCTAGCAAAAGCAGCCACGAACATACATACATTGAAGGGGTTGATGGACAAATAACCAGTCATGTTAATACCGTGGTATCAGACCTTTCCGTAAGCACTTTATTCCAGATCTGTCAAAGCTGATTTGCATCACACTTTAGGTCCCTGCACGTCCCCAAGAAGCTGGAAACTTGTTGCAGTGGTGTTACCAGTGCAACAACTCACGCGTTCTTTTTTCAAAACCATGGAAACAGGTTACCCGCCAAGCTCTAAGTCTAATCTCGCACACTAGCAGAAGACCTCACCATCAATCCCTTATTACTGACAATTGAGAGCCTCGACTACCCTCATCTACGTAACCGCCTGCCTCCGTGACGAATTGGTGGGACCCTCAATACCTAACTGAGCTGTAATAAAGGGCACGTAGCCTTGTATCAGATTTGCCAGCGGACAAAGGTCTGGTAAGCACGGGCTAATCATAGTATGAAAGTGCATCCTCTAAAAACTTTGGCAGTTTGTTGCTGTAATTCTGTAGTGACCACTTTCCATACAACGGTGTCCCCAAAGATTGACATGAATTCCACTTTCCCAGCGGATGAGTGACGTTTCCAGACTTGGTCTGTTACGGCCAATAAACAACGGTCTAGTGCGGTTGCAAACAGGTCCACTGTGCATAGAATGATTAGCAGCTAATCATGTCTCATCGGTTTTAGAGCTAGGTGACCAGTCCCTTTGGCAATACTATAAACTGAAAAGACAACTATTTGAACAAATCCAACTATTACCTCAACCTTACTCTGGTTTATGTGCGCTGCAACCGCGTTTATTGGTGTTTGTTCCATTCGGACTGTCTTTGCCTAAGGCATCACGTTTTTTTAATGTAATTCCCGGTGCCTTACACGTTTCCTACATGCATGTGATGCCAGTGTTGTTAACACAAATCAGCGATACCTAAAGCGCCACGCGACGACGATGTATAAATACACATTCGAAAATGAGGTATTCATTGAAAGGGTGCAGTTTGTAGGCGAAGAAACATCGATGGATTTTCGATTTGTTTGTGGTATTAGCATCAGCCGCTCATTCTCACCATCCGGTTCCCAATTGGGATGATAGGTGGGTGTTGGTTGCTGCTCCCCAACCCTTGACAGTGAATAAAAAATAACTCGAAAAGCTGAGAAGTCGATCCGACCCACGAACTGTTGGAGTTAGAGTGAATATGGTTTCGTCCTAAGGCAGGCACGGAGCTAAAAGCTTACTTCGACTGTTTTCCAGAGTATCCTATGGAACAGTCAATTGCAGGTGTCGGGAAAATGTTGAACTTTCGAGAGCACTACTTGCTCACTCGGACCTGCATTAAGTGGGGTTTATTCTAAATTCCCCTTGAGTTTCGTGAATGACAATGAAAACATGAGCGCTCGAAATTCTGGGTCCACCGGGCACTTACCAAGCTTCATGCTAGCCAAAATCAGTCACGAGAATGAAACTGTTCTACCCTGCTCTTCTACACACAATGTTCCATCAATCAGCATCCTTGAAAACCACGTATGTCACTGTTTCGTCTATCGGTGATTTGGGAAGATGGGGGAGAGAGCTGCACATTGTAGACACTGGCTTGATTCCTAAATACAGTTTCAGTGGACTTTCAATTGAGATTGGGAGAGGAGCTACGCATGAGAGCCATTGAGGGGACGACTGGGCCATGTCCGACAATGTCACTAAAGAATAACGCGCCCAATCTCTGGATCTCCATCGAGAGATATGACAATGACTAGCACAGCTGAGCTTTCTCGTGATGGTTTCCATACTTCGCTGCCAAGTCATCGTTTACACCCTTCACATGGTTGCGAAAAGCCCCTAGAGGAAGATGATCAGCTGACATAAGCAGCACCTGACAAAGCCAGTGCAACCTATGGAACACGATCAGTTCATCTATGGAGGAACAGCTTTCCTTGCCGAAAACCATTAGACGTAGTTCAGCACTACTGATCCAGTGTTCCCACCAGACCCGGACAATGCTCCAAATACATCGATGATCACACACTGAAAGTCTTTCGGCGTCCTAAGCATGCAGCGGCCAGCTTTCTGACCCGCACCATTGTTAACTCGATCGTTGACAGATAAGCTGATATGACGCCTACGCCACAGGTGATGTAAGTTCACGAAAACTGCTCTGACCCTCACAATCTGGATGGAAAAATATTTTGTGAAGCCACCGGGACTGACACAGCTGCCCAGGTAGACGAATTGGCCGGCTACCTTAATCGACTCATCCGCAAACATGAGGTTAGAGTTTGAGTCTACCCAGTCTTGCAGCAGCACTTTTCACTGTGAAGCACATGCCAAACCCTGATGCAGAGCTATTTAGGTTATTTAATAATATTGTTTATATTAATATTGTTTACATTACCATGGCGTTGGATCCAAGATGAACTATATCGTCTGTGTGATCGACACCTGCGAGCGAATGTCCGGAGGGCACTTTGACCTCGCAGGAATTTGGAGGGTCCCATAATCGCACCGATATTACTTGAAGTGAACCCAGGTGAGAGCTTCCCGTAGACTTTCATACGTCCATGGGAGTTGGCGCACAGCGCCTTAAGGAGGGTCAAGAATCTATGGGAGACATTTCGCTCGCTCCACAAACACTGTCACAGTGCCTGACGGTCCACAGAGTCAATGACAGATTTCAAGCCAAGACAATCATTGTTGGTTGCTGGAAGCAGTGACGCTGTTCCAGAATCTGACGAAGGGTGAAAATGTGATCGGTGCATCCTCATCATCGACAGCATATCAGTGTTTAACACCGATGCTTCGGTGCCTTACAACCATGATTTATTTGAAAACCTTGTCGTGAAGAAAAGAGTAAAGGTGGACGGGGGAGGGACTTAGTACCAGCTTACTACAATCATTCCGAAGTGCCTACACCTCTAGACGCTCATTCAAGCAATCTGGATAGAAACTGACAAAGCCACTGACATCGGTTGGCAGCCATATCTTGCAGTCTCCAAACAGGCACAGTGAGGATCAAGCGGTCCCCATACTTGAAGTTGAGTAGCACCGACAGCACCCGAATGTCTCGTGATTTCTTTCATACCCCTCTGCTAAGTCAAGGGTTTCTACCCCTCTGCTTCCGCCACTGAACTGGGCATGGAAAACAGCATTCTCTTCGGCAAACGACGGTTAGGCATACGCAACACATGTTCCAACCACCGCAGCTTCTTATGGTGGACACATTCTTCAATGGAATTACTTGCTGCACAACCGAAGGCTCGCTTCCTAACTGCCTCGTAGCGGATACGCCGACACCAACCCACACGAGCCATAGTTTTGAGACAACGATTATCGAACACGGGGAAACGTCTCAGTTCCGCTGCTCGAACAGTTGAGGTCTCACAGCGATACAAGAAAACGGCCCACACTGTAGCTTGATACAGATCCCTTGAGATTCAGGGATACACCAATTTGATGCCATAGGTGTCTCAAATTAGCAAACGCGACCGAGCCTTACAAATTCATGCATTGACCTCACCTATCACACTACGATCAGAACTAATACAACTCCCAAGATACGGTAAACTCTCCACATCTTCAAGTGCCTCTCTAGATTTCAAGTGGCGTGTTCAGTGTGTATGTCCACGAGCATGATTTTACACCTTGTGGGTGCAAAATGCATTCCAAAGGACAGGATGACTGGTAAATTCACCCAAAAACACTTGCGCCTTCTTCTCTTCGAAGATGAAAACGATGTCGTCTGTATATTCCAGATCGACAACAAACCAATCAACCGAGTCGAATGCGCTTTGGAAATCCAGGAATACTAGAATTGTGGGTCGCTTACAAGTACGGCGTTATTCTAGCACCTGATGAAGTGTAAAGATTTGGACAACACAACCCCTACCAGGCCGGAATCCCGCTTGTTGCCCTCGAGTCAGTGTTTCATGAGCCACCGCAGGGCGACGAAGCACCAGTGGCGCCAACAATCTCGTTACGACCGGGGTCAAGCTGATTCCCCTGTTGTTGCCAATCACCACGAGCACCTTTTTTGAAAAAAGGCACTATTACCCACTCTCCCCAGTTGTCTGGGTCAGATTTTCTTCTCCAAATACAAGCAAACAGATCATGTAAGCGGTGACTGAGGACTCCACCCGCATCTTTGAACAATGCGGGTTGGAGGTCGTCCGGACAAGGGGCTCGGTGGCGCAGTCATAAACCTCCGAGGCCTCAGGCGGTACCACGTTCACCGTCCAGGGTTCTACGTTACCTATAGGCTCCAGACGGGTGTTAACTGGTGACCACAAAAATTAATGTTCGAAGTATTTGGCCCATCGGTCGCGGAGTTCTTTATTCGAGATGCTCACTACATTCCGATCTTTGATGGTTTCGCTCACAAATATTTTCCGGGGACCGGTCGCACAAATCAACTGGAGTGATCTTTTGACCTTACAGGCTTTCTGTGCCTCTTCTATTTCTTTCGCATTGTGTCAACCACACTCCAAGGTCTGCTCGCACGCTCACTTACACTTGAAGCCTGGTAATTCATCGCATCAAGTGATGTTCGGGACCGGCTGGGATAATTCGCCAACATTAAAGGAGTGCCACCGTTCGGTCTGATATCCAATGCTTGAGTGAGCCTGGTTGTGCCGTGCCACAGGCGAAATTCCCAGCACTATGAAAAGAGATGGCTATTTCGTCCCAGTATGAGTTCACTTCTGTTAGTGGAGCATTTGGAATAGACCCTACAAGACAATTCTGGTAAGATCATCTAACATCCAGATCTGCCAGTCTCTCAGTTGCCAAAACACCAACAATGCCCAAACTCTTCGTAATTCCTTTCACGCCCTTCTGCCATGTCATGCGTTGTTCGCCTCGCGGTTTGCACCGTTGTGAAGCGCGGAGAACAAGATGATGACGGTTGCCAAGCGACTTGTCCGCATCTTACGCTGCCCTGGAAACGTGGGGAGAAGTGACTCTGGACGAGAGCATGGTCGGAATCCACAAATGTGTTCCAAAACGACTGGCAGTCAGTTATTGATCCACGCCATCGGTTACTGATGGCAATGTGATCGATTTGAGTTTGTGGCCGGCATGCCGTTGGGGGACACCATGTGGCCAGACGGATTCGGCTCTTCCGGAAGTCAGTACTGCATGAAAACAGCCTGCGATCAGCACACAGCTGAAGCAATCGTTCCCCATTGTCCGTCCGTATCGAGTCCAATCCACATCGACCTAATTGAGTCTCCGATACGCTAAGCCTGCCCACTTGTGCATTAAAATCTCCGGCAAGCATCAGGATATCTGAGCTTTTAGCTCGCCGCCGCAGGGCATTCAGGGCGTCATAAAACTTGTTTTGATTTGACTTGTCTTTGTCGGAGCTACATTCATTTGGAGCGTAGGCAGACACGAAAAACAGACATCTATCATTTTGCTGCTTGTGAAACTCCTTGACAGACGTTACCAGACGAGCCACGCAGAGGCGACCATCAAACGGTATCTGCCCGGTGACTCAGGACGATACCAACCCATGCACATCCCACGGCAACAGCCTCTGGATCACCAGAGGTGCGCAGCCGGAAGCGAGTGGAGACTGATGGGGTGGTTAGCTCAGTCACTGCGCTTGCATCTTGGATTCTTGTTTGAGACACAGCATACACCAATGCCAAGCGAGTCCAGTGTGGGTGCAAGAGCAGCTTGTCCCACTTGCTTTAGAGTACAAACATTGGAGGCGGTCAGACGGACTGAATGTCGAGGCTTGAAGATTGATTTGGAGATAACTGAGGACGTCGGCGCCATGTGACGAGCAGATGCTGCACGCAAAACCGATGCATGACGAACGGAGTCATCAGTCCTAAGTGCTGGGCCTACAAGGGGAGGGTTATTATTGGGGTGGGGATAGGGGGAAGAGGAAGCATATGAGAGAAAGGGAGGCGTCAGCAGTAGTTTGTTTTCGCTTACCCGCCCTGCTGTATGCAGCTAGTAAGGCGACCCGGCTGATGGTACCACGCGACGGCCGATGTGGCATGAGTTTATTGTTAGACGCAGGTATCATGGTTGTACGTGGACTTTCAAATAAATCATGGTTGTACGGCAGCGAAACACCGGTGACGGTGATGGGCTGGGATACTGCCAAGGCGCCCACACCTAGACAGAAGGATGATTATGTCCTCAACCAAAGCCTTAGGCTGCCCAAAAGCCTGACCACAAAGCAGCGGTTTGGTGGGAAATGAAAGTGCATTGCCATTTTTATCGAACTAGTTGCCACACATGTTCCAATCCCCAACATGAAGGGCCAGGAGACTGTTTTTTATATAACCTATATATATATATATATAACCCATAACCACTGACCAAGATGGCATGAGGCTCTGCGAGTGTCGCACGGACACCCCCAATAGTTCAGTGGGTTGCTGAGGTGCACAAACCGTCACACCATGGTAAGGTCCGGTCTCTTCGTGATGCATCCTCTTGCAGGACAGAACCAGCTTCACTATAACTAATCTGTCTATTTCTGCGTTCATTCAACCGTCGAAGGATAAGAACAGAGGGTGCTTTCGATGCCACATCTACCAGTATGAAACTCCATTCCACAAGGTGCGATCATGTCAGGAAGTCCAAAGGCGAGCAACCAGACCGAGAGCAGCGAGACCTCGTACTACGACTACAATACGCAATTCACGGTCGTAAACGAGTGGTCGTGCTAGAGAGCTGTGCTGTGCCCTGCGAAGAGCCTGCGTGGTCCAATGAGTCCAGCCTCTTGGTGGTCAAGGTTAGAAGTGAATGGAACAATGGAAAGCGGAACAAAAGTGCTGTCCACAAATTAAAGCTGACGATAAGAACAGCATGAAGCAAAATTTAAACATGCGAAGGTAACTTAGATCATCATTAGGGATAGCAGCGACAATGTTAGAGATTGATATGCTTCCGGTACAAGCGAATTTGTTGAATTTTTATTAACCGGAGCGTGAAACCGCTAAGATCAGGATACCCAGTGTGTAACTAAGCAGAACAATCGCATCAGGATAGAGCCAAAAAGGCAGCAAAGGCGTTTCATAAAATAAGAACCGATGGAGGTATCATTTATTCACTCACCTTTGTGTTGCCTCGATATTTCGCCTGGTGGACACGGTACAAAGAAGTAAATACACTAAACCGGTGTAACGCAACTGAGATGGTCTCACCTTGTTATTTTCACAGAAATAAACAGCATCCCTTGAAGTGCATTGAACGCGTATGCAACTAGATGTTCTTCCGCGGGCAAGGCATGCCGTGCAAAGCACATTGTCCACAACGTGCTAAAGTGTGGGGAACAATCAGTAAGTACCCAACTACAATGGAAGAAAATCTATAAAAATGTAAAAACTGTCGAGTTATAGGGTTTGATAATACGTAAAGTAGGCTGCAAGTCGGGAGAACACAATGAATGTGATAATGCACGTACCATAGGGTGTCACTGTCTCCCCAAGCTAAAGAACGTCACTGTCGGTCACTTAGTGTCGGCTTCAATTTGTGAGATACCCTAAGTTGGGTGAGCTGAGTTCATCTAAACCGAAAAGTTGTTGAAAGCCTTCAATTCGTAGCTGCCGTGTAACGAGAAACGGAGCTTAAGATACTTTCAGTCTCCCACTTGCTTTAGAGTACAAACATTGGAGGCGGTCAGACGGACTGAATGTCGAGGCTTGAAGATTGATTTGGAGATAACTGAGGACGTCGGCGCCATGTGACGAGCAGATGCTGCACGCAAAACCGATGCATGACGAACGGAGTCATCAGTCCTAAGTGCTGGGCCTACAAGGGGAGAGTTATTATTGGGGTGGGGATAGGGGGAAGAGGAAGCATATGAGAGAAAGGGAGGCGTCAGCAGTAGTTTGTTTTCGCTTACCCGCCCTGCTGTATGCAGCTAGTAAGGCGACCCGGCTGATGGTACCACGCGACGGCCGATGTGGCATGAGTTTATTGTTAGACGCAGGTATCATGGTTGTACGTGGACTTTCAAATAAATCATGGTTGTACGGCAGCGAAACACCGGTGACGGTGATGGGCTGGGATACTGCCAAGGCGCCCACACCTAGACAGAAGGATGATTATGTCCTCAACCAAAGCCTTAGGCTGCCCAAAAGCCTGACCACAAAGCAGCGGTTTGGTGGGAAATGAAAGTGCATTGCCATTTTTATCGAACTAGTTGCCACACATGTTCCAATCCCCAACATGAAGGGCCAGGAGACTGTTTTTCAGATAACCTATATATATATATATATAACCCATAACCACTGACCAAGATGGCATGAGGCTCTGCGAGTGTCGCACGGACACCCCCAATAGTTCAGTGGGTTGCTGAGGTGCACAAACCGTCACACCATGGTAAGGTCCGGTCTCTTCGTGATGCATCCTCTTGCAGGACAGAACCAGCTTCACTATAACTAATCTGTCTATTTCTGCGTTCATTCAACCGTCGAAGGATAAGAACAGAGGGTGCTTTCGATGCCACATCTACCAGTATGAAACTCCATTCCACAAGGTGCGATCATGTCAGGAAGTCCAAAGGCGAGCAACCAGACCGAGAGCAGCGAGACCTCGTACTACGACTACAATACGCAATTCACGGTCGTAAACGAGTGGTCGTGCTAGAGAGCTGTGCTGTGCCCTGCGAAGAGCCTGCGTGGTCCAATGAGTCCAGCCTCTTGGTGGTCAAGGTTAGAAGTGAATGGAACAATGGAAAGCGGAACAAAAGTGCTGTCCACAAATTAAAGCTGACGATAAGAACAGCATGAAGCAAAATTTAAACATGCGAAGGTAACTTAGATCATCATTAGGGATAGCAGCGACAATGTTAGAGATTGATATGCTTCCGGTACAAGCGAATTTGTTGAATTTTTATTAACCGGAGCGTGAAACCGCTAAGATCAGGATACCCAGTGTGTAACTAAGCAGAACAATCGCATCAGGATAGAGCCAAAAAGGCAGCAAAGGCGTTTCATAAAATAAGAACCGATGGAGGTATCATTTATTCACTCACCTTTGTGTTGCCTCGATATTTCGCCTGGTGGACACGGTACAAAGAAGTAAATACACTAAACCGGTGTAACGCAACTGAGATGGTCTCACCTTGTTATTTTCACAGAAATAAACAGCATCCCTTGAAGTGCATTGAACGCGTATGCAACTAGATGTTCTTCCGCGGGCAAGGCATGCCGTGCAAAGCACATTGTCCACAACGTGCTAAAGTGTGGGGAACAATCAGTAAGTACCCAACTACAATGGAACGAAAATCTATAAAAATGTAAAAACTGTCGAGTTATAGGGTTTGATAATACGTAAAGTAGGCTGCAAGTCGGGAGAACACAATGAATGTGATAATGCACGTACCATAGGGTGTCACTGTCTCCCCAAGCTAAAGAACGTCACTGTCGGTCACTTAGTGTCGGCTTCAATTTGTGAGATACCCTAAGTTGGGTGAGCTGAGTTCATCTAAACCGAAAAGTTGTTGAAAGCCTTCAATTCGTAGCTGCCGTGTAACGAGAAACGGAGCTTAAGATACTTTCAGTCTGTCCAAGACCAGAAATGAACTGCCTGAGTTAGAAGTTCAGTTGGACCATTGATTAGTCGCTCACATCTCGGCCCGAGTCAACTTGAGACCCCACAAAAAACCTCGAGACTTTACAGAGCTTGTGTTCACGACCCGCGTAAAATCACGAGACCTGCAAAATAGTTACCCCTCAAAATCAAGTTGGTATTAACATCCGACCATTATTTCAGCGTTCTCTTGTATATCACCGGTACAAAGCTACAACTGATGTAGTTACACGGTCCGGGCCTTACAATGGTCAAACCAATTTAGACCGTCTTTATGCTACAGCAGCGAGGCACCGCTGTTGAGCACTGATATCACGCTGTCGATGACGTCTTAGTGCGAATATTGTGACTACGGCTAAAGAAAGCAGCTTTCATTCAAGCATCGGTTTAAGTTATGGACGCGGGTTTGTTTAAACATATCATTCAGGTGCAATCTTCTATAACAAAAGCCAACCCAGACGAAGAATACCTATTTCGTTTTAAAGCCTAGACAGGGGCAGATTGAGGACGCGTATATGGTGGTGATGGTGTGATAGTAGTTCAGCTGTAACACCCTTTCGGTTGTGTAGCCGTCAGGCTACCCGAAAGAAGCACGAAAGCTGAGATACTGCAAGGTTGCCCAAGCAGTCGAGATGCAGGGGTGGAGTTCGATTGGGTTCGGAGTTCGGTACTTGCATTGCACTTCCGGAGGCTACACAACGCAGATCTTGACCACGTAGAAACAGGCAATTAAACCTCTTCCTCGTAGATTACGACGACCCCATTCTGTGAGCCATGGCCGTCACGTTACGTCCTGTTGTGCCGATGCTCACGCAACTTTGTGACGAAGAAGTCGTTATTATGTTTTGTCCGACACCCAACGTGTATTACGTACGCGCCTGTCCCGATTGACAAATCCGCATTCAGCGGAACTGGGCGAAATTGGTTAAGTGACCATTTAAATGAAACTTTCTGATCTCAACTTGAAGGCATTCCATAAGGCTCAAATCTTCAAATGAAAAAAACGGCGGGGTGTGAGGATTGGGTCCCGTGGCTAGAACATCGTCCCAATGTAAGTGTGATTGACAACTTCTTTTCGATCTCATTGGGACATTGAGTGGTGGTTTTGAAGTATTTCTTGGCTCCTGCTCTCTTACAAAATATTTTGCGGCTTTACCACACTGTTTGCAGAGATGCGAAAATCTACCGCCGAATGCTCGGTTATCATCCAAGACCGTACTGGGCTCAAACTGGATCAATAGAGACGACTTCGTTCAAGCTAAATATAGGGCACTCCCCATTTATCACTCAAGTTTATTCCACGCCATTAGTTGCCTCAGCATAGTGCTAAGGAAACTGGTCTAAATATTTTAATACAAGATTGTCTCCCTTACCGCGGGATATCTGTGCCATTCTGGAAATCTGGCCATTCGTTGAGAAGGCACTGGCAACCCGAGAAAAGCTGCACTCATCTAGGACCACCACTGCAACCTTGAGTGCGCAAACAGGAGACAGCGCCCGGGTGGTTCGTACGTTCATCCTACACAATTCGTAAAGAATGCAAAAAAGCATAACGTTGGATTTCCTAGTGGAAAGCTGGTTCTCGTTGCCCAGACCCTCCACCCAAGATAACCATCCACGTCAAGCAAGTTCATACTATTCCGAGATACACCTCGAAATTACTGAAAATCACGGTCAACCAAGTCACCCAAGCAGCAGGCCGTTTCCACTCGCATAATGCGCCCCTGTTTATGAGACATGTTGCTGGGTATGTTGACGAGCATGTTTACGCATTGAATCATTGCTTTCTGTCTGTCACACTCAGCAGAGTAAACCGCCCAGTGATGAACCATTAACGCGGCTCTTTTTTCATGTTCCTTTTTGCTGTAGGGCATGTTGGAGCTCAAGTTCACCATAACTAGCACCTCCAATGAATTTACACCTGATGAAGGTAAAGCCGAATTTCTTGTGGCCTAATGAGGAACAAAAATATGAGGTTAAAAGCAAACAAAACGTGGCTTCTATTAATGACAGCTGTATACAAAGTTGAAACCTCAAAACTGGAATCCAGCCCGACAGCTGCCAAATACCCAGAGTTGAATCGATGTGTGGAAGTGCGTGAAAAAGGAGGGAAGATTTGAGAAGGCGCTTGAAGGACTACTAGCAACCTCGGGCTGGAGACCTGACCTAAGATTACCATCAGGAAGACGGAAGACGCCTTAGCGGTAGCGAACAAAGAAGTACCAACCGCCCGCCAGATCTTGGGTTCGAGCCCAGCCAAACAAAGTTCGGCATTTTGGATTCCCCAGTGTGCTTCATTTGTGATCATATGAATGCATCATCTTACAGATAGCACTCATATTCGCATGATGAAGCGGAATATGTGGCCATAGCGCACTATACCCAGGTACGTATTAGGTGATTTGGACCGCCCTGTTTGAACAAAGCTTGGCAAACAGGTTTTTTACCGTTGACTTAGCAAACACACGGCGAGGACATAGTAAGAAAATTTTCAGACTCAGGGCACACACATTCATTAGACAAAGCTTTTTTTTCATTTCGGGTAGTAGCTCCGTGGAATGACCTTCCCCCGACGGTTGTACACGCTCCTTCTCGAACCCAATTTAAAGCACTATTACACATTTATTTATGCGAATCCTCGTGCTGGCGAGCATACTGCCCCGCGCTGAGAACATAAAGAGCAGTACTACACCCTTTTTTCACTTGTGCCTTTCAGGTGAACGACAGCCACTGACCGACAAGAACAAAACCGACCCGGGAGACTTGGGCAAAAGCCTCGATCCTGTGTATCAATCCGTGAATCCGTGAATCCGTGATACCGGATGTCCGGACAGGCCAATCGCTATCATGCGAATGAAAATAACCCACAAGAAACTATAACAATTTCGAGGTTATCACTTCATCGTAGTAGGTTTCTCCGCGATGTGTTTAAGTGAGCAGATTTCAATGTCAACAAATAAGTGGAATCGGAAGCCATTGTCACGCCACTCTACAAAACTGGTGACCGGCTATCGCCTGGCAACTACAGGTCTATAAGTCCCACTAGCGTGCCGTGCAAAGTGATGGAACGCATTCTGAAGCGAGCCGTCCTAGATCTCCTTACTTCCAATCTCTTGACAGCCCCAGGTCAACACGGGTTTCTCCCAACCCCTTCTTACATGACGAACATGCTCGTATTTATGGACAGCTTAACCCAGGCCAAAGACGAAGGACTCACATCGAATGCTTTTCCCGACTTCTCAAAAGCATTTGATCGGGTCCCACACGTCCCGCTGCTCCACAAACTGGAGTCTTTTGGGTTTCAAGGGGAAATCCCACATTGGATCAGGGCATTCATATCAGACATCATTCCAAGTAAGGGTAGGCTGGGCCTACTCTTCCCCAGCGTCGGTCTCCACTGGAGTTCCTCAATGCTCCGTTTCGGGACCACCATTGTTTCTTATATACGTCAACGACCTTCTAAGTGCTCTTGCAAGTCCGTGACTAGGTTTTGCGAACGGCTTGAAATCCTGGAGTGCGCCGGTGCACTCCAAAAGGAGGTAGAGGCAGCAACGCAATGGCCGTTGGACTGACAGCTTCCTCTGAATGATGGAAAGCGCTTCCATATGTCATTTTAAGAAGACTCAGCGAATGCCTCTGTCGTGCTTGGTGAGAACGGACCGGGAGATATCACGAGGATAGATACCAAAAGGGACGTGAGCATCTGGCTTTCTTTAAACACGTCCTTCTCACTGCACGCGTCTCGCGGTGCTTGACCCTTCTTCCCTGGACAATCGTCGCCTCCGAGTAGGGACGTATTGCTTTCATAGATTTCCGAATAATCTATGAGGGCCGCGTCAGCTCGCTCCTTGGATATTTCAATCAAGTTGTCTACTCAGGACGCACGAAAGACGTCTTCCTCAGTGGGCGCGATCAGCGAGGCCTTACGAAAAGGAATACCGGCCTCAAATCCGTCGACCACGAAACGCGTCTCGCGGTGCTTGACCCTTCTTCCCTGGACAATCGTCGCCTCCGAGTAGGCCTTATTCTCACTTATGCCCGGTTTGAACAAAGTTTGGCCAGCAGGTTTTTTACCGTTGACCCCGAAAACACATGCCGGGGACATGGTAAGAAGATTTTAAAGATCAGAGAACACAGAGACAAGAATAAAACTAACCCAGGAAACCTGGACCAAAGCCTAAATCCTGTGTATCAGCCCGTGATCCATGCTGTGATACCCTGATTGAAGAATTGTCGTAGAGCCCGTACTTGGAAGCACAATGCAAAACATTTGTGGATGGAATAAACCCCTTTACGTCCAAAAGTTGCGTTTTATCACACGTATATTCGAACTAAAAATCACCCTAATCAACCTTCATTTAATTGCTGATTGTGATAATTGATCTCCCTTCTACATTTCTGGCGCGAAATTCGGCGTCGAAGTCGGTATTTTATGGGCGCGCCCACCGTGGATTGCAGGCACACACCAAATTATTCTAAAAACGTAGCTTGACGGAAGGAATCTTTAACTTAAATTTTTAGTGTCTGTTGGTATATTTTCGGGTCTTTAAAATCTCCACCTCCGTCGCAGTTTTTAGAAGGTGTTTAAACGAACTCCGGGTCCAGTGTGAGCAAAGTATTAATATTTTAAGGGTTGTCAATGGTTCTGCGTGCGATCTATTTCAGAACGGTGAGGAATTTTGTGAAAAAGCTGGTTTCTTCTCTCGGTTTCTTCGGAAATAATCTCGAATTGACATAAATACCAATTTCACATTCTATGTCCGCACAAATTGAAAACTGAGCATCCATTCGCGTCCTGTACATGAAAAATTCTTCCACTGTTGCGACAGGCATCCCGCCAAACAAAATCAAGAAGCTCATCGCGGTCATTAGTATTTTTGTTTTTGTTTTTTATGGTCAGCACACGCTATATCAAGGCGTGGTTTAATCTTCACCGGCATGTCTTTGATGAATTATTGGGTTTATGGGCGAAACAATCAGCCGGCATCATGAGGTAGCCGGTGCTTCCATGTCCTGTCACCAAATAAAAGAATTGAAACATTTCTGTGGTCCACGTGATACGCTCATCCGGGAAATATTAGGGATAGGGCGAACTACGGGTAATCCATCGGACTGGATATGGCGGTCGTAATACCTTCATCGAGGTACCGTACTCCTTTTTGTGGACAGCCCCGTACATGAGCATCTTGGGTGAGTCGTTTAGGGTTGTAATTTCAGTTAGGAGTTGCAAAAGAATTGAGACAAATTAGGGCCAGGATGCCTCAAAACTATGATCGAGTCAATCAAAAGCGCACGTCATCCATTGCTGCCGTTCAAACGGGGCAACGAGAGGGCCGTGTTTACATTGGGGACTCAAAGTGGAGAAAATTAGCAGAAAGATCTGCTAGAAAGCACTAGCATATGAGTCCGGCGGCGACCCGTACTGTCAAGTAGCCAAGAGTGTTCGCAATTTCTGACTAGTGCAGTGAGACGATGCCGCCCGGTATCAAAAGCGGTAATCGATATTTATGTGCAGGTAATATGTATGCGGTCGATGCGAAAAGGAGTGGGCATATGTGGTTATGAGCGACTTGTATTGGCTCGATTGTGTGCAACTAAGGTGGCTTCTCCAGCGCAGAAGGCAGGTAGCGAAGTTCAGCATATGGTGGGAATATCTTTGGGGGGAGGTGATTCATTTGAAGTGAGAGTCATCAGCCGTGGAGTCTTTAATAATAATAATGTTTTGTCCTAACTTGTAAGTGGCATACCGGCATGCATTTATAGTCGGATTAAGGCACGACTTGTGGGATTTTAGGGTACTGGAGTGTGCATGGAAAAGAGAAAATGTCATAAACATTGGGCGATATTTCATGATATAAGGTAATAATGATCGGTTCGTTTTCCAACTTGTAGGGAACATGATGATTGGAGTCTGCTCGGGTCGTTTTAACCTGAACGCGGCAAGCAGCAACACAACGGAGGATAATGCATAACCAACGAAGCATGCCTATTGCACGAAAAATCATCGCAGTTTCAGGGACCATGAAATATCTACGACGGTGGGTGTGAGGTCCGACTGGTTCAAAGATGAAACAGGCTGACACGAACTAAAATTGAGAGCCGTTGCTGGCCGTGAGTGGCCTTGGGCGGTCGAGCAAATGGCCAGGGTCACAACAAGCAAAAACGGAAATGGAAATTAAATACTTCGAATTGGAAGCAATTGGCAAGTTTTGTCCCAAAATTATGGTCTAACCTGAAAATGATTAGACTAACTGGTGCCACTATGTACGAAAGTTGGGTGCAATGAATAAGGTCGGTGGTAATATAGTGCTAATGCATAAAGCAAAACGAGCACCATGTATGGGGTTGAACTTGTGGATTAGGCAAACTGAAAATGCAGCAGAAAACTGGGTTGAT
Source organism: Opisthorchis viverrini (assembly GCF_000715545.1). Lineage (NCBI taxonomy): Eukaryota > Metazoa > Platyhelminthes > Trematoda > Opisthorchiida > Opisthorchiidae > Opisthorchis > Opisthorchis viverrini. The sequence goes on from NW_008751724.1 coordinate 356,955, forward strand.
CAAATCAGAACGAAAGTTGCATCGGGTTGAAATGAACTCGTCCAGGAAGGAGTTAGAGCCAGGTAAAATCTTAGTCGTAGTCGCAAGTAGAAGGTCGAGTAAGCGAGATGTTGCGGTCGATATTATAAAGAAAATGGTTGCGGGAGTGCCACCATACTGAGCACGGCAGTGTCACGCCATCATTGTGCTTACATCAGTTAATTGACATCCCCGTAACGGTCGTCAAGATGCCGCAATTGGAGAGCAGTACGCATTTCTGTGGCAGCTGCATCTGAGTTAGGCGAGATGGGTGACACATATGGAGTCAGGCAGATGCAGATGCACTGATGATTTCCCTTCAGTTGGAGGAACATGCGATTGTAGACCGAGGACCAGTCAGATTGAATGAATAATGGCTGTACGGGGCGTTTGGACAAATACAACCGAAGTTTGAAGCTAAGGAATAGGGGGACACGAGGGCGAACATGATATGAAAAAATGTAAGGAGAGTTCTGCAAACGGAAGCACGCAAACAGTGTCTGTCAGGGTTGCCAACGCTCCCCGTATCCATTCAACTTCATGTTCGACGCTAGCCATATCTGTCTGTAATATGTAGACAACTCTCTCAGCTTTTCAGAGTGACAAAAGGCGTAGGTGTATTTGAATGGACTGAAAAGCCAACACGTCCTTTGGTGGGCACATCGCACCTACAAACTTTAAGGTTATAATAATAATGTTTGTTCCCAACTGGTGGATGGCGTACCGTCAAGCAAGACCATCATGGTGCGGTCAGAATATATTATGAGCCCATTCGTAGTTGCAGACAATGGAACAAGTAGGCGAGAGGGTACAGTCAAGAGCAGGAGAAAAATAAGTGCTGATGTGATATTGAACTGCCGTCCCATCATCGCACTGACATACTTCGGTTCTGGTCAGCTCCGTAGTGGATATCATGTCTGAAGTGATTGGTCTAGCATGTGCGATTCTACGAGCAGCGGTGTTTTGAGTTGTCCAAGCAAATCCCTGAATGTTAAGAAACGTGTGTATTAGACTACAGTACGGGCCGTCTTGCTGTACGGCTGAGAGACTTGGCCTGTTTGAGTAACGGAACTAAGACGTCTTCAGGTGTAGGACTACTGTTATCTCGGAACCAGGGCTGATGTGGTTTGGTGTCGGCGAGTCCGTAACGAGACAGTTAGGGATCAATTTTTTGGTTACTTTTCCGGAGACTTTCGTTGAAGAATGCGTCCGGCATCAGAAGGTGCATTTGTTAGGTCAAAAATGCTAGTCAGGTAGGACCTATGTGGATCTGCATGCAAGCCATATTTAGGGGATGGATTATAGGAAGTCAGGGTCAGTTGTCCACTTAGAGGACAAAAGCAGGAGTAATGACATTGCAAGGGTGTACACTACCTGCATGTGGGTTGAAGAAAATTTGCTCTTGGGCAGTGAGATACAGCAAAACTTGTAGTCCCTATCTGGTACATCATCATCAATATTTGATAAATCTGGGCCACGTCAAGTTTGAATGTCTTAGTGGTTCAACTGTTCGGATATTGGAAGCGACGATGGAGTGTAACACTGTGACACGAACGATGAGTTGAATGAGTTCAAAATCTATATGACAGACATGAAAAAGTGTCTCAGAATAGCATTAAATAGCGAACTGCTTCCAACATGTGTCTGAAACGTGGAAGCTTATTTATGTATAATTGGTTGCTGACGATTACAAACTTAGGCACGTTATCTGATCGGTTTCCCTGAATGTGGTCCCTAGCTGTCCAGACTGCTGCTACGGTCGAGTATGGCATGGCTATAAGTCGATTCTGTTGAGCTGCACGGTATTTGGATCTGCAAGCAGAGTCCGGATGGTGTTGGGAGTTAGCATTCTGAATGAGCACATTTGACGCCAAGTATCCGACTACTCACTAGGTCTTCGCTACTGCTGCAGACGCATGCGGTCCTAGTATCATAGGTTTTAAGGCTATACCACTTAATCTTACGACTGACAAGTTTATGTCCTCTTTATCTTTAACTTCCCTGAGTCCAATAATGCATCTGTTTGCTGAAACCTGCTATCAAATCATTGATGTGCACACGGCTCTCATTATCGTGAATGCGACTAATTGAGCGATTGGCGAATTAACCTCTATTACAGTAAGACTCAATTTGGGGGTGGACACTGAGCGAGAATTGTGGGCGACGGGGTTTATAAAGCACTTGGTGAGATGGCCACAATGGCTCTATTTGATTATGCGCTGTGTATAAATGTGTGTGCCAGTCGTAACTGATTATAATTGTTTTCCTTCCAGAAACCCTGTTGATTGAAAGCGGCATCCTAAAACAGAACTAGACTGAATACACATTGTTTTTGTGCCGATGCAACCAATAAATAGAAACATGATTCGCCAAATGTGGTTGTGTATTTTTCAGACGCGCACTTGACAGGCGGGCATTTACGGATATGAAGGACCGCAGATGGTCGTTGGATTAGTGCAGTATGGGTTGTAGCCTCAATGTCAGCCGCGAGCATGGGTTCAGGTTCGGGTTCGGCAGTTACTATAAGCAGCCCAGATAGGCGAAACCGGGTACGGTTATGAGTATGATGGACCGTCGTTGGCCATTGGATTGGGATATCATGCATAGGTGATGCGTAGTGTTTATCGATCCACATTTTTCACTGTCCTAATGTTTGCTACAACAAATAGATAAGACAAGCAGCAACCAGTGTCACACATAGACACGGGCCTAGCAGTTGCGACAGGTAGTCGAGGTGAGCGAAAACGGCTACCACTAATATGGTGGCTCCTTTATGACGTTATCTACCTGTGTAGCATCGTACTCCTAATAGGGACGATACCATTGTGTTGATTATTTACCTACAGTTAGCTCGTGACGCTCTATACTCCACTGTACAATCCATGCTGTTGTCTGACAAGGTTGTACCTAACGGAAGCTGAGCTCCATAGGAAAATGTGCTTCGATGAAGTTCACAGAACAAGGTCCCCCATCTGTTTAATCTGGGGAGTATGAATCAAACAAACGTCAATGACCGAGTTTCCTGGATGGGTTTTAAATTGGAAATTCTGTAGATGGTAATACATTCTTAAAGAACACCGGAGCACGCCAAAATATGCCTAAGTGCGATCTGGTGATACATCTTTCTTAAACCGGTAACGAAACTCAAATAGGTGATTGTCCGTTACCTTGACATTTCGCCCACTTAAACAAATGCTATGAATAAAATATCACCAAATGGTGAAAATGATTATACCAACTCCTCGTGGAAGTCGAAGCTTCGAAAACATAATGGTTTCGGTGAAACCAGTGAGCGGTGTGTTACAGCTTGTGAAGTGATTGCTCCTAAGTTTGTTGAGAAATTGCTGGGTTTAGCATTCTCATCCTTGACCTTGCTTGAGAAGTCGCTGAACGGATGATTTGAGGATGATTATGTAGTGGTTGTGTGCTCATATAGTAATAGTATAGTATAGTAGTATAGTATAGTAACAGTAATACCAATGCTGCCCTGCAGTACAAATGGCTGCACTTCAAATGCAGTAGACATCCTGCAAGACGCAAAAAACGTCGAGGAGTCCGAAAAAGTTAGCAAGCTCGGCGTGTTTTCTAGTAACAAGCAGTGTGTGAGACATCAGCCGTCTAGTGAGCTTTCGTCGAAGAAGTGTTATCTTGAACACAATCATAAGGTTTATAAGTTTTCGTACGATCGGTTTCCGGTAAACTGACAGCTAAACAAAGAGGAGTTAGGCGCATGCAAGGCGCTGCTGAAGTATGGATCTCCGTTGTATAAAGTGCGGCAGTTTGTTATCGGTCGATTCGGTCACTCAGGACGAATACAACTACCGTCGGAAGTTGGCCACCTCTGCTGGGCAGGCGATGCATAGATGGTTTTATTATGATAGTTGATACGCCTTTGTTCCTGGCAAAACATTAAGTGATCTGATGCATGATTGTGCTGCGGTCAAGGGAAGGTTACTATATCCACATACACTTCTCCAGATGGAAGTTGTAAAGCTTCCCAAATCAAGTAAATGTCGACGGAACACATACACATAAAGACGTCTTGCGTGGGTTTTTTTTAGCAAGTATTATCTGGACTGTAGATTCAAGCTCTATAAACTCCTGCTCACGGATGGCATGGGTACTATGCATTTGGTTGTATATGCTTTTGTAGAAGGTGAACAAATTGCTCACATGCGCGAATCTTCCGGTTAATTCAAGGATACGATAGACAAACAGTATCCTGCGTAGACTTTTCCAATGTGAAAACCGGTGGGACACAAGCGGACAGCGGGAGTAGTATTCAGCTGCAACGCAGTGTTAAGCTACTTCGACATTAGAAGAGCTATCGGGAGCCACGCATGCAACGCATAGCATTCATGTATATTGGTCGCTGACACTGCGAAAAGTCAGCACGTATTCCGCCGTATAATTTATCTGAACAATGCCGTACAGTAGGTTTATGTGTATCAAAATACCAGCAAACGGACACCGACAATATCTGGAATTGCTGCTTCGCACGGATCCACGAGTTGTCTTCCACCTTGTGGCACACCGGTTGTGTATCACCCACAAGTGAGCTGTACGCGTGCGATCCGGGATCGTCTACTCTGGTAACGTGACGTCTACATCCGTCAGTATTTTCGGCTCCAACGAGGAGCTCATTGGCATCAGTGAGTTTAACTCTTACTACCAGGACTAACGTTGTAGAGCACTCGCAAGAGGGAAGAGACGAGGGTGATTTCGTCTGACTCATATAAGGGTTTTCGGTATCAAACATTTCTCTGTTGATAAGACCACATGCATTTCACATAACTCCCAAGTTTTCTAGGGTTACGGTCGGTAGCAGCAAGCTACATGAAATTCCTCAGTTCCGATCAGCCGTTGAACGTGGCCTTGTACAACTAAGCTTCTACGATATTGTCACCGTTAGTATTTTCTTTATAATCACGCCTTGTCGGCGTGGTTATGGGTGCCCCAATTTAATGGGAGACTCATATGCAGCCCTCCCGTCGACCACAATTAGAAGGCAACTTTCACCACCCATGATTACCCTGGCAACATACTGACGTGGCGTATCCATCTCACACTCACAAGAGCCACTTTGTGTATGGCATCAGAGCGGTAAACCAGCTATTTCAGACGAAAATTGTCCTCTTGTAGACATCCTTCAGTCACACTTCCAAATGAAATTTTCAGGAATGCGCAGTCGTTATACAGCCAGTGGGCCAATATTTAGAAACGAATCCTGGTTCAGTGGTCGCAGCATTCATATCTTCGCGATACCTGCGAGCTATTAACAGGATAAACGTTGTCTATGGTCGCGGTAGAGCCAGAAATCCGTGTCAACCTGAATCCGCCGAAGCGCATATTCAGAAAATATGTGGCCTTGATGGGAGGTCTGTGGTGACCAAAAAGGAGCACAAGGGCTGCTAAACATAAGTGCTGCCAATTTTCTACAAGATTGAACAATATGGCGAACCTGGTCAACCTATGTCAAACTTATTGGGACGGCGCTCTCAGGAGAGGAAACAGTGACGTTCACGGAGAGCAGGCTTAGGTGGCAAAAATATGTGACGAGGAGAAGCAACACAGCTGCTCGTTAGTCCCGCATCATTAAATATTTTGCACTCAAGTTCGTAGAGACGAACATAAAATGACCAGTGCAAGACATTCACCAGAATCCTCAATCCTTAGTTAAAGAAGAAAACAGTCGGTGCGTTGGTCTGGCTACCCTAAAAGTTACCGTTCAGGAGCGTGGCGAAGAAGTTAAAGATAATAACGCTAGATTGAGTATACAATAATAGTGAGGGTCGAATAGGACAGATTCATTTACAACTCTTCTCTTTAAAATATCCTATTGTTAGCCTAGGCCGTTCAGGAGCGAAGAAGTTAAAGATAATAACGCTAGATTGAGTATACAATAATAGTGAGGGTCGAATAGGACAGATTCATTTACAACTCTTCTCTTTAAAATATCCTATTGTTAGCCTAGGCCAGCGGATAAATAATATTAATACTAATCATGAATAATCCATAACACCTCTTTTGAAGAATTCTCGCGTACGAAAATATCTGAAGATAGTCCAAAATGCTTTGATAGGAGACTTAGTGCATTAAATGCGCCGATGACTGCTGCAAGCGCGAGCAAATTCGGATGAGAAGTTTGGAGCACACGACCGCGTCTGTCTTTGCGTGACTATACATAAACGCCTTTTTTGGTTCGTGCGTATCCAAACAAGACTCTTTTACAATTAATGAAGTGTGCAATGTTATAATGAAAGCAAGAAAGGTATACAACATCACGTCGGCATGTTTCCCGGGCCAATCCCAATGGCCAGTAATTCTCAATTAACATGGAACGGCTTGCACTTCGGAGTATGCACCTAGCTGCATTTATTGCATTCAAGAGTGAGCTCAGGAAAGCCAATTCATAGGTGACTGATTTTTTTCGAATCAATAATTCAAGGAGTTTTCTAATGCAAAGAAGTTGAAACATGGAGGCATCAAGTCCTATGCGAACTCTTTTTCCGTGGTCAGAAGCCGACCACGATGATTCCGCTAGCCACTGGAGCAATAAATTCGCACAAGAAGCAGACCGCAAGTTAATTTAAACAAATTTCTAATGAGTCGTGACTGTTCAAAAAAGATTACGGGGTTCCCGTGAAATAGCGCGCATTGCTGTATCCTCGTGAGGAATTTTCTGTCCGCGCAAACTTCTTAATTCGACGCCTTGCATGACCTTGATCATTAGTTCATTCAAATACTACCCCAAAAATTTAAGCATAAGAATACACGCCGAACGTATGAGAGAAGTTATCGAATTCAGTATCTGGACCTTGTGGAACGTTGGTTTCATTGAACTGATGCCCGCATACCCATACCCCACATATACCTATACCCATGCATGGACAAACTTGCCTGAAACTCTGAATCACCGTAGTGTTGGGTGTCGAAACATTCCATGTGAGAAACCGACGTTAAGTCATCTGCAGCGTGACCCTTGAGAATCTGATTGGGATAGGCTCAAGTTTGCAAAACCGAAGATAAATTCGTGACTATAATTTGAACGCCCGCGAATGCTGTATGATTTGGTGCATAGAAAGTGAGGTATATACTTAGTTTTCAGTGATACAGAATGTCTGGCGGCTCCTGGTTGCAGTCGACCTGCGTAGGTATTTCCGCCCGGTCCATCGTTTGAATGCACCAATCGGTGTTGAGACTCCATCTGAAATCAGCTGTTGGACGCATGTCAGCTGTGCCCGTTTGCGCCGACCCCAGATTACCTGATTGATCTAAAGCGCCATTACTTATGTGCTTCCTCTAAGGTGGTCAGATCAAGCACTGGTAACTGTCTGGTGACTACGTTCAACGTTTTATGAAGGTAGTCCGGAGTGATGCAGGAAGATGAAGGCCGCTTGGAAGAACCGGATAAAAGCGCGCCGGTTTCTCATACAGGAAGGAAGAGGAATGGTATGCGAATAAATCATCTAGCGTTGATTGCTTAGATACGATCCATATGAAAATATTGGTTCCTTCTGGAGCCGTGGGCGCTATCATTGGTAAAGGTGGCGAATCTATCGCTCACGTCCAATGGGAAACTGGTGCCCGAATCAAGCTGTCCAAACCGAATGACTTCTATCCTGGTTAGTATTCTGAGAAAGTTCATTTTGCCATGGTCTCACTGATTCCATACTTCAGCTTTACTGTCGATATGTTTAGTGGTATAAGTTTTTGCTGAGAATTACAGTTCCAGTGCTAGTGTTCCATATTTTGTACATCCGTCTCATGTTAATGTTGAGCTGAACTACCAGCCAGATGTACTAGATCTTCTGGCAGGATCCAGTACCCGGTGATGTTCACCCTAGTCAACCACCATTTTCTAGGGGATGGGATGTTAACTTTTTACAGAGCTGACAAGACTGTCCGCTGCTATCACTTATTTGGTACTGGTTCTGAAAATGAGTGGTCGATTTTCAGGTGCAAAGCAGTTCAACGAATCGAATTTCCTAACTCCGCAGTACTCTGCGATAAGATAATGGATTACTTTACCTTTGCACCACCTCGGCGTACTGGCTGACGATGTCTACGATAAATCACATGTATCCACTTCCTTTAAGCAATCCTTGCCATCCAATTCAGTTCGCACGAGTATTTTTGCACTCCGGTTGTTCAGGAATTGCCAACAGCTTCATAATTTGGTACCTGGTAAGGCATAAATACAGTAGTTTGCGAAATCACCTGTGTGGCGCCAGTTGTAGCTAAACATAACGGTCGGGTAATCTGCGGCCAACACCCACGTCAAGACTTGTACTGAATTTCTGACTGACGACTCAAAGTGCAGCCCTGGTACGACGACTATGAAAGAATAAGGACATTACAGGGTACTGAACGGCAGGCGAGCAGGTAGCACTCAGAATCGATCGGCATATATGTAAAATATAACACGCATCGATAAGATCGGTTTCTGTAAGCAGAAAACAGGCGTGAACTACAATGAGAGTCCACCAGTTTTGGTAATTGGTTTCATTGTGCGTCTAAAAATACCGTTCACGTAGTGGAGAATCTGCAGCTTAGTAATCCAGCCAATTCTTTTGCAGTTCGTACGATCTATGGCCGTTGGTTTACTCCACAAGGAAAGGGTTTAAATGCAGAAGACTTTCTGTCCAGGTGTTCCTTCGCCATGCCTGCCATTCAGAACACACTTGAACGTCTGGAGATTCAGAAGCGTCGCATTGTGGTTCCAGTTGTTTTAGTATCGCTTTGTGAATGAGAGCTGAGGACATTAGTTGACTGGATTCTGGTGAACACCCGACCGTCTGCCATCAGACGAGCTCGAAATGGCTCAGTGGTTGACGTTCAGACTCATGAAAGGAAGCTCCGTGTGTGGAACCAGGTCACGGCATCGAAGCTACTCCTGTCCAGGCCTAAGCAGATTGGCGGTATCTCACCTGTTGTCCTTTCTTTGAATGGTATGGTAACTGGGCGCCGAAATGGCGTTAAAGCTGGATAATATTTATTAAAATTATCATTGTTATTGCCATACTATCCTTGTCTGGTAGGATTGACATCCGATGTTCACCCACTCGAGACCTACTGTTCATGTGTCTCGATAAACTAGAGCAGTACTACTCAAGACTATTTACGACGGATAATGTTCCATACACTTCCGGATAGTGAAATCCACGGCGTCCAGGCGAAGAAAGTAGACAAGCTCATTTGTATATTTGGTGTAAACGCTCTCAACACCGACAACTGGACTGCTTCCCTCGGTCTTGCACTGATCATTGTCGCGAGCACATGCTTTCAGTACAAGTGTGCATGTCGTGTTCCACTTCGCTCCAGATTTTAACCAACTTGGCCCGAAATCGACCACATAGCAGTTAGCTACTTTTATTCAATGCCGTCATCATCACCACCATCAAGGACAGCAACATCAGTGTTGATACTGATGCTTCAATGCATCAGTTATTGTTGCTTCGCTGCCGCCTTAGAGTGAAAAGTAGAGAAAGAAGTGGGTGAGGGAGGGAACCTGATGCTGGCCTATCGCAAGCTTTCTGAGATGCTGACACCTCAAGACGCCCAATCGGACAATCCGGAAAGAAACCTACAATACGAATGCCACTGACATCGATCAGATGCCATTTTCTGCAATGCTTCTAATCAACCGCAAGAGGGCTCATAGGGGCTCCATCCTGGAAAGCGTACTGCACCAACAAAACCCAAACTCTTAGTAATATCGTTCTAGTAATCTGTAATATCATTTCGTAATCTCCTTCGTAATGTCTCACAGCCGTCTGCTAAGTCATACGTTGTCCACCGCGCGATCTGCGCCATTACAAAGAGTGACAACATTAGTCTTGGTAGACGGTGTTTCGGCATGCGTAGCTCATGGCCGAGACACCGTAGTTGATGGTGCCGCATATTTCTAGCGACCGACATACCTGCTCCACAACCATATACTCGTTTGTTAATAGCATAGAGTGACAAAGTTTTGGTAGACGGTGTTTCGGCATGCGTAGCTCATGGCCGAGACACCGTAGTTGATGGTGCCGCATATTTCTAGCGACCGACATACCTGCTCCACAACCATATACTCGTTTGTTAATAGCATCGTTACTAATCCGTTGGTGCCATCCAAAACCAGCAGCGCTTTTGAGGCATCGATGGTTGAAAACCTGAAGATACCTCAAACGATGTATCCGCAGATGCCGTGTCTCACAACCATACAACAATACAGCCCTTACTATAGTCCGGTACAAGCGACTCTTGAGACCCAGTGACGCCACAAGTGACGCACATTAGCGAATGTGATTCTGGTATCTGAGGTTCGTGCTTGTGAGTTCATCAAGCACACTTCCGTCAGAGCTAATGCCATTACCGAGATGTGTAAAATTCCCAACAACATTCACTGATTCTCCTCGAATAGTAAGGGGTACGTTTAGAGAGCGCACGTTCTTAAGCATGACTCTACAGTTTGAAGGTACAATAATAATAATCGTTCAGGTGCAACACCCTTTCGGTGTCTAGCTGCCGTGCCACCCGAAGGCAGCACGGGGCTGGAATATTGCTATATTGTCCAAGCCTAGACAGGAAAAGTCGAGATGCAGAGGCCGGGTTCCTTTCACGGACATTTCGGTAAGTAAATCTGCGCTCTAACCACTGAGCCATCCCGCCCTTGAAGGTGCTAGGCGCACTTCGAAAGATGGTATGAAAGTTGTCAGTTTATTCGTCTAGGCTTCTACTTTGTCTTCGCCTCCAAAGATAAAAGCGGTGTCATTCTCGTACTACAGGTCGACAATTTCTCATCAGCAGAGATCAGAATACCGAGATCTTAGGGCCTTCTAGCGTTCATATTATTTCATTCATGAAATAGTGGGTCAAGAACGGAGAGAGTAGAGATCTCTGCCAGGCACCACTTTTTATAATGGAGAGAGCTCACCACGCGCTCACATGCCCAGAGGTATGTGAATATAGGGACATACCCTGTTGAGCAACTGTGGTTAACAACACTGACCGATCTACAGAATCGAACGCACCCTTGAAGTCAACGGTCGTCTGTACGAATGATGTTGCTCTAACACCTGACGGAGTGTGAAGACATAGTCGACACAGCTTCTATCTTGTTGAAATCCCGCTTGATATTTACGGTTCCAGAATTTGCCTGTCATCGTAAGACGACGAAGCATGAGTGACGTCAGAAGCCTAATTACAACGCGAGTCAAAGTAACACCTCTATGGTTACTACATTCATTGCGAGCACTCTTTTTATCAATGAACACCGGTATCGACCCTTCGAGATGGACGCAAGTGGGCCAGACAGGCATCGATTAAGAATCCACCACCGTCCTTCAACAGAACAGGCGGAATGTCGTTGAAACCAGGATCGTGTTGGCGCTTAATTAGAGATATATGTAATGGGACTGAAGATGGCTCCATGTCCACAGTCCGCCTTTCTACTGAAGCCCAGTATTCCGAATTGTAGATAGCAGGTCGTCAACTGAATTGATGGATGTCCTTTATCCAATATTTTAATCGTTCTCCTTTGCTGACCCATTCATGCTTTTCCAGCCCTTTTCGCATCTGTTTCTTCGGCCTTTCGAGTTCACCTTTTGAGTTTTCGAGCTTCTTGGTCTGTAGGGACACTGGAGTCGGTTTGGATAGCGCCTGCGGCCGGGATGAATCTTTCACCTGACCTCCAACAAAGCTGCGGTCCTATCAGAGATCCAAAGTTTGGATGAGATTGGTTGGATTTTGCCGCTTTGATTATCGCTTTGAATGTCCTTCCCCAGTGGCCGTTAACATCCGACATTGGACTATACTGCAAGCGTTCTGGGAGCAGCTTGTTCCGTCTAGTTTCTGAGTGCAGTAGCTTCTCAGTGGATAGGTGAGATGTGCACGTTTTGCGTCATGTGAAAACCATCTTGGTGTCAGGGCGAGATGGACCAAGTGGTTAGAGCGCCAATTTACTGACCGGAAGGTCCGTGGTTCGAACCCGACCTCTGCCACTCGACTTCCCCTGTCTAGGCTTGGGCAACCTGGCAGTATCCCAGCCCTCGTGCCTCCTTCGTGTGGCATGGGAGCTAGGCACCGTAAGGGTGCTACAGCTGGACGATTATTATTATTATATCTTGGTGTCAGCCTGATATCCGCCGCATCTAAGGTGCTCTCTGACATTATTTTGCGCAGGTTGATGGATTATCGGGAGAGATTCGTGAGAATCAAGCTATTTTTCGCCCTGATTGAGGATGCATCGATCATATATTTACTTTGAGGCACATTCTTGAGCAGCAACACTCGTTCAGACGTCCCACTTTTGTCGTTTTTCTGCATTCGATCGTCAGCAACCTTGGCAGTGTCTAGCGATTAAAATTTGTCCTTTCCCTTATGAGGGCGCTGTATGCGGACTCTGGGCGCGTACGAGTATACGGGAAGTTTTCGCCTAAGTTCACCACGTTCACTGATGAGAGACAAGGTGTCCCCTTTCCCCTTTTCTCTTCAACTTTGTCATTGGTATGTTGCTTGAAATTTCTCTCCCTGCTTCTGAAACCTCGGGAGTCGAAACGTTTCCGGGATGTTCCCTCACAGAAGTTGAGTATGCGGACGATATCGTTCTCTTTGGTCCAGATCCTTCCCCAAATACAAACGATTTCAGATAACCTAAATTACTCTGCTTCACGATTTGGCATGCGCTTCACACCTGCAAAGTTTAAACTGCTGCTACAAGACTGGGTGGGGCGAAATGGCCCAAGTGGTTAGAGCACGATTTACTGATCGGTAGGTCTGTGGTTCGAAACCAACCTCTGAATCTCGAATTCCCCTGTCTAGGCTTGGGCTAGCTGGCAGTATCCCAGCCCTCGTGCTTCCTTCGGGTGGCCTGGCAGCCGGAAGGATGTTACGGATGAAAGATTTTTTTTCGATTCTTTGTCATAATAACATCTATCATCCGTTGGAACTTAAGGAGACAATAATCAGGGTGAATGAATCCCACATTCTCGAGATTCACAAAATTTGCCAAACGAACCACCCAAGATCACTGAAACATAACTTGGCAAACCGATGTCAGTGGCGTTAATGTTGTCAGTTTGCATCTGCATTTTTTGACTGATTGCTAGAGGTACAGGCATTTGATAATTTTGTGGTAGGTTAACTCTAGGTCTGACTCCGTCACATTATTTCTTCCTTCAGTTATAAGGCTTCAATCAAATAAATTGACACAGATGTAGGGCGGTTATCTCTGGTGTTCTCTGTTGTTGCTGATACCATGGTGTCATACAGCAGCCTGCTAGCCACGGGTCCAAATTAACCAAATCACCGTCAGTTACTGAGGGCGTGGATCGACAACTGACTGCAACCCCTTTCTGGAATAGTCTCGTGGATTCTGGCCATGTACTTGCCCAAAGTCACCTCTTTTTACTTTCCAGGGCCTCGTAATAGACGGGTAATTTCCTTGGTAACTGAGAGACTGATAGATCCCGGACTTGAACGAACTTATCAGAACCGTTTTCTGGACTGATAATGTTTGTTTAGCTGCAGCACTATTTCAATGCTTAGCTGAAACACTAAACGGAGGAAGCGCGTGACCAGGCATCAAGCCTGGTTGCTCAATCCTAGACAGGAGCTGTCTGGAGGCCAGGGTTGGATGCAAACCACGAACCTATCGGCCAATGAGTTGACGACGAAGCCACTGAGCTGTCTGGAGCTCCAACCCATCTGAAGCTGGTGGCTTTTTACTTTATATATATATATTCATTCCCTCCTGTTATATTATATTCTGTTCACTTCTGGATTTCTGCCACTACGGCAGACCGATGGCAACTTGCCGAATGTCACTGGTGACCCTGCTTGGAGCCAATGACTCAGTAGCCAAACCCATGAAGTGATAGTTTCGAGATTCAGTTCGATGTTTTTGCAAGCGATTCGTTTTCCTCCAGCAGAAGGTTCATGATACATCACCCCCTCCCATGTATTGTAACCCTTTGTTCCAAAAATCTGCTGCAAAAGCAGATACTCGGACTGTTCAGTGTCCGTCAAAGTCAGTCCGAAGAAAACTTTATCAGAAAATCTGACGAATTTAGGGGACATGGTCACTTTCTGACTTTTGTTTGGCAATCCACCGAAATCCTCCCTCTTAAACTGTAAGCGCATCTGTGCTGCCAACTTGAGTCTATCTTGATTGGCTCTGCTAAATTCTCGTCCATCGCAAAGCGTATCAAGAAAGTCAAATAGCTTGTGCACAAGATTGGACGGTGCGCTGATTTTAGACGCTCGTGAACATTCGTTATTCTCGAGCTTGGATGATTAGACAGCCTGCACATTGAAATCTTCTTTGGGGACAAGAGTTGTCGTGATGTCGCATGGAAGCAGGTTGATTTCGGAAAAATAAATATCCTTTTCCTGTAGAAGCCCCCTCTCTGTCTACTGGGTTGACGGTCATCCTACTTAATCGTAGGCACTTAGAGCTGGTTTACTTTGAACCACTGTCCTCCCCGGTTGTTGATCTGTCCATCTTATGTTCATCCTCGGCCGGGGGGACGAGATGGCTCAACTGGTTAGAGCGCGGATCTACTAACTGGAAGGTCCATGGTTCCAACCCGACCTGTGCCTCTCGACTTCCCCTGTCTAGGCTTGGGCAACCTGGCAGTATCTCAACCCTCGTGCTTCCTTCGGGTGGCATGGCAGCTAGGCACCGTAAGGGTGCTACAGCTGAATGCTTTCTTTCTTTCATCCTCGGCCAGAGATGATTAAGGTCTAGGCCGCACAAACACTTTTCCTAGAACGTCTCATGAAAAACGTCGTCACCTTATTTGCACCTCCAACCTGTTTTAGCCACTTAGAATAATACCGTTGAAAACATTTGGTTTGAATGGCAACTTCAAGTCCACCTATTGCATCTGGGAAGAACCGATATTTTGGGTTAATATTAATCCACTTGGGGGCCTCAATTGAAGCTGTTTATTGACACTTTTTCGGCGCTGACCCCGAGCATAATTTCCTCACTGACTCGATATAGTATGTCTCTCACTTTGTTCCACCCGCACCCCAGCGTGCTACGGACAGCTATTATGCACCCTCTCTCGTGTTTCATTTACGTCAAGCATCTCGGTTACGTCAATCTCCATTTGCTTGCAAATTTATTGATGCCCATATCCTGGTTCTGGGATTTTTCTGTGGCCTTAGAATTCCGTAACTCTCTCCATCAATTAGTTTTCGCATTTTGGTCGTTTGATGGTGATTCAATGGTTCAGCGCAAACTCACTATCCACAAGGTCCGTGTTTCGTACTCGAACTCTGCATCTGGACTGCTTCTGTCTGGGCTTGGGGAACCTTGCAGTGTCTCGGCCCTCCTGCTTCCTTGGTGTGGTGCGACAGCTAGGCACCGAAAGGGTGTGACAACTCAACCATCTCATCTCATCTTGGTCGTTTGAATATCCATTTTTCTTTGTGGTTCATCATCATCATCATCGGGTGTGACAAACCATCTCATCTCATCTTGGTCGTTTGAATATCCATTTTTCTTTGTGGTTCATCATCATCATCATCGACAGCATGACATCCATCATCAACACCGATGCTTCACTGCCGTACAAGCATGACTTATTTGAAAGCCTTATTATAAAGAAAAGAATAAAGGTGGACGGGGAAGGGACTTAGTGCTAGCTTAACACAATCATCCCGAGGTGCCTACACCTCCAGACATTCACTCAGGCAATCTGGATAGAAACTGACAACAAGAACGCCACTGA